>NC_083283.1:81412433-81762433 GCF_963506605.1 Zootoca vivipara
AACACCAGTGCTGTGTCCCATTGTCCAATGTCCATCTCCCCCATTTCCCAGGGGAGCGCTGCCATTTGCAAGACTCCCCCAAATTACTGCTTTTTGGAGAAGTAGGGATGGAAGACTGTTACAGTCATACTTCGGTTTAAGTACGCTTCGCTTCGAGTACTTTCAGTTTAAGTACTCCGCGTACCCATCTGGAATGGATTAATCCACTTTCCATTACTTTCAATGGGAAAGTTCGCTTCAGGTTAAGTACGCTTCAGGTTAAGTACGGACTTCCAGAACCAATTGTGTACTTAAACCGAGGAACCACTGTATTTCCAGCTCTCCCAGCTTTTTGTTTTTCCCATCTTGAATTCGGTTCTCACATTTCTGCAGCTATTTGCAAGTCTGTATTTAAAATCCCTGGTGAAAATTCACCAGCATTTTTAGTGTGAACAAACACATTTTTATGCAGTTTTGACTAATGTACACTTTCTTTGCAAGCAACGATCCCAAATGTTATGCATTTTTGTATGTTACCTTCATTAATATCCATTCCTATTAGTGCACAATTTCCTCGGATACCGGTATGTGCATTTTGTAAACACTGTTTGGAGAACTGCACCACATAATAAGAGTAAGTGAAAATCTCGATGGACAGCTGTGTTTTAGTTCATGTACTGTTTCAGGACGTGTGGATTTGATAGATTTGTCTTTAAATGAGAAGTGAAGCTTGCAGGCTGCACGCACAGTCTTCGTGGCAAGAGGATTGAAGCCCTCCTTGCCATCTAGGGGAAGGCAGGGGCCAGACCAGGAGTATTCTAGTCCACCCCGAAGGTCTGGCATCCCTAGGCCTCTCTGGTTTATCTCAAATGGTTTGCCCCAAATGCCTGGGGGAATTAGGGTGTTTTTACTTGATAACGTGGGTGGTACTGTGGTCTAAACCACTGAGCCTAGGGCTTGCCGATCGGAAGGTCGGCGGTTTGAATCCCTGCGATGGGGTGAGCTCCCATTGCTCGGTCCCAGCTCCTGCCCACCTAGCAGTTTGAAAGCACGTCAAAGTGCAAGTAGATAAATAGGCAGGAAGGTAAACGCCATTTCCGTGCACTGCTCTGGTGCACCAGAAGCAGCTTAGTCATGCTGGCCACTTGACCCGGAAGCTGTACAGCTGTTCCCTCGGCCAGTAAAGCGAGATGAGCGCCGAAACCCCAGAGTTGTCCGTGACTGAACCTAACGGTCAGGGGTCCCTTTACCTTTACCTACTTGATGACAGAAACCCACGCTTTTCTCACCGCTCAGGGTGACAAAGAGCCACTCTCACCACCAATTGTAAGACCTGGGAGAAGAATACAGCCAGGTTCCAAGCCATGAAGGACTTTATAAACCACTACTAAAACCTTGAATTGGACCATAGCTGCCAAGTCTCCCGTTTTCCCTGGGAAATCCCCGTTTTTCCAGCTGTTCCTAGCTGAAAAAACGGATTTTTTTGTTTCCCCCCGGTTTATTCTGGCGCGGTGGCCATTTTGGAACTGGGCGGAGCATGCTCAGAAGTGACTTTTGATGCTGCTCTGCCCAGTTCCAAAATGGCGGCAGTGCAACTTCTGGCGTGGCAGCCATTTTGGAACTGGGCAAAACAGCATCAAAAGTCACTTCTGAGCATGCTCTGCCCAGTTCCAAAATGGTGGCAGTGCTACTTTCGGTCTGCTATTTCCGGCCCGGTCCCTTATTTCTCTGACAGCAACTTGGCAGGTATGAATTGGACCCCGTAGCAGTCAGGCAGCCAGCTCAAATCCCACAATATTGGTGGTTATATGACCACATGCCAAAGCGCCATTCAGTCATCATTCTACACCAGCTGCAATCTCTGGACTATTGTCAAAGGCAGCCCAATGTAGAATACATGATAGGAATCTTGCTTTGCAGCCCTGGCTATTTTCTACCTCAGCATGTTTCTGCCTTCGTTGCTTTGCTTTTTCCATGATAAAAGAAGGAGCGGAGGAAGTCAAGGGTCCTTATACATTCTCATTTTGCATTGTTTGGGTGGTGGTGGTGGGGTTGGGGTGCTGTTTGCCATCTGTAACTAGTCTAGGCCTTGTTCCGACAGGATTTGAAAAGAGGACAGCAGCGCTACTTTTACAGCATTATGAGAATATATGACAGCGAAGCGCCGAGGGAAATGTTGTACCATCGGTATGTGATCAATCTCCAGCGCCAGAACGCGCAGGGTGAGTTCCAGCCAAGGCAGCTCCTTGCATCAGCAGCTCCGAGAAATTGGAGAGCGGCAGAGAAAATCCGGAGACTTGAGGGGATTATGAGGCAAGGTTTATGGGCCATGAAGGTACATCAGACACACAGCCGGAGCACATGGTGGTTTATAGGCAGAGTTCACACAGTCTTCAGCCAAGAGGCTCTGTCGTTCTCAGCAGGGACGAGGGGAAGAACAGGCAGTGAAATGATGTAGGTCTGGCGTTATTTATGCTACACTCATCCACTGTGCAGTTTGTCTTCGGCTCCTCTCCACAGAAATGATACAAACACACAGAGAGACAGCTGAAAGATAAATGCTTTAGAATAAATGTTTAGCTCTTGTAGCTGCCTTAAAAAAAAATCAAACCAACACATTTCTACCAAATGCACAAAAGCCCGGGGGCTTTCCTCCACATGTCTCCCAAACGCTAGATGTTGAAACTAGGATTGGAAACCTTCTATAGGAGAGCCACTCAGGAACAAACACTTCAGAATGAAGAGTTAGCATGAAAAGGATTGTGTGATCAGTTCTGTGATTCAGAAAAGACGGCTTCTGTGTTCTCCCAGACTTTTCATGTTCAATTCAAGGTTTTATCTGAGTGGTACAAGCCGTGTTTTGCATACAAAAGGTCAATGTTTCCCAAACGTGGGCTTCCAGCTGTTGTTGGATTACAACTCCCATCATCCCTAGCTAGCGGGACCAGTGGTCAGGGATAATGGGAACTTTAGTCCCTAGACAGCTGGAGACACAAGTTTGAAACATCCTGACCTCGATTGAGTCCTGAGCATCTTCAGGTAGCAAGCATGACCCCATCAGTCAGCCGGGTCAGACACTGGCTGAGGACCTCCTCACCAGCCCAATCCACCAGATCCTAGATCAGGCATAGGCAAACTCTGCCCTCCAGAGGTTTTGGGACTACAACTCCCATCATCCCTAGCTAACAGAACCAGTGGTCAGGGACGATGGGAGTTGTAGTCCCAAAACATCTGGAGGGCCGAGTCACCTGCCATCTTAAGTTGCCGTTAATGCAATGCCCTGACCGATGTAACTTAAGGGTAGGTTTCCATGAGACCTAAGATGGCAGGCAGCCAACCACAGATGGGAGCCAAGCCTAGCTCCCATCCCAAGTGCCCCTGTTGAAGCACGTTTGGGGGCTGCTGGAGGGTGGTGAGTGACCCGACTGTGGCAAAAGCAGGGGAGGTCACCCCAACAGCGAGTGTTGGCCATGGCTGCCACGAGCAGGGCAGAGCCCCGTCCTGGTTGGGAAGCACCGGGGGCCCAGAACCAGCACCACGCCAAGAGCCCCCCAGAAGTCTCATGCTGTCCCTGCTGTTTATTTTATTTATTTGTCACTTACTATACACACACACACACAGAAATTTGTTTCAAAGCAAGGGCTGAGAATAACCTGCAGCTGAAACTCTGTGGAGCTGCTTCCAGTCAGTGCATTATAGACAACGCTGAGCTAGATGGACCTGTATTCTGCTGTAGTATCTGCTCCCTGTATTGTTTTGGCAGGAGAATGCAGACTTTCTAGCATTAACTGTAAGGTAGGAGAAACAGGTGGCGCTGTGGGTTAAACCACTGAGCCTAGGGCTTGCTGATCAGAAGGTCGGCGGTTCGAATCCCTGCAACGGGGTGAGCTCCCGTTGCTCGGTCCCAGCTCCTGCCCACCTAGCAGTTCAAAAGCACATCAAAGTGCAAGTAGATAAATAGGGAGACCGCTCCGGCGGGAAGGTAAACGGTGTTTCCGTGCGCTGCTCTGGTTCGCCAGAAGCAGCTTTGTCATGCTGGCCACATGACACGGAAGCTGTCTGCGGACAAACGCCGGCTCCCTCGGCCTATAGAGCGAGATGAGCGCCACAACCACAGAGTCGGACACGACTGGACCTGATGGTCAGGGGCCCCTTTACCTTTATCGTTTCGGCAGGAGAATGCAGACTTGCCATTTCTAGCATTAACTGTAAGGTAGGAGAAACAGGTGCAATTACTTGTTCCTGGAGCCATTTCCTGGAGATGGCAGATGATTAAACGTGGGAGAACCCAGACCTGTGCACAGAAAGACAGGCCTGGATTTCTTTCTTTTCTTTTTCGCTGATTAGGATGGCTGGGTTTTAAAATAGGATTTATAGAAGAGAAATGAGCAAAGTCCCAGCCTCAGAACTGCAGGTGTAAAACAAATGAATGATTTAGCCTTGTAGTGCTTACTATTTTGTCAAAACCTTTAATGCGAAGGCCCTAGTTACAAACCAAATATGAAGTTCAGAAAATCCTATTTGTCACAGGAATAACAAAAATGCATGGGCAAAACAGAAGCAGTTAACAGGGGAGTAAAATCAGATGTCATTATTCTGCGAAGTATGCATTATCTATTTTATGTTCTGCTTAACTCTGATTGATTAAATTAGAGGCAGCCTTCCCATTAAACTGGATTTATTACGAGAACAAGGTAACTCTCGCTACCTAGTGCTAAGAAGCATCTTTCTTAAAGGAACGGCTTTCCCTTTCCCCCAACTCTTTGGGAAACAGGCTGGTCCCCTTTCAAACTATTTGATTGCACCCGATGTCAGGAGGCTTGCTTGTGTAAATTAGAGACAAAACAGCAGATCTAAAAGGAAAGAGGGAGTCGGAACGTTCATCTCACAATTAAGGCTCCACAAAGTAGGTCTTTCCCATCTTTCACTCCTGCAATCATTGGAAACCATGTCACATCGCCACAGGACAACGGCTGACAGCAGAAGGCTCACCAACTCCTTTTGCAATTACCGTTGTTATTTTCTGACTCCACGGTCTGTGCATGGCAGGGAGCCCTATTCATTCCATCAACTTTTATGGCCTCCCCTGCACATGCTGACTAATGTGATGACACCAGACCAGTTGTTCAGCTGTCCTGGACACTTTTGCCAGCCCAAAGGAGTAACTGGCCATCAGAATAATGCACTGTTTGTCCCCTCGTCCCCATGTATTTATGCACGGGTGCCTTTGACAATTATTGACTCCTTAAAAAATATTTTTTTAAGGGCTCATCACAAAGCAGCAAGTCAAATATTATGCATCCTACCTGAAAGATTAAAAAAAAAAACCCCGCAGAGGAATCAAGGCTGGGAACTGCACCTCCCTTGAAGACAGACCTCGGGAAGGCAGAGCTCCATTTCTGTAATTAAATGTGAATCAAAGAAACCAGAGATGACTCACAGTCAGTGAAAAAGGATGAATCACTTTTCTTCCGTGAGAATTGGACACTTAATGTTACATCCAGAAGTTGTGCTAGGTGCATATACAAAACAAGCTGGTAACTCGTCTTTCTGTTTTTATTTTATTTTTAAATGCACATTCTCTTCTAGGAAAAAAGTGCTCAAAATTTCTGTAATTTTGCATGCATTATATGAAAATAGATATTTGAAATCTTGCAGAATTTGCCATTTTGTGCCATGGAGGGGGGGGGGATGGTATGGGGAAATGTGAAATAAGGAGACTCGGGATAAATGGGGGGCAGTGGACACTTATTTGAATGCAGAATGTTCCTGTTCCTAAACTTGCTTGTTTTCAAACACATGTGTGCTGCGCGCACACACACGCACACACACAAACACCCACACACACACCTCCCCCCTATAGACACATATACATGAGGGCTAAAAACATGCGCAAATAAAATGAAAGTGGTGATTCAGTGTAAGATTTTGCCTGAGGAGGAATTTGTATCCTCTTATCTTGCCGATCAGAAGGTCGGCGGTTTGAATCCCCACAACGGGGTGAGCTCCCGTTGCTCGGTCCCAGCTCCTGCCCACCTACGGTAGCAGTTCAAAAGCACGTCAAGTGCAAGTAGATAAATAGGTACAGCTCCGGTGCGAAGGTAAACAGCATTTCCGTGCGCTGCTCTGGTTCGCCAGAAGCAGTCATGACCCGGAAAAATTGTCTGCGGACAAACGCCGGCTCCCTCGACCAGTAAAGCGAGATGAGCACGCAACCCCAGAGTCCTCCGCAACTGGACCTAACAGTCAGGGGTACCTTTACCTTTACCTTTATCTGCAATCACAGCTCTGAACTACTTGGTAAAGATGTGTACAAAACGGATGTCATCTTATAGAGAGGAGCCTGTTCAGAGTGGGCCCTCTGAGCGATGGTATAGGACAGACTGCTTAAAGCTTCTGACTGCAGAATGGAAATTACAGGTTAACACTGGATGCATTACAATGATGTGTATGGAAACGGACACTCTAAGTTTGTCTCTGACACCTTTAAATTAATTTCCAGCTTTAAATAAGAAATGAAATATGTAACAAATGCAAATAAAATTTAATATCGATGTGCATACTGACAGGGGAAAGCGTCACCAGTTGTTTTCCGGCAGATGGCTTTCTTTCTGAAAAAGCTGCTCCATAAACCTTTATTACGGTCTATTTTTGTGCTTTTTTGGAAACTGACACATAATCATGCATTTTGCATCAGCCCAGTGGGTTCCTCTAGATGACCTGTTTACTGACTAGCATTCATCCTGATTTGCTCATACTGTACAAAGCTTACATGAAAGTTAGATTATATCCCGTTTTTACTGAACATTTGTTTTGATGTGGGGAGGCTATATGACAATGAGCATTTGTTCTGCATTCATCCTGCTTCGCTTGCAGGGTGTTTACATGTATTTCCATTAACCATTCATTCATCCCACACTTTTCAGTGCAGAATGCGTTTAATCCACTTTAATTGGTAGTCATAAAGTCCCCAGTCTGCACTTGAATCCCTCCTACAAAATGCTGAACGTGTTAAACATGAGATTAGATCCCGAATGAAAATCCTGTTTGCTAAAGGAATGGTTTAGCTTCCTTCCTTTTCATTCCAGCTGCATCCTCCTGACAGCCAAGTGTGTCTCTACCAGGTTTAGTGCCTCTCTTCTTTAGCTTTGTTGCTTTCCAGGGTCCTGCCGTAAAACTTTGCAAGAGGTTGGTTGTCAGTGAAATATGGCTGCTCTGATAAAAGCAAGCGGATGCGCCTCATTCCAGAGCTTTCATTTTCACTTTTTGTGCACCCCATTTCTTAGCCTGTTATTTGGCCACAATTACTTCCCTCGTTTTACCCTGACTTTCTTCCTACAACTGCTCTTTAAGTCCAAAAAATACCTAATGTTGATCCAACAAAGTCAGGCTGCCTAGGATACTATCCAGGAAAGTCTATTCCTGCCAGTAGTGTGTGCAATGTAGCCTAGCTTTTGCTGTGCCTACGTTCCCCTTCCTGCCTGTTGCTGAAAATTCTCCATCCATACCTGGAAAAAGGTAGCTGGGCCTAATTCATACGTAACCTTTTTCACAGTGTGGACAAATTTCCTTACATGGATAGCCTCCACAAGTCATACCGGTATTTGCAATAGATGTTTTCAGCACTGGCAAATTTTAGGTAACAATCTTAGCTTCCATTTTCCCCTGTATAAATTGTCATTGTATTGATCATATATATATAAAATATTGTGAATGATTCTGTAGCATAGAGCAATTTATGGAGCAGAATCAAGGAGGTTACTGGTAGTTATTTCCACTGAAATCAATGTGGTTTAATGCAATGTGGCTTAATCGTCCAAGCCCAGAGTTTTCCAAACTTTTCATGTTGGTGACATACTTTTTAGACATGCATCATTTCGCGACTCGGCTATTCAGTTTTACATAATTTCGCAACACAGTAATTCAGTTTTACTAGCAAACCAGAGGTTAAACTAACCCCTTTCTAGCCCTGGAAGGAGAATGGGGAGCATTCGCGTGACTCACTGCAGCCAACACACTTAACGTGTCACGACACACAGTTTGGAAAGCTCCGGATACCCTGAATGCATGGCAGTGATATGGGTTGGACTCACTGACTCTAGCAGCTCACAATGACTGATCTCTAGATATTCGAGGTTGCACCTGAGCCTATGCATATAACATCCTCGTGTGTGTAGGCCCTGCAAACATGATCTGTAGCTCCCGTTTTTCTAGAGCATGGAGTTCGGATTAGGGAAGGGCTGTTGTTCAGTTGTAGAACATCTGCCTTGCATACAGAAGGTCCAGTTGTATCAGGGCCATCTTAAGCCCATCCAGCGCCCTGGCGCTAGGTCCCTCCAGCGCCTCTCCAAGGGCCCGGGAGTGCCAAGCGGACCGCGGCAGCAGCGGGAGGCCACCTCTGAGGACTCCGCGCTGCACCTCCTTCTCGTTTCCCCAGCGCTGGGTTCCGCTCAGTCAAGCTTCGCCACCAGCGCGCGCACCGCGGGACCAGCAAGAGCTGCTTGGGCGCTGTGCGCGTGCTGGTGGCGAAGCTCGACTGAGCGGAACCCAGCTCTGGGGAAATGAGAAGGAGGCGCAGCGTGGAGTCCTCAGAGAAGGAGCGCAGTCCTGGCCACATCACTGGAACCCTGTGCTCACTTGGCGCCCTTCCAGCGCCCTCCAGTGCCCGGCACCGTGGTTCTCCGCACCACTAGCCTCTATGGCTAGGACGGGCCTGGGTTGTATCCCCAATGGCATCTCCCACAAGGGCTGGGAGATACTCTGCTGGTAAACCCTGAAGAGCCACTCCCAGTGGGTGCAGGCAGGACTGAGCGAGAAGGACCAAGAATCTGACAGGTCATTGATACGGCAGTTTCCCATGGTCCTATAAGACTATGTATAGACTCCAAGCAGATAGAACCTTGAATGTGTGCAGATCTGAGATCTTGAGGTTGTGGCCCCAGAAGGCATAATTTTCACACACCAATTCATGCCACGCCCTGTAACCTTCCGCACAAGGTTATTGTCTTTTGCTCTGAGAGGAATAGGTGGAAGTAAAAGCAAACAGTAACTGAATGCCATATACTCTTGGTACTTTTTTTCAAACACGGTTTATTGTTTTGCAATATGTTTTAGTGCTGTGTAGAGAAATGTTATTGATTATAGACCTTCTAGACATCACCAAAGCAATTTGATGTATATTGCCCATCGATGCAGCAATTGAATTGCATCCTTCTGCACATTTTAGTATATTGATCCCAAAGAAAACAGGAAGAAAACTGGGGGCACATAATGTTGGGGAGGGAGAAAGTAAGGCTGAAAGAGATCTGTTCAAGGGGAAGATCAAGGAACACAGAGCAAGGATCTTGTTATATGCAACCCCCATCTCCACAAGTGAGATTCCAGGGGTTGCAAGTGCATTTACCAGGGTTTGTGTTTCCTTTGGGGACAATGAGGCACAGTGGAGTCTGTGATGTCTTTATGATATATGGTTTATCTGCACATATGTACAACCAGCACCAGATTTAGAGTCACCCCACACAGGGCACCAAGCCAAAGGGGTGCAAAATTGAGAATATCCATACTACTAGTAGTACTAGGGATGCAGGTGGCGCTGTGGGTTAAACCACAGAGCCTGACTTGCCAATCAGAAGATCAGCGGTTCGAATCCCCATGACGGTCCCAGCTGAGAGACTTCTACCTACCGTAAGTTGTTTTCTTGATGGGTTAATGACTGCCTTTGTGTCACAATGATCCATCCTTTGCGATTCCCTGGTCAGGAAAAACAAGTCCAGCCTTTATTTTTGTGCTGCTAAATCCATTGATTTACTAAAGCTGGGAATTATGAGCTTTGTTCAAATCCTAATCACTTTACTGAATCCAGAGAGTTTGGGGGAGTTCCCCACCACCACCATTTTTTAAAAAATAACAATATGCATACGGTAGGCATTTGCATGATATGTAGCAATCAGATCATGGGCATAGCCGGGATTTTTGTTAGTGTGTGTGTGTGCAGAACCTCTGTTTGCTATGTATTTTATTTATTTTTATTTATTGGGGGGGCAGCTCCCCCCCTGCTCCTCCTTGGCTACGTCCATGAAGCAGATTATGGAGATGTGGTGATTACCATTTAAAAAATATTTAGGCTGCAGTCCAATGCACACATCTTGGGAGTAAGTGGCTTTCAGTAAGCTCTGGGTAAACATTCATAGGATTGTACTTCTATTTATTTTTTTAAAACATATGGCTTTAAAAATACTTGAGTTCTCAAAGTAGGGAACTGCAAAATAAAAAGTCAGCTCATACAAATACAGGTAGGTAGCCGTGTTGGTCTGACGTAGTCGAAACAAAATAAAAAAATTCCTTCCAGCAGCACCTTAAAGACCAACTACGGTAAGTTTTTATTTTGGTATGAGCTTTCGTGTGCATGCACACTTCTTCACCCACCCATTTCCACCACCATTCTGAGTGATACCCCCTCCCCACCCTCTCCCTACATAAGCGCCTGGGGACTTCTACTTCAGTGTATCTGAAGAAGTGTGCATGCACACAAAAGCTCATACCAAAATAAAAACTTAGTTGGTCTTTAAGGTGCTGCTGGAAGGAATTTTTTTATTTTGTTTCATACAAATACAGTAACTAAAATTAAAAGTTAAGCAGTGACAATCTACAAGCATATAAGAGGAGGGAAATCAAAGCAAGCAAAGACTAGTTTAATTTAAACACTGTGAAATCAGCTTATTTATAAGACCTCACCAGCAATTCCTCATGATAAGGTTAAAAATGGATGGAAATAGGTCCATAACAGGTTGAGAGATTCAGCTTCGATCATTTCATTCTCTTACAGCACCTTTACACCAAAAGGTTCAGCCAAATGAAACATTCTCCAGTTGTTTGGTGGCTAGAAAGAAAAGGATGGAGCAGGTAGAGACATATGAAGAACAGTGTGTCGCTCCCTCTCTACACGCCTGATGGAAGTCTGGAATTGTGGTCCCATTCCAGACGGCAAACCTCTTTTGAAACAGAGTGGAACTTCCTAAACAGTTTGCGATATGGTCTGGGGGCATCTGCTCATCAAAATGGGTGTGGAAAATTAATAAGCCCGGCATGTTCATCCAAGTCACTCTGTGCATCTTGGCTAATGTCGCTTGTTTGAATAATCTGGTGGTGGAAATGAAAACAATAACAAGAAGTCATGTCCTACAACAGTACTTGGGAAAAACCTGGTAAAAAAAGAAATACAAAAATGGGCTGTGCTAAATTAGGCGTTTTACAGCCCAATTCATATGTGAGCCAGTTAAGCCAAATTACCTGGGCCGAAGCCTAATTGCTCATATTTACTTTAATGGGGCTAGACTGATGACAACCCGTGTGTCTTGTCTCAACTGTCTTGTGACTCAGGCGGTTTATTAATACGAGAAAAGCACTGAGAGAAAGCAGGCAGAATGAGAAGGTGAGATTATAGACAAAGACTGTGTGCAGCTCAAATGAGAGCCATAATGAGAGGCACATCGAACTTAACAAGATGATATTTCAGAACAAAGGCAAGAACAGAGCATTGTTCCTAATTACATTAGCATATAAATGCCCGTACAAATGAACTTCCTTTGTTTTCCAGTGGCTTTGAAGTGCTAACTAGCCAAGCCAACTTGACACACGTCATCCTTCTTGGTCTTCTTTTTTAAAAGTGGATTTGCATTTTTGCACCCACCACTTCCTCCTGAATAGGAATTCTGTAAAACTCAAAAGTTTTACACTGGGAGAAGAGTGCTGGGGACATCTGCATGCGCGCGCGGAGGGGGGGGGGACCTGCTTCATGACCCTCAAAAATCTGCGCCCAGGCCACAGCCCCTCTGGCACACACACACACACCACTTCCTTCCTGACTGCAACAAGAGGTGGGGGTGCTCTCGCGCTCATAAAATCAAGTTCTCTTCACACCTATCAACAGAAGTATATTGTCCAGATCAAGGGAAGTAAAGTGCTGTGGTCTAAACCACTGAGCCTAGGGCTTGCTGATCGGAAGGTCGGTGGTTCGAATCCCCGTGACAGGGTGAGCTCCTGTTGCTCGGTCCCAGCTCCTGCTAACCTAGCAGTTTGAAAGTACAGTACGTCAAAGTGCAAGTAGATAAATAGGTACTGCTACAGCGGGAAGGTAAACGGCGTTTCTGTGTGCCGCTCTGGTTCACCAGAAACGGCTTAGTCATGTTGGCCACATGACCCGGAAGCTGTCTGCGGACAAATGCCGGCTCCCTCAGCCTATAGAGCAAGATGACCGCTGCAACCCTAGAGTCGTCTGCGACTAGACCTAATGGTCAGGGGTCCCTTTACCTTTACCTATTCTGCAAAGACCACACTTTGAATACTGTGTCCAATTCTGGGCACCACAATTTAAGAAGGATGTTGGCAAGCTGGAGCAAGTGCAGAGGAGGGCAACCAATATGATCAAGGCTCTGGAAACTAAGGCTTATGAGGAACGCTTGAAGAAGCTGGGTATGTTTAGCCCAGAGAAGAGGAGATGAGATAGGATATCCACCTTAAAATGAAGGGCTGTCACATAGAAGATGGAGCAAGCTTGCTTTCTCCTGCTCTGGAGGGTATTATTTTTTTGTTGAATTTATATACCGTCCTATACCAAGAGGTCTCAGGGCAGTTCACAAAACAAAATCAAAATATAACCCCCCCCCTCTCTCTCTCTCTGACTCGAGGCAATGGCTTCAAGTTACAAGAAAGGAGATTCCAACTATACATTCGGAAAAAACTTTCTGACAGTAAGAGCTGTTTGGCAGTGGAACAGTCTCCCTTCGGAGGTGGTGGACTCTCTTTCCTTGGAGGTTTTCAAGCAGAGGTTAGATGGCCATCTGTCAGGGATACTTTAGCTGAGATTCCTGCATTGCAGGGGGTTGGACTAGATTAGGGTTGCCATATTCAAAAAGTTATTGAGCTATTTTGATGTTTGCCGATTTCTGCTTCTGGACACTGCTTCTGACTACAGTATTCCGGGTATGTCCAGGAAATAAATACTGCCCCACCAAGAAACAAGAGGGTGGCACGGGAAACTCAGGGTACTGGAAACCCTGAGGTTTGCAGCCGTTAAATAGAAGAAGAAGAAGAAGAAGAAGAAGAAGAAGAAGAAGAAGAAGAAGAAGAAGAAGAAGAAGAAGAAGAAGAAGAAGAAGAAGAAGAAGAAGAAGAAGAAGCATGGGGGAAAGCCGCAAAGAACTCAGTGGCACAGAATGTTGAAAGGGGGGCATGGAACTAGGCAACAGTGGGATCCAATGACTTGAAAGGCAGGAGGGATCAACCATCTCTGGAAGGTGACTATAGGAGAGGGAGAGGAAAGAAAAATGGGGCAAATAACACGGGTGGCGCTGTGGGTTAAACCACAGAGCCTAGAGCTTGCCGATCAGAAGGTCGACGGTTCGAATCCCTGTGACGGGGTGAGCTCCCGTTGCTCGGTCCCACCTCCTGCCAACCTAGCAGTTCGAAAGCGCATCAAAGTGCAAGTAGATAAATAGGAACCGCTACAGCGGGAAGGTAAACGGCGTTTTCATGTGCTGCTCTGGTTCACCAGAAGCAGCTTTGTCATGCTGGCCACATGACCTGGAAGCTGTACGCCGGCTCCCTCGGCCAATAATGTGAGATGAGCGCCGCAACCCCAGAGTCGGTCACGACTGGACCTAATGGTCAGGGGTCCCTTTACCTTTACCTTAATGCAATGGAGCAGCTGAAATCCGGAATCACTCCATGTGTAGGGCTGCCATATTTTGAAGAGCAAAAAACAAGGTGCTATGATGCAGTTTGTCTCAAATTTTATGCCTGAAGAAGAGGGCATCCTGGAAAAAGAGGACACATGGCAACCCCACGGCAAGATTTTGTGACGGAGCAAGGCAGCCGCCTCTTCATCTGTTCTGTTTCTGAGCAGATTCTTATCACATTTCAGAATGTACATTTGAATGGAGCACATCTGAAAGAAGAAAGGCATTCAGCAAAATGCCAACTGTTCTATCCAGAGACCAGAAGGAATTTGAAATTCTTGTATTTTCTTGGGAGAAAACAGGGACATTACAAACGCATAACAATCCGACTGACTTCACATGGGAAGTCTCCAGTCAGCGCTCAGTAAATGAGAAAACAAATGATTTAAGTTGCTGCATGGATAAACTCCAGCTCAGACGTAAGTTATTGAAAGCAGCAGCAGATCTGATGATAAAAGAGACAATTAAAGCAAATGCTGGGAGAAGACAATGTCGAAAAAGCACAACAACCCATGGATTGAAACAATATTGGTCTGTTCACTAAAGCGCATTTACATGATTTACAGAATAAATCCCTTTAGTTCCAATTTAAATGGAAAGTAGTAGTGAACTATTTACATTCAAAAAGGTTAGATCAGGATGTCTCTTTGAACTGAACCTTCATTTACAGAAGCATTTAGTAAAAATCGAAAATGTTCCATGATCTTATATATGAGCTAAAGTGAAGTTGGATGCTATCAAATTTATCTGTAGAATTTCGTTAATTCTGTATTCTTCTGTCCTGCAGTTATATTTAACTCCTAGCTTTTAGATGCATGCGTGTAAGCCAATGCTCAACTCAGCAAGCACATGCCTTACATTGGGTTCCCCCCCCCCTACTTAGTATTTTATCCTTCCTGGCTACTGTTTTTATTTATTTATGGTGTATTGGTGAATAGATGTAAAATAAACAATGCATAAAGAACACTACCGGCACATATAGGTAATTCTTCTGAAGTCATGAGGAGCTACTGTTTCCAGGTTCAATGGCTTGACAAAACAAAACTTCCCTGTTAATTATGAAAATTCATGTGAGTGGTTTCCACCTTGCCCCACACCATTCTAAGGGAAAACATGCTCTTTAGCGCTAAATCAGAGCAAATATTAATCTAGAGAAAACCCAAATTGCTATTTGCTCCGATTAAGCACTAAAGAGCAGTTTTCCCCGGGGAAGATGTGCCGATAAGCCCTAGGTTTTCCAGGTCAGAAGCTATCTCAGTGAGGGTTTACGGTAACTACATGCGATTGACTCACGTGCGACCTTGAATACATGTGGTGTTGGAAATAATTTAATTAATTGATTCAAACCTGCAAATGGTGGGAGACAGCTGGAGAGTCTTTGTGGCTCACAAGGAGACCCTCCCCAAAGCCTCAAGAGGACATCAGTGAGGGTGGAGGAAGTCCCAAAGAGACCAGAGGCACAACAGGGCTTTGTTTACGCCATAGCTGCCAAGTTATCCATTTTTTAAAGGGATTTTCCCTTATGCTGAATAGGCTTCCTCGCGAGAAAAGGGAAAACTTGGCAGCTATGGTTTACGCTGCTCAGCCTCCCCGCCTAACAGCTGATCTGTGGGGTAGCGCAGCCTCAGCCACTTCCCCTCGTGTCCTCCAGCTTCCTGCTGGCCCCAGAGCTTCAATTCTAGTTGTGGATATTTTTGGATACAGCATTTTTGGTATGGATTGAAGAGGTGCTGTTGGACTCGCAAGCCCATAAGGCCAACACAGCGAATAGTCAAGAATGGTGGGAGTTGGTGGAAAAACATCTGAAAATCCACACTCTCTCCATAACCCTCATAGATGCGGGGCAGACATGAAGAAACAAAGAGAGTTGTCCTTGCTTTGTCTGAGTTGGCCCTTTGATCCCCACCTTCAGCAACCATAGCTGCCAAGTTTTTGCTTTTCTCGCGAGGAAGCCTATTCAGCATAAGGGGAAATCCCTGTAAAAAAGGGATAACTTGGCAGCTGTGTCAGCAACGAGCTAGTAATACTTTCTCCTGCTGTAAGGCTTTCTTGCAGAAATATTTAGCAAACCCTGCAGAAATATTTAGCAAATGTTCTGCTCACCATCCCTCATTTGTACGTTAGCTCTTTGTGGTAAAAGATACTCATGTAATTTCCATGTTACATAAAATTGCCAAATAGACACTGCCACCTGTTGGACGGAGCAGGGTTCTGTGAGAGGAGACACAGAGCTAGGAAATGAACAGCAGCCCTTCTGAACTGTGCTAACATATACCCCATAGTTCTCTATTCATGGTCGAGTGGTTCTTTCCCTCTCTGCAAAATAACTAATGCTCCAAAATGCGCTGTGTTCACATGCACACACATTGAATGTATTAATATAGGGCACTACCCTAAAATTTCCTCTGTGTAGATGAGCCCTCAGTCATAGTAGCTCAAAAGGATCTCTAGACTGAGAAGTGGCATACAGTCGTACCTTGGAAGTCAAACGGAATCTGTTCCGGAAGTCCATTTGGCTTCCAAAACGTTTGAAAACCAAAGTGCGACTTCTGATTGGCCTGCAGCCAATCGGAAGCCGCAGAAGCCCCGTCGGACGTTCAGCTTCCAAAAATAGTTCACAAACTGGAACGCTCACTTCCAGGTTTGTGGCATTCAGGAGCCAAAACGTTCGAGAACTAAGCTGTTCGAAAACCAAGGTACAACTGTACTGAATACTGGGTGCTAATGCAAAGAACCAAGAGCTACCGTCAATTGTCTCCGTCTGGGAGCAGGACACGAGAACTGCAGCAAGGCAGTTCTTATATTCTTGATCTTGTACAAGCACCACTCACATGGACGTCTTAACAACCCAGAACAGAATATTTTAAAAACCACACACGTCTTCTCTCATGTGCTGCTATTGTCCCACCAGGTTTTACCTGTACCGAGAGAAAAGCACACACAGAAGCCACTGTTGTGTTCTCTCGAATTCAGCTGAGGGAACACATTTATCTTACACTACTCCGCCCAAACTTGTTTGTCTAGAGGGCTTAAGCAAACGGGGTGCATACTCTCCGACTCTTGGTAGCTCCTTCTTTTCATGAACCAGCAAGGAAGTACTCATGTGTTTTACGGAAGGATGCTCTTGCCAGGCACACAGTTCCAGCAAACCAGAGTATCATCCAGCGCCGAGGGCCTTCTGACGGTTCCCCCAGTGCGAGAAGCAAAGCTACAGGGAACCAGGCAGAGGGCCTTCTCGGTAGTGGCACCCGCCCTGTGGAACGCCCTTCCATCGGAGGTCAGGGAGATGAACAACTACCTGACATTTAGAAAACACCCAAAGGCAGCCCTGTTTAGGGAAGTTTTTAATCTGTGATATTTTAATGTATTTTTGTATTTGTTGGAAGCCGCCCAGAGTGGCAGGGAAACCCAGCCAGATGGGCGGGGTATAAATAAATCATCATCATCATCATCATCATCATCACGGAAGGTGATTTCATTGATTGTATTCAGAAGTAGGAAACAGTGCATTGCTTGGTCATGTTTGTATCAACTGCACTAGCTTCTACTACCGGTGTAGGTTTTTAACTAGTACTGCTCTAATTTTCCCATTTTCAAATATTTCCTCCTAATAAAATCACAGTGCCTTGGATGGGGGCATGCTCCGTTTAAGCTCTCCAGGTAATGTCAAAGTACCCTAACAATTTAGGCACCTCTTTAAGTGAATTACAAAGTGAATTTATATGTATGTATAAGATAAGAAAATGCTTATTTATTCCAGGTTTCCGTGATTGGGCTTACTATTATATTTCACTGAGCTGAGAGGACACTTTTATTTATCCAGCCAAGTGAGATATTTCAAAGCAAATATTTGATACTTCTTGTTCCAAAAGAATAAGAATCCTGTTCTGTTCAGGATTTTACTAAGCTTTCACAGACACCCACCAAGACACCTGGTAATATAGATTTAAATTTGGCATTGCTAGCGGGCCTTTCAATATACCTCTTTGAGGTACTTAAACTAAGCCTTCAAAATGAATAGTCTTCCAAATGAATATTCAATATGGTCTGCTATTGTTTCAGTTTATACATAAAAATATATATTAGCAATGACTGAACCATAAACAGGGTTTTAGGAAGCGCCGTCATTTCAAGGCTTTTTTCAGCCAGGAAGAATGTTCTGACTTAACATTTCTGAATCGTGAGAATTGCAATTCTCACCGTATTTTCAAGTCTTAGATGATTTCGTGAAACAGTGGCTCATGGATTATTCGGATATCTGATCCAAATCCAAGGCAAGAAATACTGTATCTTTATAGAAGTCCCAGTATTTTTAAAAGTCTCTCACTGCCTCATCTTATTAGGTAAAGTTAAAAGTGCAATCCAACACATGTTTACTCAGAAGTAAGCCCCATTGTCTTAATTGGGACTGATTCTGAAGTGAGTGTGTTCAGGGTTGCAGAGTAAGTTGTGATATATTCAGGATATATTTTAGGCTTGTGGAATTGTAGCATTGGAAGGAATTGTAGTGTCTTTGAGTCCAACCCCCGGCAATGCAGGAATCCTGCCCACAGCCATTTGAGGTGGACTTGAACCACCAACCTTCTGCTTTACGGATATACATTTGCTGACGTTTTTGACATTTGCTCTTTCCGCAGACAATTCCCCCATAGCCTGTCATTCGATACAGTGGGCTGCTGTTTGACAAACCATACCTGCCAAGTTGCTGTCAGAGAAATAAGGGACCGGGCCAGAAATAGCAGACCGGAAGTGGCGCTGCCGCCATTTTGGAACTGGGCGGAGCATGCTCAGAAGTGACTTTTGATGCTGCTTTGCCCAGTTCCAAAATGGCCACCGCGCCAGAAGTCGCACTGCAGCCATTTTGGAACTGGGCAGAGTAGCATCAAAAGTCGCTTCTGAGCATGCTTCGCCCAGTTCCAAAATGGCTGCCGTGCCAGAATAAACTGGGGAAAAACAAAAAAATCCGTTTTTTCAGCTAGGAACAGCTGGAAAAACGGGGATTTCCCGGGGAAAACGGGAGACTTGGCAGCTATGTGACAAACACAAACACAAATCCAATGCAACTAGTCAAACTAGTTTAATTGTTCTTTCGATCCTTGTCAGTATCATGGATTCCTTAATGCTGTGACCTGAAATTTCACCACAATAACGTAACTTTGGCAAGGAGCATTCCAGAGTTGGTCTACCGGCAACTCCTTACCATAGCTTCCAAGTCTGGGTTAGAAAAATACGGGACCACAGCAGATCGGCACCGGAAGTTGCGTAGGAGCAACTTCCGGTGCCAGCGCTGCCCGATTTCCAGCCCAGGAGCCGAGGCTCCATGAAGGTTGCCCAGCCACCCAGCCAGCCCTCTCCTCCTCCCTCAGCCCTCTTCCCTTTTCCTCGCGGAGGCTCCGGAAAGGACCTCCGGCATTCACCTCCTTCCCTTCTCATTCTGCTTGCAAATGCAGCAGCAGCAGGAGCAGCCAGCAGATGAGAGGTGCGCCACACACACACGCGCGCGCACACACACACGCGCGCACACACACACGCGCACACACACACACACACACACACACACACAGCCTCCTCAGCCAGAGGCGATCCCGCTCGCCTCCTCTCCCCGGATTCTGCCTGCGCCTCGAGGGGTGCAACAGCCCTGCTGCCCTACCTGCTCCCTTCTCTCGCTTGCATTCCTTGAAGCCAAAAACCCCCGCACGCAGGCGCGCAAACTCCTTTAAGTTCCCTGGCACGAGCTGGCTGGCGAGATTGAAAGATTGTGTTGCTACCGCTGGCTTTTTTCCTTTCCTCCCCCCTCAGGAGGAATCCGCCACCCATTCCCTCCCTGAGCTGGGGGGGGGCCCGTTGGAGAGGGACAGAAAAGCAGCCGATCCGAAGAGCGCACACGCTCCTCTGCCGCCGGGCGGGGGGGATAGGGGCCACGTGGAAGGGGCTCCCCAGGAGGAGGGCATCTCCTCTCCTTCCCCAATATTACATTAATAAAGAGGGAAAAGGCACGGTGAGGGGAGGGGGCTTGGAAAGGGATGTGTTTGTAGCAGCAGCCGTGGCAGCAGCAGCTGGGGAGGAGGAGGGCGAGCATTGATGGTGTAATAAAATAATAAACTGAAATCCTGGAGTTTGATGGGGGGGACGGGGAAGCAGAGGTTGAGCACGAGGGACGGGGGACGGGACAGACCTGGAGAAGTGCGCTCGGTGCAATGCAAAAAAAAACCAAAACACGCACATGCACACCCACACACCCTCCCCTTCTTGAACGTCCGGGTCTTGCAGAAAGGAGATCATAAAGGAGGGACGGGGAGGAGGAGGAGGAGGACAGGAAGAAAGGGAGAAGAGATTGATCATTTTGGATTTTCAAGAGATCATTTTTATTACAGTGGGCGTTTGAAAAGCAGGCTCTGAACATTATCCACCGATAAAGGGGGTGGAGGGTTGGGAGGGGAGAGAGAGAGAGGCACAGGCTGCTGCTGCTGCTGCTAGAGGAGCCCGCCAGCAGCCACCGAGCGCTTCCCTCCGTCACCTCCATAGAGATTGGACCAGCTCACCGCCGCTTCTAGCGCGTACTGAGACAGCCCCACTAAATTACACAGTGCACAGCCAAGCCCTCCTTAGCATGCCGGCTACCAATCCCTGAGGGAGACTCTGCCAAGGCGGCTAATCACAAGGAGAGAAAGGGGCGGGCACAGAGCTGAGGAGGTGGACGAGGTACGGTTGGTTGACGGGAAAGAGCACCACATTCACAAAGACGGGCACAGTCTCGAGAAATCGTGGTAATTACGGGATATTTCGCCGTACGGGTTGAAGCCGGAAATGGCTTTAAAAAACGGGGGTTTCCCGGGGAAATCGGGAGACTTGGCAGCTATGCTCCTTACTTGTGAGTGACAGCAGCACACATGTGGCACCAGGAACCCAGAAGAGGCAGGAGAGAGCAGGATAGATAGTCCTTGTGGCTCGCAAGGAGAGGATGTACTCTTTGGGGTCTGGGGCGGGTTTCCTCGTGAGCCACAAGGACTTACGCCCATTTTACTTATGCTCGCAGGGGCCTGGAAAGTAAGCCCCACTTAAGTGGGGAGCTGCCTGTACTATAGTAGTGACTGAGAGACTGAGCTACAAATTGCAAAGCCCTTGTTTTGAATATGTCTCCACAGGAATTCACTAGGAGGTTGTACAGAAACTACACTCTTTCAGCCTCAGTCTTCTGATCTGTAAAATGTGGGAATATAAGACTGAAATACCGTAAGAATCATTAGTGTTTATTAAATTTATAAACCACCCTTCACCCAAAGATCACAGGGCAGTTGACAGTATGAAAATACAAAATACATTTTTAAAAAAATTAAAAATTCCAATGCCCCAGTTAATGCACTTGAAGTGCTTTGAAGTGTCTGTAAGCACACAGAACAGAGAAATTTACTGGGAGCCAACAGTAGCACCTACTATGTCATTAACGTATCCCATAATTGTTGCTAAGGTTTCTATAAATGCAGTTCATAATCCTGAAAGATGGTGCCCTTATCCAGTACCTCTAGATCCCAGGTGGTGAAATTTGTGTGTTGTCGTCGCCCCCCCCCCCAATGTTGCTTGTCCCCAACTCCCATCCCTCTGGCCATTGGTTTTGCAGGGGCTGATGGGATTTGGAGACCATTGACACCTGAAAGCCACCGATCTCACATCCCCGTTCTGGAGGAAGAGAGTAACTCACAGGCAAATTGGACAAGGCACTGCAGTCATTTCATATGATGGTTTCTGGAGGTGGCATTATCCAATATATAAAACTTCTAAAATTACTCTGAGCTGTTAATAGAATTCCGATTTTCCCATAAAGTCAAAGAGATTTACATTTTATACCTTTCCTAATCCCAGGCTTTCAGGTCAAGGCTTTGTGTACGTAGCTATATAAAGTAGCACAGCAAATGGATTATTGGGTAGTGACCTCCCCCAGAGTTTTAATTCTCCAATTCAGAAATCAGAGCAGCCTCTTCTGAGCTTTTTAAAAAGCATTTGATTCAAACAGACATGACCCAATATCTCTGTTGACTGGTTTGTGCTAATTCCCCTTTCCATAGATGATGGGAGCCGGTTTCCTTCTACCGTGTTTCCCTTAAAATAAGACATTGTCTTATATTTATTTTTCCTTAAGAAGACACACTATGGCTTATTTTCGGGGTGTGTGTGGGTGTGTGTCTGTCTGTCTGTCTGTCTTATTCCAGCGGGAAGAGCTCCTGCTTCTGCTTATTTTATGGGCATGTCTTATTTTCGGGAAAACGGTAGAGTCGCCTGGTCACATTTGAGTCTGCCTCATTTTTAAGATTGTTTGTTCTTTAAGAAGGTACTTAGCTGTACCTGTGCAACCTAAATATTCTATGTGCAATGTTTCAAGAGCCCATTGCAGAACCCAAATAAAGGAGAAGAATACCCTAATATAAATCAATTTGGTCTCCTATTTGTCATTAAAAGCTGTATAATTATTATTTTGCTTTTATGTTTATGTTGCAAATGAAACGTTTCAAATGTGTTGTAAAGTGCAATATACAAATGTGACACTAGGTGGCGAAAGTGAGCTATGCCAAATTCAATGTATTTTTCAAAACTTTTTTTTAAAAAAAGCATTTTCACAGTGTTGTGGGTTTTTCTTTTTTCTTTTTAATGTGTGTAGACTCCACCCCACTCTCTGCAAAGGCCGTCCATCAGGGCGACCACAGGCAACTCAGTTTCGTGGCCAGGCCTAAACCCAGATTGGAATGGATCTAAATCAGGCATGGGCAAACTCGGCCCTCCAGATGTTTTGGGACTACAATTCCCATCATCCCTGACCACTGGTCCTGTTAGCTAGAGATGTTGGGAGATGTAGTCCCCAAACATCTGGGTGGTTGAGTTTGCCTATGCCTGATCTAAATAATCTGTGCCATCCAAGAATGCTTGCAGTTGCCCCACCACGGCGGGGGTGGCCCAAGACGTTTTCACTTCTGAGGACCCTGCTGCCACGCCTGTGATGCGGAGAAGCGACTTAAGCCTCTGCTAGGGCTTCCCCTCAAGGAAAAGGCTATGCAAAGCTTCGCTGCTGAGCATATGTGGGGCGGCGGGGGGGGGGGGGAACTGAACTCCACAAGGGCTTCTCCTCACAAGGAGATAGTCTCGACCAGAAAACATTGCTTAATTAGCACTATTCTTTTCCCCCATGAAATGCTTTGCAATTACCCATATAGTGAACCACAAACAACCCCGGGGCTTGAGCTGGCAGTGTATGGATCTTTCTCCAAAAAAAGAGAATTTTAAGATGTGGGAAGCACATAAATTATGACAAATTGCAGCATAAAAGCACATTGTTTTGTAAAGTTCTGTGTCCTTGGCTGTACAAGGAGTTTCAATTTTTACTTACCTGTATTTTTGTTCCCCTTTTCACAATTCCAGATTATGTTATCACCTTTGAGTCTTAAACTACTGAAAACGGTGAACTGATAGAAGGGGTGGCTAAAGAAAACCCTGGCTGATACCCCGAAATCCACAAGGAAGAGAGACTATTCTTTATGAGAACTGGGAAAATAAAGAGGTACGTTTTTGTTTATAAAAATGTGGATAGCTTTTAAAATATCCGTGCTTTAACTGCCAAAAGACTGAATGAGAAATTAATGTGGGAAGGGGGTGGGGAGCAAATTAAACAGCTGCACTATAACATTTGAGTTTCCTTTCTTTTTAATGCATCGGCATTTCCTGCTGCGGTCAGTTCATCTCCTGCTGAAACGCCATTGAGCAAAACTCTTTATAGATAAGCAGACATGCAAAGAGCCTTTCTAAACGAGAACTAAAATATGGCAGAGAATCTTGGAAAGAAAGCAAAAGACTTTAGCTCAGGGCAGAAATGTGGAAGCACAGTGCCATTTTTTCTCATGCACCAAGTTGTAAATGTTGAAAATAGCCAGTGTTTTCCCCCCTAAAATAAAGTTTAGGGATACTTTTTTTCCTACTCATGTTCAAATACTGCCCCTCAATGACGCCAAACTTAGAGTCACAAAATGTTTAGGTGTATGCGTACCCCTGCGTCCCCCCAGAAAAAAAGCACTGAAAATAGCCATCTTTTTGGCACTATTTTCTGAAAAAGCAGAAATGAAGCCAGAGTGCAATGCATATAAGGGACATCAAAAGCTGAGTAGGATCTTGGTGTATACATCTTTTATGTCCAAGTATCCAGTAGGTCAAACTCATACAATTGCTTGAAAGTGGAGAATGCACGTTTTGCTATAATGGCAGAAACCTAGTGACAACATAAAGTCCCTGTGAACCCTTTAAATTCTGTTATACTTGTTGCCATCTCAGCATTTCACCTCATTGATTCTATTCAGGAGGCAAGTGCCATTGCTTTTTGTCAAACTGGTGCTATCCAGGCAGGGCTGGATTTAGGTTTGATGAGGCCCTAAGCTGCTGAGGTAATGGGGCCCTTTATATGCTGTCCTTTGTCAACAACACATTGTCACTGGGTTTTTTTTGTGTGTGTGTTGAATATATGCTATATGGTAATTGTAAGGGGGAAGACTTATAGGGAACAGCTCCCCCCCCCTCATCAGGTCGAGTTCTTCGCAGAGCAGTAAGTCCAGCACAGGATCAGATTACAAGAGCCAGGAAACAGAAAGGGAGACCCAAGGCTCTGGCAGCCTCAGAGAGCTCCAAAGGGAGGGAGAAAGAGCGGTGGAGGAAGGGACCGGCAGACAGTCAGAAGGGAGGCCATTCCCCCCCAATGCCTGAATTGAGACGAACGGCTCCCCGTAGGAGCAAGGGGCGGCGCTTTGGGGTTCCCAGGCTGTTATGTTGGGCGCGAAACAGAAAACAGCCATTGCGAGGTTCTGACTCAGACTGAGGCAGACATGATTTATGGACACTTTGCACTGTAAATAATATGCACCAATAAAAACATCTTATAGACAAGCAGATGTGGAGGGCCGTTACTCAAGAGTAGCCACAACATCCCCTGACAGTAATTTATGGACCTAATAGGTATCTAAAGCCATTTGCGCATAACAAACTATGTATCTTATCAAAGTAATTGTTGAACTGAAATACAATTAAGAAGAAGTATATTAATAGTGTTTTTATCTTATATTTTGGAAATGTACATCCAGGTTTATTTTTCCTGTAAGTTTTTTTTGGGGGGCCCAAGAGAGTGGGGCCCTAAACTGTAGGTTGTTTAGCTTATATGTAAATCCGGCACTGCATCTAGGCACTCGAAGCAGCTATCTGCAGGCTTGATTAAACCTCAAAGTTGCAGAGGTGCCACTTCCTCACAAAAATAAAATAAAATAAAAAAATAAGCCCCTAAAAGTGGGGAGTGGGTTCTCCCAAACAACTTGATGAACATGTGGGATAAAACAGCCTCATATAACCAGCATGCTTAACTCTGGTAGATGCACGAAGGAGTTGATGGACTCCACAGGGGACAATTTTGTTGCAGGTTGCATAGGTGTTTTAATTTTTTTTTAAAAAAAATGGCAAGAGGCTGAGGCTCCCCTAGATTATGAGGCCCTGGATCCTGGGCTTCAGCCTGCTCAGCCTGTATGTAAATCTGACACTGACAGGTGCAGTCACACTGTGATACCAAACCTAATTTTTAGGATCGTATTCCCATTAGCTTTAGTTATTATTTTGCTGACATACATTGAACTTTTCACAGAAGCCCTTGACAGCTTCACAGCTTCTCTGCTCTTTCTCCTTTCCCACATTGATTATAGCTGCATGGTGAAATGGCTGCTGCTGCTGCTGTGGTACAGTCTAATAATAATAATAATAATAATAATAATAATAATAATAATAATAATAAGCAAGAGGATAGCAAAGCAAAAGTGGGTTAGACAAATCAGTATTCAACTCTCCTTGCGGGGGGCTTGACCAGCATAGCTGCCAAGTTTTCCCTTTTCTCGCGAGGAAGCCTATTCAGCATAAGGGAAAATCCCTTTAAAAAAGGGATAACTTGGCAGCTATGTTGACCAGTTACTCCCCGTATTCGCATGCAAGGTCAAGTGATGCACAACTGAAGTGGGATACCACTATAAAAGGCCTGTATTAAAAGGCATTTTGTGGAATTTGCAAAAAGGCAATACCTGAGGTCATCTCTACATGGAAAACTTATAGTTTTGTACTGCTAATTTTAACGAGAGTGGCCTCATGTGCATTGAGGAAGAAGAGGGTACAATTTTGTCTGAACTTTGCATATGCTATAGGCATAGCTGCCAAGTACCCCGTTTTCCCCAGGAAACCCCCCTTTTTAGTTACCTTTTCCCGGTGGTCCCCCGTATCACTTCATCTCCCGTTTTTCTCTGTTATTTTCTCCTGCCGGCGGTCATTTTTTTCTTTCCAATTTGCCCTTCTCTGGGCACCAAAAATGGCCGCCGCCGGCTTCAAAAGTCGCATCTACACATGTCCAGAAGTGCATAGACACGACTTCCGGTGTCGGCGGTGGCCATTTTTAGTGCCCACAGATGGGCAGAGCGACACCGGAAGTTGTGTCGACGCACTTCCTGACATGCGTAGAAGCGACTTTCGAAGCCGGCGGCGGCCATTTTTGGTGCCCATAGAAGGGCAAAGCGACACCGGAAGTTATGTTGACGCACCTTCCGGTGTCACACTGCTGCCGGTCCCGGATTCTGCAGTCTGGGACTTGGAAGGTAAGGCTATAGGTATACTTAAAAAAACAAACTATCATTTAAATAAAAAATGCATCTCAACCATAGTGTGAAGCCTGTGACCAGGTGTGCTTTGTGCCTCTCGGTAACTGTGAATGGGCAGCTTCAATGTCCCTCTCTGTTTGGATTGCTTATCTCTAAACTAGGCTTAGACTGGACAGCTCTTCAAATCGAGGGCACTCCTGGAAAAAGAATGGAAGAAGCAGAAATGGAAGGAAATCCTTTTTCCAATTTAAGATGGAAAATCACAGACAACAGGAAATGGGATTGGAAGATATCGAACTGGGAGTGAATCAATGAATATACAAGAAATAAATAGCTATGGGATGCTGTTTTAATATAGAACCACAACAGAGACTTCTGTGTGAAGAAAGATGAAGGCGTCGTTGTTTCTCAACACTGGATGTAAAGTCGTTATTATGCTGTACTGGAGGAACACTATGGTTGACATTTACCAATAATAATAATTGGAGAACTCCTCTTATACTTTTTGTGTGGAAGGGAAGATGAATGAACTTGAGATGTCTGGGTCCGAAGACTGGGAAAATATCACCTAGCAGAAGGAAACAGCTGGATATCATCTGTATACTCTGTATTCTCCGAATGACCATTTTGTGCAGGAGTTCCGTAACTGGCCCATGTGTCACCAGAAAATGTATTAGCATGGCCCACCCTGTTCTGCCCTTTCCATGACTTTTTCATGACATTTTCAGTCACTTCTGGGTTCGGCACTGTGTGCACGATCATGCGTCTTTCGGGCAGGTGTTAATCAGTCATTGCCTGTACTTTGAATAATCTTTATATATAAATAACTGATAGGTGCAGAATCCCAAGCCCCCCCTCTCTTTTCTTTTCATTATTTTTATCTTCCTGCTTCTTTTTCTTCTTGTACAAACATGAAGGTTGTCTGGTAGGGGTTGCCTGTGTGAGAGGTAGGGAAAGGAAGATCTCCCAGGCTGGGAAGCTGGAAGCAGAAAGTAAAGTATCCAGCTGAGAGCTGGGGTGGTCCACCCCCCTTCTGGGTGAGACAAGTGTTAAGAACGACCTTTAAGAGTGAAGTGTTTCAAGATTAGCTTGTTTTTTATTGTATTGTCTGATGAAAAGATTCAGTAACAATGGGGGGGGATAAGGTAAGACATGCTGCCACCATCATGACCTCTTCCAAAGATTCAAGGGAATGGCATTTTGGGAGGGTGGTGAGAAGTCTCTGTTGGAGATCCCTAGACCCCCTTACAAACAGAACTACAATTCCCAGAGTTCTTTGGAGAGAGGCAATAATTATTAGACCAGTTCAGGTCTACAGTTCCATGTTCTTCAATTTTGGGTCCCTGGACAATGTTGGGCTCCTACTTTTACCATTCCCAGGCAGTTTAGCTAAGATTAGCTTGAAGTGACCTGGATTGGGATGATGGGACTACAAGGTTTGGGAAGCCAATCACTTGTCTAACACCTCAGTCACCTCTCCTGATTCACATGCCACAGAGATAGAGCTGGGTGTCAGCTGCAGGCTGGTGACACTTCACTCCCAAACTCCTGGTGAGAGCTCCCAGCGGCTTCACATAGGTGGTAAAATAGCACAGGGGACAAGATGAGACCTTGAAGGACACCATGGGGGAGCTACCATACGTTGGAGCAGAACCACTGAAGTACAGTGCCCCAAACCCCACCTCTACGAGACATCCCAGAAGGATGCTGTGGTCAACAGTATCAAAAGCAGGGCTGAACTCTCCCAATCTCTCTTTGACTGATGTCATCAACCAGGAAGACCAAGGCAGTTTCAGCGCTATGACCAGACTGGAAGCCAGACTCAAATGCATTCAGATATTCTGTCTCCTGAATATCTCAGCTCCTGAATTCAGCATGCCTGAAGCTGGACCTCCACTGCCTTTGCAAGCACCTGATGTGGATCCTGATCTGGTATAAACATAATACAGTGGTACCTCAACATACGAATTTAATGCATTCTGAATGCACATTCGTAAGTCAAAAAATTCGTAAGTTGAATCCCATAGGAATGCATTGGGAGAAAAAAATTGTAAGTCGAAGCAACCCTATCTAAAAATTCATAAGTCGAAAAAATCCTATCTAAACCGCATCCAAGATGGCGGATGGAGCTCCGTTCGTAAGTAGAAACATTCGTAGGTAGAGTCATTCGTAAGTCAAGGTACCATTGTACAAAGCTATGCTTCTGCAGATGGTGACAGCAGTCAGGAAATTAAAAGACGCCTGCTTCTTGGGAGAAAAGCAATGACAAACCTAGACAGCATCTTAAAAAGCAGAGACATCACCTTGCCGTATAGTTAAAGCTACGGTTTTCCCAGTAGTGATGTATGGAAGTGAGAGCTGGACCATAAAGTGAGAGCTGGACCATAAAGAAGGCTGATCGCCGAAGAATTGATGCTTTTGAATTATGGTGCTGGAGGAGACTCTTGAGAGTCCCATGGAGTGCAAGAAGATCAAACCTATCCATTCTTAAGGAAATCAGTCCTGAGTGCTCACTGGAAGGACAGATCCCGAAGCTGAGGCTCCAATACTTTGGCCACCTCATGAGAAGAGAAGACTCCCTGGAAAAGACCCTGATGTTGGGAAAGATTGAGGGCACTAGGAGAAGGGGACGACAGAGGACGAGATGGTTGGACAGTGTTCTTGAAGCTACGAACATTAGTTTGACCAAACTGTGGGAGGCTGTGGAAGACAGGAGTGCCTGGCATGCTATGCACTCCATGGGGTCACGAAGAGTCGGAAACGACTAAACAACAACAATGCTTCTGTTGAAGAGTGTGCATTGTTTCTATGAGTGAAGTACTACTGATAACATTTAACAAGAGCATTTATTACTAGCCTTGGAAGCCTAGTCAAGTTCTGCATTAGTAAGTTTCCGTGTAGCAGGTACCGTTCACCACATGAATGGTTGTATGAAGTCTTTAAATACCAAAGCAAAATTGCATTGCATTTCAAAATCAGCACCATCTCTCTGCCCTCAAGCTTCCAGTTTTGAGCCTTCAACCCAGACCAGCTTCTCAGACACACATTTAAAACGACAGGTGTACAATTGCCACAATGGCACTAGAGGGTGCCAAAAGTATCCAGAGCTTATAAGAAATTTGCTTTTAATCCTGACTGCACCTAATGAGAACCTAAGGGCCATTTTTAATGATGCGGCAGGTTAAGTTAAAGGGGGAAGCATTTCCAATTCCAGCTCTCCCTTTTGCTTGGCTCTTGTACAAGGCAGAGAAGGGAGCGAATACCAATGCATTTTACCAGACGAGGCATTTGAAAAGGAAATGAATCACAGTTCCACATTTTTAAAAGGTGAAGCTGAAGGAGACTTTAAATTTTTTTTTTTTTACACTTGCAATTTGTACTTGTGGAATTTGATTCCGTTACCTACTGAACATCAAACGGTTCAGTGGCATTCTAGATATGTTGCTTCTCTTCTGGGATCTCATGCCCAGCCCCTGTACTCTTCTTTGCCGGAAGAAACACATTTGCTGAGGGTTGCCATACACCCGGATTTTCCCAGACATAGTCGGCAATCGGCTGTCGGAAGCTGTGTCTGTGCGGAAATAGCTGAAATATCCAGGAAAATCCGGGCGCTGGCAACCCACGCTGGCAGTGTCATTTTTCATAGAATCATAGAGCTGGAAGAGACCACAAGGGCCATCCAGTCCAACCCCCTGCCAAGCAGGAAACACCATCAAAGCATTCTTGACATATGCCTGTCAAGCCTCTGCTTAAAGACCTCCAAAGAAGGAGACTCCACCACACTCCTTGGTAGCAAATTCCACTGCCGAACAGCTCTTACTGTTAGGAAGTTCTTCCTAATGTTTAGGTGGAATCTTCTTTCTTGTAGTTTGAATCCATTGCTCCGTGTCTGCTTCTCTGGAGCAGCAGAAAACAACCTTTCTCCCTCCTCTATATGACATCCTTTTATATATTTGAACATGGCTATCATATCACCCCTGAACCTGCTCTTCTCCAGGCTAAACATACCCAGCTCCCTAAGCATCGTTTCCAGGCCTTTGACCATTTTGGTTGCCCTCTTCTGGACACATTCCAGCTTGTCAGTATCCTTCTTGAACTGTGGTGCCCAGAACTGGACACAGTACTCCAGGCGAGGTCTGACCAGAGCAGAATACAGTGGTACTATTACTTCCCTTGATCTAGATGCTATACTCCTATTGATGCAGCCCAGAATTGCATTGGCTTTTTTAGCTGCTGCATCATCCCTGCATAAGGGAAATGTTTGGCGATTTCCCTTAAAAATAGTTCAAAAACTTCATTTTCTCCCCAAGATTTTGCAAAGAAAGCTCATCAGCTTTTCCGTCCAGATTTTCACTTTATGAAATATAGCAACCCTACATTTGCTACAAAGTAAAAGTTCACTCTGATGTTCATTAATACAATTCTTATGAGCAATATTTCACCTCAATGCACACGGCCTATTCTCATCATCATCCTTTTATTTGTATGCTGCCTTTCCACAGTTAAAACAATGCTCAAGGCGGCTTACAATATGAAAAGATTTACATAATTACAAACATAGCAAAGTAGTCATAAAAATAAACAAAACATTAAGAACTACATAACCAAACTGAACAATTTCCACATAAAGATGCAAGAAGTTAACATCAGTAATATCAGTTAATATCTAATGGTCTACCACCTTCAACATCAAGTTGGCATGCTGTCCTGGCAAGCCAATTCGCAAGACTCTTCCCAAGCCAGGAGCTCCTGCTGTCCAGTAAGGCGTAGTCTTGTTCCAGGTGTGTATATGTGTTGTGTATATGATTATCATTTTACTTATCTCAAAATTCCTTGCCCAGGTGGATCCCATTATAGCAGCATCTCCCAAGCTTGGGTGCCCAGATGCTGTATGACTACAATTCCCATCATCCCTGACCACCTAGCCTGCAAGTTAGGCATGGTGGGAGTAGTAGTCCAATACAATCTGGGGAGCCAAGGTTGGGAAAGGCTGCCTTATGGCATGGAAGAAGGCTCATTACCAACTTGTGTCTTTCTAGTATTCCTTGCCTTCTTGGCCCTATCGTGTTATGACTGTTATCATCAGGGGGTTTGGGCTGGGTGTTCAGCAGTATGCGGATGATACCCAGCTCTACCTCTCATTTAAATCAGAACCAGTGAAGGCAGTGAATGTCCTGTGTGTGTTGAGGCAGTTGGAGGATGGATGGCGGCTAAAAGATTGAGGTTGAAACCCAACAAGAAGGAATTACTGTTTCTGGGGGACAGGGGGTGGGCAGGTGTGGGGGATTCCTTGGTCCTGAATAGGGTAACTGTGCCCCTGTCCAGCCTGGGAGTCATTCTGGGCTCACAGCTGTCTATGGAGGCACAGGTTAATTCTGTGTCTAGGGTGGCTGTCTACCAGCTTCATTTGGTACGCCAGCTGAGACCCTACCTGCCTGCGCACTGTCTCGCCAGAGTGGTGCATACTCTAGTTATCCTCTGCTTGGACTACTGTAATGTGTTCTATGTGGGGCTATCTTTGAGGGTAGCTCAGAAACTACAACTAATCCAGTATGCTGCAGCTAGATTGGTGACTGGGAGCGGACACTGGGACCATTTAACACCAGTCCTAAAGGATCTTCACTGGCTCTCAGTACATTTCAAAGTACAATTCAGAGTGTTGGTATTGACTTTTAAAGCCCTAAATGGCCTCGGCCCACCATACCTGAAGGAGCATCTCCACCCCCATCACTCAACTGAGGTTATCTTCCAAGGGCCTTCTGGTGGTTCCCTCACTGAGAGACGTGAAGCTATAGGGAACCAGGCAGAGGGGGGCCTTCTCAGTAGGGACACCCTCCCTGTGGAACACCCTCCCAGCAGATGTTAAGGAGATGAGTAACTAAACTTTAGAAACAAAATAAAAAAATCCTTCCAGCAGCACCTTAAAGACCAACTAAGTTTTTTATTTTGGTATGAGCTTTCGTGTGCATGCACACTTAAGCTCATACCAAAATTAAAAAAAAACTTAGTTTATTTGGGTATGAGCTTTCGTGTGCATGCACACTTAAGCTCATACCAAAATTAAAAAAACTTAGTTGGTCTTTAAGGTGATGCTGGAAGGATTTTATTTTGTTTCGACTACGTCAGACCACCTGTAACTAAACTTTAGAAGGCATCTGAAGGCAGCCCTGAATAGGGGCACTTTTTAATGTGCAATGTTTTATTATGTTTTTATACCTCAACTTGAGGTATCTTAGCTATTTCATCATCTAAATTCTTCTCACCCTGTATTTATAGTTCTATATTTCTTAGCTTAGCCTATCAATATTTCTATCAGCTATTTAACATTTGTCCAATATTATTTTTTCCATAGGACTGCTAAATAAACATTTTTGGAGTTGTTCTTCTAAGGTTTTCCCCAACAAGACACAAAACATCAAAAAGGTGGTACAAATGGCCATGACACTGTTAATTTATTTATGGTATGTAATATTTTATTATACTTTTGCACATAAGAGGAGTTTTGAATTAAAACCAGTTACAACATATGGTATAAAAATTACTTTTTTCTCTCAGTAACATTAAAAACGAGCATGGACCAACACGGACACACATGTCGGAACTACAAGCTCCTACAGCTTGCAGGTGGTGTTCTAGTCAGGAGCAAATGGACATAAAACTTCTGAGAGATGAAAAACCGCCACAACAAGCAAGACAAGCTGTGAGAGAAACAATTTCTTTGAGATTTAATAGCAGCACCATAATCAATAGCTTGAAATACTTATAAGCTGGAGAGGAAAGACAGGTCAAACCAGCAAGGCTTAAAAAAAAAAAAAGCGATGAGCGATGTGCGGGCAGAGGAAGAATAGATCCCTGGAGCTTTTTCCAAGATATTTTCTCCAAGATAATATGCCTGGAAACCTGTAAGATGAAGTTGGAATTAGTGTTATCATGTTCAGGAAAAAACCGAAAGCTATTGAGCTGAATTGGGGGGGGGGGCCTTGAAGCTATCCATGTTTGAGATGTGAGAAGTATATAATACCCTTTCTAGTCAAAGGACAGCAGAAGAAACATATAATTCAAAATGTATTTCATACTAAATATAAGGCACCAAAGTACCCGTATTGGTCCAAAATCTATTGTTGAAAAAAGTAAAAAGAAAGAACTCCAAAATCGATGGTTGGGCAACAGCAATGTATGCTTCCTCGCTCTGATAAATGAAAACTCTGGCAGGGTGTCCATTTTTAAGACCCGGGCTTCTCCTCCTATGCATCCTTGAGCCTTCCTGGCTGTAAAGGCTCATCCACACTCGTTTAACCACATTGGTTAACAAACCTGGATACAAATGCTGTAATGTTATTGTTTTAGTTAAATAAAACGTTTAAATTGTTATTAAGGAAATGATTATTTTTCTCCTTCCAATAAAGCCCAGCAGAAAAGCTGTCCAAATAATACCCGTGTTTCTCCAAAAATAAGACACCGTCTTATCTTTATTTTTTCCTCAAAAACACATACACTGTGGCTTATTTTCAGGGGATGTCTTATTTTTTTCCTCCTCCTCCTCCTGCCGCGGCCGGCATTGCTGCTGCGCCCATCACTATGGCTTATTTTCGGGGCATGGCTTATATTCCTTGAATGCTTAAAAATCCTGCTATGGCTTATTTTATGGGTACGTCTTAAAATAGGGGAAACAGGGTAAATAATTATCTGTATGTATTTCTGATAGTATAACCAAATCAGTCATCTTTGATATAACTGTAAAAACTACTCTGAAAATTTATTATTCCAAAAATGAAGCCTTCAGCAGATTGAAAATATTCAGAGGATACCAGCAAGGTCGAACCTTTCTGTAAAAAAATAATTTAAATCAAGTCTTACTGACTAGTGATGGACGGGACATTCACCCACTGAAGCCTGTGTTGGGCTGCTGTGTGAGGACCGCAACATCAGAGAGGGTCAGAGCCACAGCCTCTCTGACATGGGTTTTCTGTGGATTGAGGCCTTTTCCAATTCAGCAGCAAACAGTGAGGTTCACGGGACAACCGTAAGTGTGGATAAGCTGCATGAGTCCCGGCATACAGGGCCAACCTGCCAAGTTGCTGTCTGAGAAATAAGGGACCGGACCGGAAGTAGCACTGCTGCCATTTTGGAACTGGGCGGAGCATGCTCAGAAGCGACTTTTGATGCTGCTTTGCCCAGTTCCAAAATGGCCGCTGCGCCAGAAGTCGTACTGCAGCCATTTTGGAACTGGGCAGAGCTGCATCAAAAGTCGCTTCTGAGCATGCTCCGCCCAGTTCCAAAATGGCCGCCACACCAGAATAAACCGGGGATAAACAAAAAAATCCGTCTTTTTTCAGCTGGGAACAGCTGGAAAAACGGGGGTTTCCCGGGGAATACGGGAGACTTGGCAGCTATGTACAGGGCAGTATTGTTGGCAACAAGTGTAGGCCTGCCTGCCCATACAGTGATGCCGTATACCTGTAAGAACACCTCTCATTCACATACAGTGGTACCTCGACATACGAATTTAATGCGTTCCAAACGCACATTCGTAAGTCGAAAAAAATTGTAAGTCAAATCCCATAGGAATGCACTGGGAGAAAAAAATTCATAAGTAGAAAAAATCCTATCTAAACCACATACAAGATGGCGGACGGAACTCCATTCGTAAGTAGAGTTATTCGTAAGTAGAGGTACCACTGTACCTGTAGCCAAGCTGCCTAAATTATATATATATATATATATATATATATATATATATATATATATATATATATATATATATGAAATTCAGGCAGCCAACATAATGTTTTAATACAAATCTAGTTACATTTTGAGAGGAGGGGAAAAAACCCCACTTACCCTCTGTAGTTTGGGTTCTGTAGATCAATTTTTACTGGAAATGTTCAGGCTGTTATATGAAAAAAAATCATTATATATTAGTACATTCTTATGCTGTGGCACAACAACAAGTTACAAAGGGGGGTAGGCTAGGGATCAAAGTTGCAAGAAAACAATACGGAAGAGGCCAAAGTGCTACAGAGTAAAATGCATGTGCGCTAATGCTTGATGTCCCTGAACCAGCAGAAGTGAATTGAGGGGGTTTGGTTTTAAAGGAGTGCAGAGATCTGGAAGGCATGACTGAAACCTGATGGAATGGGGAGAACCAATGGATCACAGTTGTCTCTGGATGCAAACTGCAAAGGAGAGCCAGGGAAGGGTGTGCAACAAAGAGGACATGGGAGTCTAACAAGCTAGAAATCCCAGAAGGGCAAACACTGCCACAGAATTAGTCTGGGTAGCAATACTGAGATCCAGGAGTAATTCAGTGCAGCGGTTGTACCCTCATCCCCCTCGACTTAAACCCCCAGAGTGATCTTTAAATGGATGATTAAATGAAGGAGTCACACAAAGGGGAAGTGTTGCAGCGTCTTCACTTAACTTCGCATGCTCCAGTCACAACTAAGAGGCCAAAATTTCTAGCTATCCTAAGTAACGGTGCCCTTAGAACAATAGGTTGTGAAACCAAGCAGAGGGCCAGAAAACCTGGATTTAAGATTAAGTGGCACTCAGGACCTGGCAAGAAATGGAAGAATTGTTCAACCAAATGGGAGCAGTGTACAGTGCTATCAAATTCAACATGTGACCCGGAAACTACAACTAACCCAGAATGCGGCAGCTAGACTGGTGACTGGGAGCGCCCGCCGAGACCACATAACACCGGTCCTGAAAGTCCTACATTGGCTCCCAGTACGTTTCCGAGCACAATTCAAAGTGTTGGTGCTGACCTTTAAAGCCCTAAACGGCCTCGGTCCAGTATACCTGAAGGAGCGTCTCCACCCCCATCATTCTGCCTGGACACTGAGGTCCAGCGCCAAGGGCCTTCTGGCGGTTCCCGCGCTACGAGAAGCCAAGTTACAGGGAACCAGGCAGAGGGCCTTCTCGGTGGGCACCCACCCTGTGGAATACCCTCCCACCAGAGTTCAAAGAGAACAACAATTACCAGACCTTTAGAAGGCATCTTAAGGCAGCCCTGTTTAGGGAAGCTTTTAATGGTTGATGGATTTCTGTATTTTAGTATTTTGTTGGAAGCCGCCCAGAGTGGCTGGGGAAACCTGGCCAGATGGGCAGGGTATAAATAATAAAGTATTATTATTATTATTATTATTATTATTATTATTATTATTATTATTATTATTATTTCCAAACTCTGCTTAAAAACCTCCAAGGAGGGAGATTCCATCCTAGGATACATTTTGTAAGAGTTCTCTGTGCAATTTGGTGTCTGCCTGTAAAAGCAATTCATTCCGCAGGATGGCCAGGCAGCTGGAGGAGAAGAGGCTGGAGAAAGAACCGGGAGTGGAACAAGCTGGCGCAGCGAAGCAGACTTCGTAAAGAAGAATAAAATCAGACAAAGTTGCTGCTACTTGGTGGCCTTTCTTGCCCATTCAGGTTCTGCTTTAGACAACCTCCAGACTTTCAGCTGCCTTTCTGGTCCAATGATCTCCCCAAACACTAATTTTTACCACCCAAACACTACCATGTACATCTAGGATTGTGTTCACTCGTCTTAGGGTTCTGTGATTTTCTTAGGTCATGAGTTGTTTTTAATATGCTGCAAAGAAAAACCTTTTATCTAAAATTCTCCAATATCTGGTGCTTATACTTGTTTTCTTTCCTTCTTGTAGCGGTGATACGGAAATGACAACTCAACAGCTTTCAATCCACAGGGACAGCAGAGTCAATCCCATTGCTGACAATGCAAAAGGTCAGTTAAACCTACAGCCCTCCTGCGGATTCCTCAGCTCTCTCGGCAGAAAGCTTGCAGTCAGTTAACCCTCAACACTGAAGCGTGTGAATTCCTTTATACCATCCTTTAAAACAAAAATATTGCCTCAGAAAGAAACTATTTCTCCACAAGGCATTTCAAGAATGCGACATGAAAAACAGGAGCCACTTCAGTCATGAAGATAACCTTCTTTGGGGCTCGAAGGCAAGACTGTGAGGTGGAAACACATGCTTCTGAGCAAATATACCTCTAAGAGGTATATACCTCAACGGGGATGCAGCACGGCATGCTGGAGTAAAGACAAAACACTTTATTTGGAGCTGTGTGCAGGCCTGGTGTCAGTAGTAGGTATGCCGAGGCAAATGCCAGGGTGTGGACAGGGCCCCTCAAGGTCACAACTATTAGGGGGATCAGTGCCCCCTTCCCCCTATTTCTCAGCCCTCAAAGGAGAATTGGGCACCTGCGTTTAGTTCTTCTGAGCCTCCCCCCCCCCAGCCTATACTACTCGGAGCAAGTGAAAATAGTAGAAGCTGTGTCACAGTCCGGTCGGCGGGCAGTTGAAGCCCTGGCTGAGGACGTCAGGACCAGAGGCAAGATGGTGATGTAGAAGCAGGAACAGGTGCAGGGCTGAGGGTCCAGCAGCAGGCAGTTGCAGGGTCAAGGAGCAAGGCAGAGGCGAAGGTCTGGAAGTCAAGGATCAAGGCGTCGGCAAGGCAAGGGTCCAAGGGTCAAGGGTCAAGGCGTTGGCAAGGCAAGGGTCCAAGGGTCGAGGATCAAGGCGTTGGCAAGGCAAGGGTCCAAGGAGCGAGAGGCCAGAGGCAACCAGGCAGGGATAGCGTTGCTGTGGCGAAGAGCTGAAGGGAAATGCTGAGCTTTTATCCCTCCCAGCTCCTGCCACCAGGTGCAGTGAGGTATCAAGTGGCCTCACCTGAGTGGCCACTCCTTGCTTCTCTGGCACAAGCTGAGGCCTCACCTGAGTGGCCACTCCTTGCTTCTCCAGCACAAGCTGAGGCAGGCCCCAGTCCTGCAAAGCACTACAGGCCTGACTCCTGCCCATACTGCTGACACACTTTTTCAGTCAGTGGAACTTAGCTCTCTAATGATAATTATTTCTGCAATCGTATCAGCCAGAAAAGCCATCATAGACATTTTTAGGTGGGAGGCAATGTGGTAAAGTTGCCAAAACTTGATATCAATCTGTTTGTGGCACATCAGGATGGATCGCACAACACAAAAATATGAATGAATGCTGAGCTTTTATCCCTCCCAGCTCCTGCCACCAGGTGCAGTGAGGTATCAAGTGGCCTCACCTGAGTGGCCACTCCTTGCTTCTCCAGCACAAGCTGAGGCAGGCCCCAGTCCTGCAAAGTACTACAGGTCCCAGAGCCTGACTCCTGCCCATACTCCTGACAAGCTGCGATAGTAGAGCACCAAACGCTCCTCCTTTAAACAACTTCTAAACATTTTATATTTAGAGGTTGGAAGGACTGTATTGCTTGCCATGCTTATATATGAGCTATTATTTCTGCCTCCGCAGATAAACACATTTTTCTCAAGATCCCTTTCTGTTGTGGTATACAGAAGGAGTGATAAAACAGAACATTCATGGCAATCTAAACTCTGCAGAAGTGGGCAGCTGTCATTTGGTGTTTAGATAAGCTTGTTTTAAGTCCCGATTCCTTTCTCCTCGAAAGTGATTGTGGAATTTATATTCATCAGTCTGGCTCCATGCCCACTCCAGACAGTGAACATTACTAACACAGACTATTCAAGTAGCGTGACTTTTTAAAAAACACCTCACTGTTTTTCTTCTTTAGGATTTTGAAATATGAGGTTTGTTACTTACCCAGCTGTCACCAATAAAAGGCATATTCCCAAGACATCCAGATTCGTACATGCCACCTGGCTGACTATTGTTTTGTAGTCTGTCCAGAAAGTCATTATTCACCCTTAGAAATAGAAACGAGAAAATGAACATTAACAGAATCTTGCAAAAGGCAGAGGTTATGAAACCTGATTTTTAAAAATCCAGTGGTATGCTGTGTAATACAAGACTTGAGTTAGTTGCTGGGAGGGAGGGACCCTCTAAATTTGTTTAGAATAAAAGTGGTGGACATTTTTGGGCAATGCATTCCATCAGATTTCCTACACACTTTACATGAGACATGGCAAAAGGTTTGGAAGCTTTGGTACGGGGAAAAAAAAAAGATTAATGCGTCTTATTCAGAAGATTTTAAACCAACAACATTTATATCCTGCTCTTTGGTCCACAAAGCACTCCTGTGCGCTACAGAACTATAACCAATTGTCATATTATATGAAGCATACATGAAAACTGCCATCTGAATTCAAACCTAAAAAATGTTTCACATGACAAGTCACAAGCTTCCTTCCACTAATTTTACCTCCTCTGCTCATTCTGATGTGCTTTCATTCTTATTCTCTCCTCTTCCCTTTTCTTAAGTTCCAACCATTCAGCCTGACAATAAATAAATAAAAACCTGTGAGTTAACGTTCAACAGTTATGCAGAACGCAATAGGCAATTATCATATGATAATAAACTAGCATTATACTTCACCATTAAAGGCCCTGCCAAGCCACACCAAGACAACCGGTTCCACTATTGTTATCACTGGTACACAAATTAGTGTTCTCAACCGTCACAGAAGCAGGGGGAAACAGATGTAATTCTATGGTATGGAACTCTGCACTTGCCTTCAAAAATTTGGTGAAAGTATGCAAATCGATGTTTTCTCCCAGAAGCAAAACTAAACTTGCATGGTTTGGTTATATGTGCAACACTAAACACATTTCTTTTTTAAAAAAAAGCTTGGCAGATAATTCCTTTAAGAGTGTAGGCTTGCCTGGTACCTTAATTACCTATCTTTAGGTGCTGGGCGAAGACATTCCTCTATAACCAGGCCTTTGGCTAACTAACATTCTATAGCCTTTTAAATTTGTTTGTGGGAGGCGGTGGTTATTAGCTTGTTTTTGTTTTGTTATGTATTCTGTGTTCTCATTTTGCATTTCTATGTTGTGAATCATTCTGCGATCTTCAGAGGATGGGCGGTATACAAATTTAATTAACAAAGTAAAAACATAATACAGTGGTACCTCGACTTACGAAGGCAATCCGTTCTGCGGCGCTCTTCGTAAGTCGAAAACTTCGGATGTCGAAGCGTCCATTTTGCGCATGTGCGAAGCGTGATTTTGCGCTTTGCGCAGACTGCACGCATCGCTTCTGCGCAGGCGCAGGCTGCGCACGGGGCGAAAATACTTCCGGGTTTGCCAACTTCGTAAGTCGAAACCTTCGTAAGTCGAGGCATTCGGAAGTCAAGGTACCACTGTAGTTGGAAAACAGATCCCTAAGATGTCCTCTATACAGTGTTTGAAGCTTGCTCCACAAGGATCCTTCGAAGTTATCCCTGTTACCTCACTGTTTGCAAACCTCTCCAACCAGGTTTACACTTGCAATTCAGGAGACTATTTCCTCCATTTAATGAAGTCGACTCCACAAGATCCACGAAAGCTTATGCCATCATAAATTTGTTCATCTTTTAAGACGCCATGGGGCAAAACAAGGGAACAGCTGTAGAACAAGCTATGGAAAAAGCAAGTTCTATGTTTGCTGCTTTTCTTCACCTTTCTTCGTTGCTCTTCCTTCATCAGCTGCAGTTTCCTGTTTTCTTCTTCTCTTTGCATTTGCTTGTATGACTGGTTCCTGGTCTGTTGCAAAGTAAACAATGCGCAAAAAAGGTATGCATTAATTAGCTTTATAGAATTTAGACCTTGAGACCATGCTTATGTAATTTGTAGCCCTTATGGTTTTCAAAACAGAAAGGATGATCCACACTTGCTAAACAAAACAAACTCATGCAAAGCATTTACCCAGGCTGTGGATTGGAGGTTATGGTGGTCCACTGGACAAGGTGTTCTGTTCAATGGGCTTCCATCCAATCTGTGCAACAATTCAGAGTTTTTCCTGTAAGATGGATATAAATATGGCTGTCACAGCTTTCAGGGTAGTAGGATTCTGCATTTTATCAGACCCTGGATTGTAGCTAGATCTGCAACAGGACCAAGAAATAGCAAGCAGAACTAAAGATCAGAAAGTGAGATGCCAAAGAAAATAGCTGATTACAAAAGAGAACTGCTTACTTAGCTATCAGCAAGGTGTTTTATTATTATTTATTGAATTTGTATATCACCCATAATCCGTCAATCTCAGCGCAGTTCACAACATAAAATTGCAATATACTGTAGTCTGTTCCTTGTTCTTTCTATCCCTTCCATGTAGAAACCACTCTGATGTCTCAACCCAAATCTCTCTGCTCTAGCTAACGTCTCTCATGCTGAGCTGGTCTGCATGTAACACTAAGCCAAACCATGGTTTAGCATGACCACACAGGGGCTGTGCTCTTCCGCCAGTCCTGCTGCTGCTGCATAGCCATTTGAAGCCAGCCTCATGGTTTGTCTCACTCTAGACAAACCATAAGCTGCAACCAAGTTTTGCTCTAGAGCAGTGTTTCCCAACCTTGTGCCTCCAGCTGTTTTCGGACTACAATTCCCATCATTCCGGACCACTGGTCTTGCTAGCTAGGGATGATGGGAGTTGTAGTCCCAAAACATCTGGAGGCACAAGGTTGGGAAACACTGCTCTAGAGTTTACAGCCAGGCAACCAGAAACCTGCATTTCGATTACATGCTGAATCAGAAGAACCCATTGGACACTTAGTAAGTCCTGTTCTCCATTCTCTCCACTCTGCCATTCAGCAGGCAGTAGTTTCTACTTGTCTCCAAACAAGGCCGTTCATTTTGTCCAATAGCCTGAAAATGCTCACAGGTTCTCCCACCCTCCCATTTCTGTGATCCATCTAAACAGTCTGTTCTATTTTGAATTACCCCTTAAAGTGGGTCAAGGACAGCTTGAATGCAAGCTATTATTAGCCATACTAAAACATGTGGAACCATGTATCCAAGGTGTTTTTCCATCTTGGATATAGCAGAAGCAGAATTATATTCCTCAAACTTAACCGCAGAAAACACAGGACATGCAGCTGCAAATGTCTTGCATTTCATCCAAACCTGCTCCTTTAAAGTTAGTTAAAGTTGCGACAGGCTAAGCTGGATGGCTTTCCTGTTGCTCAGTCACAAGAGAAATAAAAGGTGTATTTTTATATCATCCTTGAATTATATTCCAAGGGCAATTTTCAGAAAGATGGCCATAAAACTAAAATGAATACAGAAATATAGGGTGGTATTCAATTTAGTCAACCAATTCAATTTTATAGACATAACTGAGTTGAATACCACCCAAAATAAACTAAATGCTGGAAAAGAGGTGGAATGAAAACTCCTGCAGTATTTGGAAGACAGACTCTGGGGGACTGTGCATAAAACATTGCCCACAAAGGCTTAAAGGCCTGCAATGGTGACAAGACAACTTGACTTTTGCTTGTAACTATCAAGTTCCTGAAAAAGAATTGGGAAGCAATGCAACACAGAGGGCTTCTTTTTCTGACCATGCTCAGGTAGCTCCAGTTTGGGGAGAGAACAAAACTCAACAAGAACATCTACATGAAACAGCTGAGTGAAGTCATTTAAAGATCTAGGCTGAGATGTCTCCAGTTTACCAATGGGATTCTGCTCTCTCGTTTTCATCATATCCTAGGGAGATGATAAAATTGTTGAATCATTGGTCAGAACAATGTCCTGCTTCCATTTCTTACAAGGGATGATTTTTAAAAAAACTTACTATTTTGATTTTCTCTAAACCCCCAAATAATTCATCTGGCCCTTCACAGAACCTGAAGATGGAGATAAAGTCACTAAACAGAGAGGCCCCAGTTCCCAACACTCATTTCTCTCTCCCCTCAAGAGTGGAATGAATACACAGAGAGATAGAATTTTGATAAACGGTGCAAGTATCTGGTAATCTAACCTTATTTTCCTTGATAGCAAGTAGGCAGAAAAAGATCAATAGAAAATTTCATGGCATCATCTTATTTCAGTTCTCATTAACTTTTCCAATCAGCTATTTTTATTGCCAATACCTTAATGTTATTTCATGTCTCTTTCTTGGCTGGCAGACTTAGCTTCTCTGCTTGCTTGCCTACCTTCTTTTTACACTAACCTATTAGTGTGTTGCTGGAGGCAATTTCAGGCATCAAGATTTCATTTATTATTTTGAAACAGTTGACATAAATCCCATAGCGCATAGGAAATTACAGCCACGAAGTGTATATTGCAGAGGTTTTGACTCATGCAAGCCATCCTGGGTTCCCCATCTGTGTGGGCAATCTGCTTCTACATTTTCAGCCAGCTTGAATGGGCAGATTAATGGGCACAATTAGAAAGCGCCCTCACAGGCATTCAAACTGCCTTCATTATGATGCTCAAGAGGATGCCCACAGAAGCCTAGTTTTCTGCTGGTTAGCCATCAATACTTGACCATGCCCAAATAATCAGGGGCAAAAGCAAAACTGGGCATAGCAGCAAGCAGACCTATGGTAGTTAGAAAGGTTTAAAGTGCTGACACAATGAGAGGGCTTCAGGGGTGAAAATGGGGTTCCAGCCTTTTAGCAACAGCCACACGGCAGCGAGATCGTCAATGGCTCCATTCCTCCTCACCAGTGCTATTTCTCCAGAAAAAGAGGTGCCGGAAGTCACCACAAACTCCTCCCTTGTTCCCTTAGAATGGCAATGGCATCCACCTGAGAGGTTGCTGGAGCTGGGCTCCTGTTAGCTCTGACTGAAAAAATGCCCTGCTCCTAAGGCTTTCCTATTTGAATCATTAAGTAGATCAATTCTACGACACGGAATAGTTATGTGGATAGACAATTTTAAAAGGTCTCCATTGGCAAGGTTCATACCCTACATTTGAAGACACCAGAAGACCCTTGCGACATTTTGGCAAAGTTCTACTAAAACTTTGCAGAATATTAAACATCATACACAGCAGCTGAGGAGTTACTGGGACCCTCTGCCTCCTGCCATCCTTGACCACCACTTCTGAAAAAGATCTCTGTCATACAGGGGAAACAAGCTGGTATTTCCATTTGCAGTGGATTCACACTATTGACTGTAGTGGGGAGCTTAAAGTAATGACTTAAAACTGCGACTAGTAATGTCACCAAGCTCAATAAATGGTCAGACAATGTAGCTAAAAAGTTTGGAGCTCAAGATCTACGCTGAGCAATCAAAGAGGCTCTGCACAGCTGTAAGTTGGACTACTGAGAGCGGAAGAGGGTTAAGCCTCAGTTGCTATGGAGTTTGAGCTGTGCAATGGAACTGGTCTGCACTCTCCTCTCCCCACATGCCCCTGAATTTTTCTATTGGAAAATGACTGAGAAAGAATTAACTTTAACAAATGCAGAAACTTGTTTCCAATGAGGAAGTTAAGCACTCTATGTATATAGTCACTGTTCTTAGGGAACATTATTTTAAGGTGTTCTATAGAGGACACCTTACACCTTTTAAAATTACACAAATCCAGCCCCCAACATTTCCAGATTTATTGTGATATTGCCAAGAACTGGAGGCAAATGATTTTCATGGACTGTTGGCAACAGGGTTTCATAATTAAAGATGCAATTCACTGCCGACACCCTTTGGGAGCCCTTTTGGAATATTCAAAAGAGGTCACCTGTGAATCTATCCAGCTTGTATCTCTTAATCATCAAAACCTCTTTGCAACAAGACTGAATTTTCAATAACTCCAGCAGACATGAAAATCATCTGCCCTTCATTCTTAATCTGATTCCTACAAATATGGAGGACTGTTTATTTGCTGTAGCTAAAATAGAAATTTAAAGTGAATGAAAAAACTGCTCCACCTAATGGGATGAGAATTTGTTTTAATACTAGAACAATTCTCAAACGTTCCCTTTGATTTTATTACGCTAATGGGACAGGCATATTATTAAAATAAAGTTTGATTCATGTTTATAATTAGATTTTTATTTTTGTTTATGGAATTCTTAACAAAGAATGCTCTTCTATCATCAACTTTTATTTGCTGATAATAGGTTTGATAATTCTGAGTAATGAATAGCATTTTATATTCAGAGACGGTTCTTCTGTTGTAGCAGTCTTTCATATGGATTAAGTCTATTCATATGGATTAAGTCTATATCTCTTCTGAATATTTCCCAATATATATTTTTTTTTAAAAAATGCTTTGGTAGTGCAATAATTTTTAAAATGTGAAATTTATTTCACGAGCTGGATATAGTTCAAAAATTTAGAACCTGTTTTAGTGTCAGAAGAAATAACCTTGGAAATAATAAGATTTTTTAAAAAACACACACATCCTGACCTGTTCAGGTACTGAAGACGAACCACCACAAGGACCTGTCAATGACCTTATCTTACTAGAAAAATGCAGTATTGCACTCTGTCCATCATAAACTTCAAGGACTCTTTTTATCGACTTCCAAGATTCTGCAAGAGGACACAGCTACCTTTCTGATGCTTTGTGTTAGTTTGCAACTATTTATTTATAGCAGGGGATGCTAAAAAGCAGAAGCTGTAAAATTAATCTAAGCCTTGAAAAGCACATAGAACAGAAAGAGGAAGCAGGAAAGAATGTTACTCTTTCCCCTTCCGCTCTATTAAAAAGCTAACCATAGGAACTGGGGAAGACCTTGGGTGCCATTGTGTCACCAGGAACCATATGGTGATCCATGCTTTATAGAGGCTAGCCTACCCTGAAGGAGAACAATAGGTCACACATCTCACTGCGCCAAGTGAAATGTCATGCAACAAGGAAAAGGGGAAGGGACTGCTCAACTAGAGCACAGCGGCCTGAGTCCAAAAGGACATTGCCAGAACTTAAGGATATTGTTTGCTTGTTATCAGGAATTGGTGGCAAGTTGTCTGGGCACAAAAGCAAAAAAAGCATCACCTTTCAGGCTGAAGGCAAAGCTCAACTTACAAGCAGTGGTCTTCAGCAAGCATCCGATGTCTTTGCCATTCTTGTTGCCTTTGTTTTTCTTCAAGCTTGTTGGCCTATAACAGGAAGGCATCAAAACAATGTGTCATCTCAGCAGGTAAAAAATAATTAACAGAGGTCACCCAGAAGCTAAACACACACAGGCCGAGAGAAGACCCAAAGATATAAAGCAGGCATCCCCAAACTGCGGCCCTCCAGATGTTTTGGCCTACAACTCCCATTATCCCTAGCTAACAGGACCAGTGGTCAGGGATGATGAGAATTGTAGTCCAAAGCATCTGGAGGGCCGAAGTTTGGGGATGCCTGATATAAAGTCACCACTTAATCTTGATTCTCTGCACCCGTATTTTTCTGCAATCTGCTTGTCCCTTATTACTAGTAAATATATTTTATTTCATGCATTTTTTTATCCAGCCCTTTCCCCCCATGGGCTCAGGGTGGCATATATGGCTTCTTCTCTGTTTTATTCTTAAATCTCAAACTTACGAGTAGCCTAGCAAGCTCCATAGCAAAGTAGGGATCTGGGCAGATGCTAACTATTACACCAGCTCTCATTTGAGGGCCTTTTTAAAACCAGGCACACAGGACAATAAAAAATTGTACATGTGTAACAGTGATTTATTCCCCCACCCCCTGAAACAATTCACAAGGGGCAACCTCATTAAAGGTACCAGGGTTTCATTCCTAGCAGTTTGCTTTGGACCCAGGGCTGATGGCTTGATATCGCTCCTCCCTTCCCTCCCCCAACCTTACCTTCCAAGTCCCGGACTGCAGAATCTGGGACCGGCAGCCGTGTGACACCGAAAGTTGCGTCGACGTAACTTCCGGTGTCGCTCCGCCCATCTATGGGCACCAAAAATGGCCGTCGCCGACACCGGAAGTAGCGTCTATGCACTTCCGGACATGCGTAGATGCGACTTTTGAAGCCGGCGGCGGCCATTTTTGGTGCCCATAGAAGGGCAAATCGGAAAGAAAAAAAATGGCCACCGGCAGGAGAAAATAACGGAGAAAAACGGGAGACGAAGTGATACGGGGGACCACCGGGAAAAGGTAAGTAAAATTGGGGCTTTCCCGGAGAAAACGGGGTACTTGGCAGCTATGCCCCCAACATGGCTGCTGAGGATATTGGAAGTTTTGGCTTATCTTTTCCATTAATAATGGTTTGATATTCTGTGCAAATCCAAAACCATGAAAGACATACAAAGATTTGAAAGGAATGTGGAAAGTGATTATTGCTTTAAAAAATAATGAAGTTTTAATATTGAGATGTACAGGACTTGATGGACTTTTTGAACGAAAGATTTTGCTCCTGTACTTAAGAGTGGATGCCAGGCCAAGACCAGCCAGCCTCTACAGAAGGAAGAAGCCTCCGCCAAAGATGACAGGAAAAAGAAACTATTGAACTATGCAGGACAAATTAGCTAACCTGAAACCCAAGAAAGAGGACTTTGAACTTTTGAAAAGGAGCAATATTTAATGCATACCTTATAAGTTTTGTGTACAGATTTCTACATTAGTATGACTTTTAAAAGTCACTTGTAACATGATGAACTAGGTTTAAATTTGGACTATTCACAATATAAGTTTTTAAGGATGTGCATGAACACAATGGAACCAAGAGGGGGAGTGGAGGGAAGTCAAGGAAAAATTATGGTTTAAAAATTTCTTTATGATTCCCCGCCCCTTCCCCCCCCCTTTTATGAATTGTTGTTGTTACCTTTATTCATTGTTGATGTTACTTTTGGAAAATTAATAAAATGTTATGTATATATTTTTAAAAGCATCGCTTATGCTTGGCCATGATAAATAAAGTAATTAGGTAAAGGGACCCCTGACCATTAGGTCCAGTCGTGACCGACTCTGGGGTTGCGCGCTCATCTCGCATTATTGGCCGAGGCAGTCGGCATATAGCTTCCAGGTCATGTGGCCAGCATGACAAACCGCTTCTGGCAAACCAGAGCAGCACATGGAAACGCCGTTTACCTTCCCGCTGTAGCGGTTCCTATTTATCTACTTGCATTTTGATGTGCTTTCGAACTGCTAGGTTGGCAGGAGCTGGGACCAAGGAACGGGAGCTCACCCCGTCACAGGGATTCGAACCGCCGACCTTCTGATCAGCAAGCCCTAGGCTCAGTGGTTTAACCACAGCGCCACCTTACAGCTGGCTTAAAACAGAAGCAAAAGGTCTCCGCCTCCCGCTTGACCACCTCAGAGGAGGAGACGGAAGGGGGGGCAACTCAGGAGCTGACGCAGAAGCACATAATGTTGAACCCCAGCTTAGTGTTGCTTCCAAACAAAGCCACTCTTGCAATGTAAGGTATTTCTTTGAAAAGAGTGCAATAGATATTTCCATTGTGGGGAAAGGTTATTTACCAGAACTATCAAGTACAGTGGTACCTCGGTTTATGAACACAATTGGTTCCGGAAGTCTGTTCATAAACTGAAGCGTTCATAAACTGAAGCGAACTTTCCCATTGAAAGTAATGGAAAGTGAATTAATCCGTTCCAGACGGTCCGCGGAGTAAGCGTTCATAAACTGAAGCAAACTTTCCCATTGAAAGTAATGGAAAGTGGATTAATCCGTTCCAGACGGGTCCGCGGAGTACTTAAACTGAAGTGTTCATAAACTGAAGCATGGGTGTAATTGGTTCCGGAAGTCTGTTCATAAACTGAAGCGTTCATAAACTGAAGCAAACTTTCCCATTGAAAGTAATGGAAAATGAATTAATCCGTTCCAGATGGGTCCGCGGTGTTCATAAACCGAAAATTCATAAACCGAGGTGTTCATAAACCGAGGTTCCACTGTAATGTCAGTTGGTTTGTGGGGCACACACACACATGCCCATTTGCAAGGGGTACGTGAGAAAAATATATGTTAAAACGGCCTGAGCGGTTCTTCTTACTTTCTCTCTCTGGATCATTTTCATTCTTAAAATGTCAGCTTCTTCAGCTTCTCTTTTGAGTCTTTCATATTCTTCTTTCTTCAGCTACAAGGAGAGGGAAAGTTCTGTCACTTTACAGGCCAGACACACCTGCCTGCAAGCTAACTTTTACCCTTCTAACATTTCAGGGAGGAAACTGACAAGCAGAACCTTGAAACCCAAAAAAGTATTTGTTGGCAAATGTAAACGTGCTATCGAATCCAATGTGCACCTTAATTTTCGCAACGTAATTTGCCCCAAAAAGGTGAGCATTAGATTTGAGTAAATCGAGTATTTTATGGCTGTAACAGCTTTATTTGGTTTTTAACAGACACGGACACACCCTGGGACCTTTCTTGTAAAATAAAAAACAAGGGATAATTATTGAGTTCAGAAATTTCTGCTTCAGAATTTTATCCTCTTGTGACCATTTGAATCAGTGCTGGAAAAGGTTCGTGTTTCCATGCACTTGTTTCCTTTACAAAAAATAAAAAAGTTAATAATAATAATAATAATAATTTATTATTTATACCCCGCCCATCTGGCTGGGTTTCCCCAGCCACTCTGGGCGGCTTCCAACAGAAACATTAAAATACACTAATTTCTTAAACATTAAAAGCCTCCCTAAACAGGGCGTAAGGTAAGTTAAGGCAACAGATTCATCTCCTGGTTTCAGGGTGTGACCAAGGAACTGACAGTCGCATTCTGCCTGACCTTTTGCTGGTATTTAGATTGGATGTGCTCAAGTTGCTGTTTCTGCCTCACTTCAGCCTCCGATATTCTTCCACCTATAAATACAAACATGCATCATCTGTTTGATGCTGCATTGTCAGAGGCAGCATCAAACTACATTGTATGCTAGCTGAAGGATTCATTGCTGACACAATGGTTATGGCTACAAAAAAAACTTGCAGAGGCAGGGACGTATCCAGTGTTGGGTCAGCCGGGGGCAGGAACGATCCACAAGCATAATGCAGGAACGAATCCAGCCCGTCTCTCCCATCAGCGTTCAGTGTGCAGCTCTAGGGAGTCCCAACAGCCCTTATTACGACCCATGTCTTGGAGACACTGAGGAAATATTCAGAGTCCAGCAGAGATAAAACGCAAACGGAGCCAGGCTGAGGTTGTGTGCTAAAAGCTACTTTACTAAATGTAAAGGTAAGGCAGAACAAAAGGAAAACATGTCTCCTCTTGTTGAGAGAAGACCGAAGAAAAAGCAAACAAATGGAAACAGAATACAGCAAACATCTGCTCCTGTGATTCCAACATTTTTTGCTGGAATGCATAACACAGGCATGTGACCTGCACAGTGAGAAGAATACAGTGGAACCTTGGTTTACGAACACCTCGGTTTACGAATTTTCGGTTTACGAACGCCGCGGACCCATCTGGAACGGATTAATTCACTTTCCATTACTTTCAATGGGAAAGTTACAGGTAGGTAGCCGTGTTGGTCTGAGTCGAAACAAAATAAAAAAATTCCTTCAGTAGCACCTTAAAGACCAACTAGGTTTTTATTTTGGTATGAGCTTTCATGTGCATGCACACTTCATCAGATACACTGCAACAGAAGTCACCAGACCTTTTCCAATGGGAAGTTCGCTTCAGTTTATGAACGCTTCAGTTTATGAACAGACTTCCAGAACCAATTACACCCATGCTTCAGGTTAAGTACGCTTCAGGTTGAGTACTCCGTGGACCCGTCTGGAACAGATGAATCCACTTTCCATTACTTTCAATGGGAAAGTTCGCTTCAGTTTATGAACACTTCAGTTTATGAACAGACTTCCGGAACCAATTGTATTCATAAACCGAGGTACCACTGTAGAAACCTAACACCCTGTGAAAGTCAACAGGGAGACAAAAACCAATCTAGGACAATATAGTTAATTCTCTACATAGCACTATCCAATAGTTTGGGAGAGGGAGACGACGTTTAACCCTGTATTGTTCTGCAGGGCAACTACTTTTTAATTTCTGAGTTTCTTGCCTTTTTTCCTTCCCCAGTTTTTGCCAGCCTAACCCCAGGACAGACACTGGGGAAGTTTTGAAGGCTGCCCATGGCAGAGGCTATTCTCCACTACCCCCCCCCCCCCAGTAAAACTTTTCCTCAATGCTGAAAGAGGCCATTGCTGAATGGCATAGATCTTAGGCATGAGAAAGGACACTGCTAGTGGAAATGAGTGTTCCAGGAGGCATAATGTAGCACTATACAGTATTAAATTCTGCTTCCAGCTAATTACACAAAATAAATGCCTCTGCAGCACTGAAGAGCTCTAGTGTGGAAGCAACCCAAGTTGCTATGTTAAGACAAAGACTATTGCTGAGTCAAATATTCTGGGCTTTGGCCTCTACTCAACACATCATTGCTATTTTCCATCACTTCCACCAGTTTATTCAAACTATTCAATAGTGAATTTTTGATATTCCAGGTAAGTTTATGAAGTGCATTACAGTGGTACCTCAGGTTAAGAACTTAATTTGTTCCGGAGGTCCGTTCTTAACCTGAAACTGTTCTTAACCTGAGATACCACTTTAGCTAATGGGGCCTCCTGCTGCCGCTGTGGCTGCGCAATTTCTGTTCTCATCCTGAAGCAAAGTTCTTAACCCAAGGTACTATTTCTGGGTTAGCGGAGTCTGTAACCTGAAGCGTCTGTAACCCGAGGTAAAACTGTACACGGTTGACTCAGGGCAGAATGCTTACATGGCCACAATCACTAAACGCAAAGTGATAAACAATTCCAATCAAGTTTTTCAGGCACAAACTATTTATAAACCCATGCTAGTTATTGCTTGGGACTCCATTACAGAAGAGACAGTGAGTTCTGTGATCTTATTTGCTTTTATCCTTGGCTCTATAGATCAGCTAGACACTGGAGCTGCCTGCCTGGGTGTCAGCTGCGGGCATGGAATATTTCAATAATTATGGGAATTCCTACTCTATTTGTTCAAGGTTACCAAGTGTGCGATATAAAGCTTCAAAGTTAAAGCAGCGTGATGATCTGGCCACTGAAGCTTCCATTTCCCCAAAGAGAGGAAGTTTTAATTCTCACAACAATCGAACAGTGGGACACAATCTGAATTCTTCAAAATAAGCTAAGAAAAACACAGCAACTCAAATGTATTTCCCTCTCCCCCCCCCCTTGTTCGCTTACCCAGTTTCTGGGGTGTCAAGGTAATTAGCCCCGGCCTGTGCCGTTCCTTCCATTTCTCCAGGTCTTCCAACTCTTTGGTAGCAACTGAAATATGGTAAGTGAAGCAAAGAGTCAAAATACTGAAGGAACAGATATCAGGCCAGGCAGAAAAGAAATGGCCCCTTACATGTCTCACAAGTTTAGTGTCAGTAGTCACTTGATGGACTCAAGTGCCGCTTGAGGCAAAATGGGAATGTGTCACCACGCTGGTGGCAGGGTGCCCACAGGGGCTTCTGCCGCTCGAGGCAGTCACCCCACCTTGCCTCGTGGGTGGGCCGGCCCTGGAGAGCAAGGCTCTGCCACCCATCGGCGCCCATGATTTCTACAGGGCACTATAATTCGCAATAGTGAAGGCCACTTGCAAGGTGTAGGCTTGCTTCCAACTACACATTTATAGGATTACACTGTAATAGCTGAAGTCGGTCATGATACCCTGAGCACAGGGGCAGAAGTGAAAGGAGTGAGATGCAATTCAGTCAATGATTCAGTGGATATACAAAATGCAGAAGTGAGGTTGTAGTCCTCATAATCCTTTCAAGACACAACGGAAAGATCTCATCAGATCCACCCACGTGCAATTGAATTGCAAAGGCCGTTTGTTTATGTATACTTTAATAATGTACGAGTTGCCCAATAAAAATATTCTCTAGCTGAAAAAAGCTCTAAAAAGGTAAAGGTAAAGGGCTCCTGACAGTTAAGTCCAGTCGCAGACGACTCTGGGGTTGCGGCACTCATCTCACTTTACAGGCCGAGGGAGCCGGCGTTTGTCCGCGGACAGTTTTTCCGAGTCATGTGGCCAGCATGACTAAGCCGCTTCTGGCACAATGGAACACCAAAACCAGAGCAGCGCATGGAAACGCCGCTTACCTTCCCACTGGAGCGGAACCTATTTATCTACTTGCACTTTGGGGCGTGCTTTCGAACTGCTATGTTGACAGGAGTTGGGACCGAGCAACGGGAGCTCACCCCGTCGTGGGGATTCGAACCGCCAACCTTCTGATCGGCAAGCCCTAGGCTCAGTGGTTTAGACCACAGCGCCACCCATGTCCTGAAAAAAGCTATAGAGCACACCAATTGGGAGGTGCACTTTGTTAAAACTGAAGCATAAGGAGCTGCCTGTTACCATTTACCAATCTAGCCCAGGTGGTTTGAGGCACTTTCATACATCATCTGCAACTTTCTAGATTAGTGACACCCATCCTCTTCTCAGGACTTGTCAGCAAGACAGAAGACTTGTGAGCAAGCATCTATTCCTGGCCACAAAGGCAACATACAACCCAGGAACTGATACGCTTACGAAGAGGTTCATCAACAGGATAACGTACTTACTTTTCTGTAACTGATTCCTCCTTACTGGATTTGGAGGAATCACAGCATAGGCACCCAGACTAGAGAGGTTGCAGGTTGGAAGAAGAGACATGGGAGGGGGAGAGAGAAAATGCATTACTATCTAGCATTCACTAGATGTGTCTTTAGATTGTTGTAGATTTTTAGTTGTTCATTTGTTCATTTGAGAAAAGGACATTCATATGTCACCCTCCAAAACTATTTCTTGCACAGATCCAGTCTTTCCTCTCAATGTAAAATAATGGTGATGGTTGCTATAAAATATGGCAACCATATTTCATATGAGTAAAAAAACAAACAATGTTTTACTCATAGTAGAATTACTGAAATTAATGGGCATAACTTAATTGCAATGGGTGTCCTCTGAGTAAAAACCTGGGTACGCACGGAGTATACATTACATGTTACCTACAATCCATATCGATTTTGTAGTTTCTAGATAACCCCTGGTGTTTGATGGTTTTTTTTTTCTTCAAACCTGCTTCAATGCAACTAGAAAAGTTGGGCCACATTCTCATGTTGAATCTGGTGTGTGCATTTGAGAGAATCATTGTGCACATTCAGATGAATGAGCATTCACAGGTGATAGCTTCACGAACAGGGGTTCTGTGTGTGCGCGCATTGCAGGGGCAGGAGAACCAAGCAGGTAACACTTGTTGGGTGAAGACACCCCTGACCCCTCTCTGGTGTGTACAGCAAAGGGCAAATGTGAATTGAAATGGAGAGAGAGGGAGGGAGGGAGGAGGTAAATTACTTCAACATTTAAGCCATTAATGTGTACACAGCCACAGCTAAATACCACCCATAGTTTCATTTTGCCAGCTATGAAAAGACACAGCTGCTCGTCTCACAAAACGTATGAAGCTAAATAAATCTGAAAGAAAACCCCAAAAGAGAAGCCCCAAAGAAAAGGAAAAAGTCTCACTTGGGATCAATTTAATCGTATACTGCTTTGGAAGCATTATCCTGAAACACAGGCCATAAATAATTATAATAAAAGTGGTACCTCGACTTACGAAGACGATCCGTTCCACGGCCGTCTTTGTAAGCCGAGGTTTTTGGATGTCGAAGCGCCGCTACAGCGCATGCGCAAAGCATGATTTTGCGCTTCTGCGCATGCGCCGACCTCGCACGACGCTCTGCGCAAGTGCAGAACGCACGTGCTGGGCACACGCAACGAAAAGACTCTGGGGGTTGTCGACTTCGGAAGTCGAAGCATTCGGATGTCGATGTATGACTGTTCATATTTCTTTTAATTAGTATTTATCAGAAGAAATATGAACTTAAGCATTTTCAGAATGGCTACCCTAGTGCTTCTATTTGCTTCCTTACCTATTCTAACCTCTCTGGGACTTTGCACAGAATACAATTTTTTTCCTTCACCACCACCACCCTACCTGAAGTTATGCTGCCTTCTCCCTGTTACAGAGGAAGGAGAGTGGTGAATGCGTCCTTGCAGACACTTCTGAAGTTGGAAGAATGTATTTTTATTTCCCAGGACAAAACTTCCTAGATCATAATCGTAATGCCTGCTGCTAAGCGCAGTAGCAGAACTCTGTCACAGCCTGGGCAGATTCTCGTTTCATTTCCATGGCATCAAAGTTAAAGGCTTTGTGTAGCTTTTGGTAATAGCAAATGATAGATTCTAGCATTTTATATACAGTATATATGAGAAAGTTGTGGCATACACAGGAAATGTCAGCGCACGGGGAAAAGGCAACAAATCTTATTTTATTATGCAGACAGAGGCCTTCGCTCAGTTCTGTGAGACGCTTACAGAACATCGCCAGGGAACAAGAGTCCTTCTACACAATCTGTCAAGGCAAAATCCAAATACATTCAACACTTGGTATGATAGCTCTGCAAGTCAGCAAGAATAGCAATGACATCTGTAAGGAAAGGAGAAGCCAAAGTGATTTATAAGTTGGAGCGCAGAAAGAAAGGGTTGCCAAACACTAGCAGAGAATTAAAGAGATGCCCAAAGACTAGACTGCACACACCCTGATTTCCTCTTTTGGTATGATATCCCCGTTTATTGTACATCACTAGAGAGTGGTGATAACATACAGTGCATCTAAACTCAGCAATATTCTTAGTTCGGTGGGGCGATTAAAAATGCTATGTGGCAGTTTGACCTTGTTGCAAAACTGCTGCCTTTTCGCACATCTCTTGATGACCCTGTTCTATGACATGTTTTCAGTTAATTAGGCACATGAACATGTAGCAAATGGATTTTAACACCTGTACAACCTCATTATGCGCCCTGCAGAAATGCAAGCGGTTGCTTCTCAGGCCGACTGTTCTTAAAGCTTTCATTAGAGAGTTGCCGTAAGTAATTATCAGTATCAGCTTGCATCTGATCTGTGTACATCAGTGTTTCACAACCTTTTTCTGAATGTGGCCCCATTCTGACATTGTTTCCTTCCTGTGCCCCCCAAGGGGGGCAGGGGGGGCAACTGCCCCCCAATAAGAAAAAAAATCAATATAAATCAATACAAATCTGAGGTTCTGCCCACCCAAGAAAAATCCTGGCGACCCCCCATCCTACCAGGAGAAAGGTAGCTATTTAAATGCTTTGTTTGTAAATAGAACATGTTTTATTTATACTTTTTATAATTTATACAAAATACAATTGCATAAAATGATAGGAACTTAATGAAATATTGTTGAAGCACAAAAACATAGAATTCTAGAGCTGGAAGGGACGCCCAAGTGCAGCCCCCTGCAATGTTGAAAACTCAGCTAAAGCATCCATGACAGATGGCCATCCAGCCTCTGCTTAGAAACCTCCCAGGAAGGAGAGTCCAGAACCTCCCGAGGCAGATCCATCTTCCAGGTATTATAAAAAGAAAACAACACTTATTTGACCCCAGTTATTTGACACAGATGGGGGAAACCTACAGATACAGTCCAAAAGGCGCACAGGGAATTCTATATGGGAGAATTTTAAAAAGCAAGTGGTCCTCACTGACCTGCTGGAAAAAGATCTTGTCATCTGGAGGAGCCCTGGCTGCCTAGATCAGGCTTCCTCAACCTCGGCCCTCCAGATGTTTTTGGCCTACAACTCCCATGATCCCTAGCTAGCAGAACCAGTGGTCAGGGATGATGGGAATTGAAGTCTCAAAACATCTGGAGGGCCAAGGTTGAGGAAGCCTGGCCTAGATAAAACCCGATAGACTCACACAATCTTACCTGGGAGTAAGGCCCACTGAATTCGGTGTGGCTTTCTTCTGAGTAGACACTTTGTTATTTACTAGACGCATGTCAGCAGCACCAGGCGACCTCACACCTTGCAAAACTGGCCAACACTGCCACTGGGCCCTGCACCCCTTGGCGACATCCAAAGGCCCTGATCCGCTAAGCGCTGGGGTGGATTGCACCCTGCGCCTTGCAGAGTCATGCCCAGGCTGCCACCGGGCCCAGCACTGGCGGCAGCAAAAGGCAGCTCCGGGTCTCCCATCCCTACCCATTGCCACCTCACTACCGCACTTACCTGACCTGCGGGTTCTGGATCGTGGGCTCTGGATCCCGCTGGTCAAAGCGGGAGGCCAGTAAACCGAATACTGACAAGACAGAGATAGTTCTCCTACCTGATATTTAGGTACCCTGCCTGTTCTCGATAGGATTGCAGTCTCTCTCAAGGAGCATCTACATAACTTGTGAGGACTCCTGGATCCAACATTGTCACTAGAGATGCAAATGTCTTTTGTGGCACAAAGTACCTTCTTTTGGATTCAGATGGTTCCCCAGTTAGGACCATTTCTGGACAGAGCGTGTTTGGCCACAGCAACTCTGTGCTCTGGTCATTTCCCAGCTGCCTTACTTTAATGCACTACACATGGGTCTGCCATTGCTACATTTTTAATCAATTCAGTCAGATGCAACAACACGACACCAATTCTAGAAGAATTACTCCATTGTCTGCCTGTTCACTTCCTGGACCAATTGAAGGTGCATGTTAAAGCCTTAGACAACACTAATCAAGGAGCCCCTCTGCCTATCCTGCGCCTTTAGTCTGGGGCTGAGGAGTGGCATCTTCTTTAGCTTCCACTATCTATGGAAATCCATTACGTGGCAATACATGAGAGACCCTAATGGGTAATGGCCCTCTGGATATAGACTGCTTTCTCCTTAAAGCGGTCTGACTGGCACCAACTCAGTTGCTTTGGGATATTTCCTCATCCAGGCATTTTCAGAGTTTTAGTTTTGATTGCTTAACCCAGCTGTGCTGTTGATAAGTTTTAGCGGTCTTAATTTGTTATGCTTGTGAAATTCCATTTCTGATGTTCGGTTATTTTGTTTGTGGCACTGTGCCCTGATATGGGCGAAAGGTGGATTGTACATTTTGTAATAATGTAAGAAGTAGGTTTCAAAGACTTTTTTTAAAAAAATACAAGCCTCTTTTGAATTGGTAGGGCATTTTTGCAGGAAACTATGCTCGTCATTAGTCAATATATCCTAGGTTCCTACTACTGCTCATGCTGCAGCGGAAACAATCAAACTCTTAAGAAAACAGCTTCTTCTTAGGACCCGGTTTTATGGGTACAGAAGACTCCCAATATCTCAGCAGGGGGAAAAGCCGCTCAGGGAAAGAGATTAAGAGAAATTACATGGAGAAAAAATGATTCTCACATAAACTTTCAGTACTGCAGCCCTTATTTATCCAGTTTGGAACCCCATGCAGCTTTCTAAAGTACGCATTGGAAGCTATGATAATGGCACTCTCATTTTGTCCACATTAGACTTCAGAATAATGCTGTTGGAGTGCTTGAGGGAGGTGGTGATCAGATCATGAACTGATTCATGAAAAAGCCCCCAATAGTTTATTCAAAACACAATTCCAATTAACCAAAAGCTGAGCTAACAAGCAGAGTGCATTTTGTTGTTCCAATTTTGTGGATCGTCTTGATTTTGGAACGTATTCGCAAACAACACCACACAAGGACTGTGCAGTTGCACCTAAAAGACAATTAAGGTCGTGTTCAAGCTTCTAAAAAGTTGTGTACTGGAAATGCCACAACAAGCTGAGCTAGTGGGTTTACCAAACCCTTCCTATTTTTACTTCCTGCTACGTAGCAATGGGAGTTCTCCAGAGCATGACTCAATTAAGTTTCTAGGTAGGGCGTGGTCTTGCAAAGCTTCCCAAACTCCCCTTTGCAAGATGAGAAATGTCTACATGTGGCTACACCTACCGGTAATGAGGTTTTACATGTTTTGTGCATGAGAGCTGACCGCCTTCAATGGAGACAGAAGTTCTGGCCATACCTGCTGTTTGGTTTTCTCTTCATACCTGTAGGAACAGGATGGCTGCTTCCCACAAATGACTCCTAAAGACTCAGGAACATGCCAGTTAGGGCTCAGCCACACTTCTGCTTGTCCTGCTGCTTTCTCATAGGGAAGCCCCCTCATTACCACTGAACTGGAGAAAATGTCAACCAGGTTTTCAATGGATGGCCATCTGCTCCACTTCAGTGGAAAATAAATGGCAGGTTTCTCCAGGGAGAGCTGTGGGACAAATGGAAAACCGCTAGGACCTGTGCTTTCTAGGTAAAGGAGAAGGGGAAGTGTGCAGAAACTGTATTATAATAGGGCTGGTAGTACAGTAACAAGACCTTGTTAGTATCATTCACGGTAGATGGCAGCATACTTTGAAAACCACAGTAGTTTACTAGACTTTGTAAGGGCCCTTTTATCCAGGATACTTTACAAATTCAACCCAAAAGCTCCTATGACCACAAAGAGGTTCTTGAAATATATTATTTGGCAGACGACAACTAGGTTTCTTAAAGACAGGCCTGTGCCAGCTGGCAACACTAGAGTATGATACACTACAACCAAGTGGCGCTACACTAAATAAATAAATGAATAAATACCACCCACTGGGAACAAGTTTAGAATGGATAGGAAACAAGGGCAACTGCCAATACCGACGGACATTACTGGGAGTCCTATTGAAATGAAGGGAAGAGAATAATGAGCTTCAGAGGAAGCAAGACATATACCGGTACCATGCAATACAATCGCAACGAATGCAACTGATCTGTAGAAAACGCAACCTGAAAAGAGAGACAACAACGCATGTACTTTTGCAAACTAAGAAAGTCTTTAGTAAGAAATTATTTTTAAAAAGAAATAAAGCAAGAAATAGATCCTAACGCGGGACGAAATGGGTCACTGGAATGAGACGGCTCTGCTTATCTTTCCCTTTTATTATTTCAGGCGGGCGAGTTTGACGGCGCCCGGGCTACTTACTGCTGCGGCCGGTGCACCTGCCCGCCCTCCGGCCCCGAAGCTCCCCCATCCCGGGGGCCGGCAGAGGCGTCGCCCGGCGAGGCGCCCCTTGGCAAGGAAGACGGAGAAGCCGAACGCGTCCAGCTCATGGCTCCGGCTGCAAGGACTCCGCTCGCGGATACACGCGCGCCCCAGAACAGCTGCTGCCTCGCCCAGCCGCCGGAAACGAAAGCGAAAGTATGCCGCAGTCGCTTGCTTTCGCTTTCCTCAAAAAGACACGCTCCCGCCCCGCTCACGAATACACGCCCCCGCGGCGGGACACAGGTGGTCTCCATGAGGGATGGAGTCACACACACCCAGGGGCCAAAATGCGCGCTGAGCATGCTCCGTTGCAGGGCCATTCTGGATCCCACTTACCTGCGAGTAAGTGCCATGCAGTGCAACAGGACTCGCTGTTGGGCAGGCATGGCTGGGCTGGCGCTGTAAGGCCTGTGTGTTGCCTTCAAGTTCACACAGAGGAAGCTCAGGGGCCAAGGGGGGCTCCCCATGACACCCACCCAAAGAAGAGGCAAACGAGCCCCCCCCCCCCCGGCAGGTGCCACTTTCCTCAGCTCTGCATCTCCAAATTCCCTCCTGGCACTGTGTGGCACATATGCACTGTGCTCATTGAGACTGAGTTGACTGAGTGGGACCAACGTTCTCATGAGTTGCAAGTGGTGGCTCAGGGAACAATCCCATTGGCGCAGTCCTCTGGTCCAAGTTTTGCGGGTCCCTTGCGCCCTAGGATGTGGGTTGACGACTGTAGCTTAAATGTGGGAGAATTAGGGGGGGCTAGATGCTGGGGGGCACTTCTGAGCAAACCTGCCTAGTAGACATGACGGGGAAAGGACATTCACTTTGCCAGAGCCAAGCTCTGTATGGGAAGTAACCTGGAAATGGTTATCTAGTAAGGCCTTTGCCAACTCCAAGGTTTCCAGCCTTTCCTTTCCCTTTCCTGGACCTGCTTTGTGCCTTTAACAACAGCCTGATGCACAGCAGGCAAGTCTTTTCCCTCCACTTATCTCCCATCCAGGAAAAGTTCACCCACATAATTTCTGCTGCTGAAGCAAATGCAGTTTGGCCCCGTTGAAGTCAATAGGAATGTCCCAGAACACACTCTGGAAACAGCTTGCAATTTTCTAGACTGCTGTATGCAAACACATTTCTCTGGAATAATTCAGGTGACGTCTCTTTTTCCTGTGCTTTTAATAGCCACACCGCAGAAAGAATTTCTGGTGGGGAGTTTTCTGGCGTGGAAATGGGAGCCGGGGTGGTCTGCTGCTCTTTCTGGCATACAGAAACCCATAATTGTTGGGGGGGGGCGGGGCTCCCATCCCACACAGAAGAGCGATGTGTGTGGCAATCCTGCTTAAGAAAGGAGACCTCAAGAGCAAAACTAGATGGTACACAGCATTTGTTTCAGTGTGCAATTTGCACCAATTCCATATAAAGTTGGAGAAGTAACTTAAAGCACAGATTGGGCAGGCAGGAAGGGGGAACTGAGTGCTTTACATGCCCCCCCTCCTGGTTTTTCCTATCCATTTTTCTTCTGCTATGGGTTACTTTCAGAACTGGAGCCTTAAAAGATGACAGCCAGAGAGAAGCAGCAGGACGGTAGAAATTCAACAGGGGTAGAATTTAGCTCTCCTCCCTCTCCTGCTGAACTTTGAATCGCCCCCTTTATAAGAAATCACTGAAATTCTGGCACAGGAATCTGCCACTGTTGGGTCTAGTCCCCTAACCTAAATGTGTTGTACAAGTAGTGGTGCTGTAGCGGGTAACTATTGGACTTGAATCCTATCAAATACAGGATTTGAAATCTAGCTACAGTGGTACCTCTGGTTAAGAACTTAATTAGTTAGGTCCGTTCTTAAACTGAAACTGTTCTTAACCTGAGGTACCACTTTAATGGGGCCACCCGCTGCCGCTGCACCGTCATAACACGATTTCTCATCTTGAAGCAAAGTTCTTAACCCAAGGTACTATTTCTGGGTTAGCGGAGTCTGTAACCTGAAGCGTCTGTAACCCAAGGTACCACTGTATTCCCTAGTGACCTTGGGCTACTCAACAACATTACTCATCCTAGCCTCCCATGGTTCTGAGGGTTAAAAGGGGGTGAATCCTAAACACCTGGGAGGACGGAGTAGGATTAAAATGTAACAAATAAATCCAGAAATAGGTGTGCTTGTTGGGCAATAGGGAAAACCGCTTCTTCTGTCAGGGAAATATACCCTAGTTCTTTTCATTTCACATTAGAGATATTCTGGTTCAAAATATGAACCTGTCCATCTTGTAATTGCTAGGTGTATTTCTGAGCATCATTTTCAATAGATGTTCTCCTGCAAACCTGTAAAGTATGGTTTGTCACATGTAGTTATTTCTGAGGTTCTTCTGTAGATCATCTTGCAAAACTCAGAATCACAGAACCGTAGAGTTGGAAGGGACTACGAGGGTTCAACTAGCCCAGGCATCCCCAGACTTCGGCCCTCCAGATGTTTTGGACTACAATTCCCATCTTCCCCGACCACTGGGCCTGTTAGCTAGGGATGATGGGAGTTGTAGGCCAAAACATCTGGGGGGCCGCAGTTTGGGGATGCCTGATCTAGCCCAAAGCCCTGCAATGCAGAAATCCTTTGCCCAATGTGGGGCTTGTACCCACGACCCTGAGCTTCAGAGTCTCATGCTCAAGTGACAAACTAAACTAATAACAGAAAATGGCCACTGAAATATGTTCCCTTTTCAGGGGCAAACTCATATTAGCCCCTTGTTCTAAATAAAACTCAATGGCTATGAGGTGTGTAAACACAACCAAGTAGATTTTACTTGGTGGAATATAATCTCTATATTTGGGCTAGTGATTTCTCTTGCTTGTTGCAGGCATTTTACATGGATGTTGTCTACCAACCAGATCTAAAATCATCTCTTGTGTTTGAATTTCCAGACATTGGTACCTCGTTTTGAGTCCGCCCTGTTTAGGGTCCATTTCGTCCAACGTCAGCAGCAAACCCGGAAGTGCCACAATGGCTTCCTTCTGAGTTTGCCAATCACGCTTCACACATGCACAGAACGGGACTTCGCCGAGCATTCAGGGCTCCGGAACGGATCCCAGACGCAAAAGGAGGTACGACTGTACACACAACGGCTGGCACTGTGGGGTGGGTGCAGGGCAAATGCAGCCAGAAGATCCCAGGGTGGTTCCCAACAACGTAAAATACAACAATAAAAAGCAGTATAAAACAAAATACAATCCCAACTTGAGTGGGTCCTAAAAATATACATCGCAGGTGTAAAGGGGAAGAATTCAACTCCACGCTTTCCCAAATGTTTCCCATTTGAACTTGCCTAACATAATAATCTCCCCCTAAGACAATTTGAGGGACGCGGGTGGTGCTGTGGTCTAAACCACAGAGCTGGCTGATCGGAAGGTCGGCGGTTCGAATCCCTGCAACAGGGTGAGCTCCTGTTGTTCGGTCCCAGCTCCTGCCCACTTAGCAGTTCAAAAGCACATCAAAGTGCAAGTAGATAATTAGTAGATAAATAGGTACCGCTCTGGCGGGAAGGTAAACGGCATTTCCGTGTGCTGCTCTGGTTCACCAGAAGCGGCTTGGTCATGCTGGCCACATGACCCGGAAGCTGTCTGCAGACAAACGCAGGCTCCCTCAGCCTATAGAGCGAGATGAGTGTGCAACCCCAGCATCGTCCGCGACTGGACCTAACAGTCAGGTGTACCTTTACCTTTAAGACAGTTTGGGGGCATCAGGGGGAGAAGTCCTGTTGTACTAGCTGAAGTCTTGGTGTGGGACTGGTCAGTTGAATCCAACCCAAAGGTTTAGTGTCCCTGCACCAACCTTACAATCTAGGTGAGAACTCTTGAAAGCTGCTCTCCCTGAGAAATGTCAATAAAGTTTGTAGCATCAAGTCTTTCTGAATTGAGCAGAGGGAAATTTTCAGACTCTGCATTGCATACTGAGGGAGACATGCGCCTAAGCCTTTATCATAAACACAACAAACTCACGGGTTTTTTTGTGTGTTGGCATTTGTGTGGCAAGTCAAAACTCACCCCATTTTGTGGCCTTTCTTCACGTTGGGGTCTTTCTTTGTTTTTGTGCGCAAAGGCACCAACCGATGCTGAGGCCTTTTACTTGACATCTATTACACTTATACAAGCAGTCAACAGGTTGCTGCCAGATGTGGCAACATACAAAGCACATCCCTGAGCTTCTCTGGCTCACCTGTCCCAACTGCCACCTTCACAGAGCCCAACATTCTGTTTGGAAGTTTCTGTCAATGAGTGGTGAGAAGTTTCTGTCCATTCATACCAGTGTCATGACATAACTTCTGTGGTGGTGAGGGGGGAAGGATAAATTCACCTGACCATTCCGTGATTATTTAATTAGTTTGAAAGCATTTGTTGCAGCAATTTAAATGTGCTTACTTGATTTTTGTCCATTACATCATTAGAAAGACAAGGTTTGCTTTGGAACAGAAGTAAATAGGTGTTTTGGGTAAACTCAGCAGACTGGGAGGTGTCTAGCAAGATGGCAGGGTTGTCTTACACCTCCAAAGGGTCCCCTAGCCTTCATGGCAGGCCTTTTTGAGCTGGGCCTTTACAGGAAGGTGGGGGAAGAAATACCAGGAAAACCCAGAACACTGATTTGATACCATGTGAACGCCTCCTGAAAAGTGGAGCGAGCATTTTTTCAATCCCATGCTAAGCACCAGAGAGGTCTTTCCCATAGGGCTTAGTGGTGCATCGCCCCAGGGCGCGGGCCTCTTCAGGGGTGCCCCAGCAAGTGGGGGAGTTGCACAGCTTTGCCGGCAGCCTCCCCTTTCCCTGCACACCCACCAGCTGCGCCCCGCCAACCATAAGGCTGGCGGATGTGCAGCTTCCCTCCCAAGCCTCTGCGGGGATCGCTCTCCTCCCGAAGCAGCTTGGGAGGGAAGCTGCACTCTCCTCCCAGGGAGTCTTGGGAGGGGCGCGACTTCACTCCCAAGCCTCTGGTAATTTGGGGGTGCTGGGCGAATATTTGCACCCCGGTGCTGCATCTGCTAAAGACGGCCCTGCTAGGCACCTAGAGCAGAATCACTTAATTCATTTCTTGCATCTCTTCTGTAGGGTTGCCAGCCAGCCGCTAACCCAGAGCGCTAAAATCGCCAAGATGACTACGGTACGTATTTCGTTTACACGCCGCCTTTTTCAAGGCAAGGGGCTCGAGGCGGCTGACGGACGACGCGCATGCTCAGTGCAGCTTCTCCTGGCCGTGGGAGGGCAAGGGCAAAGAGAGGCGCGCGCCTTTTGTCCCTCGCGGGGCCCCGTAACCGCCGACGCCGCAATCTCCATTACGCTTTGCCTGGCTGCGATGGGGAGCGCGAAGGGCTCCTCGGAGGGAGAGCGCCTTCGCTACGCCGAGTACAAGGGCGGCGGCGGTAGCGGGCCCGGCATGAACGAGGGGCTGGTGAGTGGGCGGGGTCGGGTAGGGTGGGGGTGGGTCAGCGGCGTGCGCGCGCACCCTGCGGCCTAGCGGGAGTTGGACGCCCACTCGAGCGCCCGATTGTCGCCATAGCGACGTCCCTCCGCCGCGCCTGCGCAGTAGGGAGACCTTGTCCTGGCCTTCCTTTCTCTGTCGCACCTCTTCCTTCTTGGGCGGCGCGGGACCCGCCGTCGCCCTGCCGGTCGTTAAACTGAAGCCCTTTCGAAAAGGGAACCACCCCCCAGCTCCCCAAAGTCTAAAGGGGCTCGGCCCAGGAGAGAGAGGGGGGGAGCGCAGGGCCTGTGCGGAGACCCCCCCTCCCCTGCGCTAGTGCTAGGGGGGAATTGGGGGGGGGGGTTCTTACCAACTTTGCCACCCGATTCCGACCAAGGAGCGTTGCTAGCATCTGGGCACTTTCCCCACTTGGGGTTTCTGGTGTTGGCAGTTCCTTCTGCGAATTTCCATGACTTCACGAAAACGTAAAAGTATTTCTATAGGGTGCTTTCGCCTGTCAACCATCGTGCCATGGGGTACTGTGTGTGATTTGTGCAGATAGGCGAGAAGAAAAGTGCAAATGTTCTTTCGCTTTGTTAACTAGATATATATAGCACTGGTTCTTACACGATTGGCTTGTGAGGCTTTGGTATTTGCTCCAGTGGCCAGATAGATGTAAGTTTTGTTATATGTTTATATCCTGCTTTTTCCCCCAGACAGGAACTCAGAGTGACTTACAGATAAAATAGAAACAGCTAAAAACATTGGGGGAAAGCAATCATTAGAAAGCAATTAAACATTTGCTATTAAAAATGTGATATTAAAGATGTGTCACTGATTTGAATTGTGTATTAATTCACTTCAGTAGCACCTTAAAGACCAACTAAGTTTTTATTTTGGTATGAGCCTTCGTGTGCATGCACACTTCGTCAGATACACTTCATCAGATGCACACTTCGTAAGATACACGAAGTGTGCATGCACACGAAAGCTCATACCAAAATAAAAACTTAGTTGGTCTTTAAGGTGCTACTGAAGGAATTTTTTTATTTTTGCTTCGACTCAGACCAACACGGCTACCTACCTGTATTAATTCACGTGTTTAAAAAAAGAGAGAGATTACTGTAATTGGTAAAATGTGTGACTGAATTGTAAAATATATTAAAACGTTGACAATATACCAACTTCATTTTTTGCTTTGTAATATTGAAAAAAATGGTGACTAGACATTCCTTTGTTACCGGTTTCGACAGGCAGGAGATTTCACGGTGTGTGTGTGTGGGGGGGGGGTTGAATGGCAAACGAACTGTCCAATCAGCACTGGTGGGGAATCCCACCTTTAGCACAAAAGCCTTCTATGTTTGATGCATTTCTGTCAGGTCACTAAGATCCCCATGGTTTTTTGGGGGTGGGACATTCCTTTGTTGCACCTGTAACCTAGCTTTAAGGGGCCATTTGGCAAATAGCTTACATATCTGAGTTTCTAACACTGCTCCGATGAGACTGCATGATTTTTGTAGGAATATATCAATATGAAATGTCGTGGTAGGCTTGGAGATCGTAGACAAATTAAAATGTGTATTGTGTAAACATTTTAATTGCAGGGTTGGGATGCATGCCATTCTGTCACTGCAGAGAGCAATAGAACTGGTCAGAAACCTAAATGACATTTACTTTGGCTGCTTGCTGCCATATTGAGCCACTCAACCACCAGTCCCTTCCTGACCAACCTCTGTTATCTGTTTTAGTTTTGTACTAATATACTATGAACCTCTTGATCACTTAACATAAAGTACCTGCTTTCTTCTGGCATAGATTGGAGGTCAGGGGCAACAAACATAGCCTTTTCCCATTAGCAAAATGAACAATCTAATTACCTTGTGTCTCTTATTGTAAGAATTAATGTTTGTAAACTGCTTCAAGAGGTTTAGATTAAAGATGCCATACAAGTGGAAAGAATTAGTCTTGAAAATGATGAGTTGGGTTTTTGTAACCAGGCAAAACATGACAAGAATTCCAACAGCGAACTGTAATCACTTGAAGTGGTGCATCTGCTGGGGTGTTAAAGAATATTAATGTGATTTCTTAGGGAATGAAAGCAAGCTCTGAATCAGTACAGCATATTCACTCTATGCAGGACCATAAAGTCTAGCCGCGTTAACAGGTGAGATGAAGTTTGTTAGAATTTATACGTTCATCCTGTTTTAAAGATCTGTATGCTGGAAAGTGTTACTACTATTTCACAATGTGTTTATAGAGAAAAGTTACAATTTACTTCAATGAAATTAAGTGCAGCACTCTTCCTTTTCCTTTTTAGCTTAAAAGCTCTTTTCCTTTTTAGCTTAAAACAGTACTGAGTACCTTTATTGATAGTTTCGCATGTTATTTATTTACATGTGACTAGTGAAAGGAAGTCTTAACAATTGTATTCTCTGTGAAGTCAAGATTATTAGTACATGAGAGAGAGAATTGTAGAATTGGAAGGGACCCTGAGGATCATCTAGTCCAATCCCCTGCCATGCAAGAAAATGCAGCTGTAAATGTTCAGCAATTGTATGTGTGGATGATACAAAAACCTGTAAATCTCTTTATGCATAAGCAAGTGACACAGAAATTAGACATATGGCCAAAAAAAATTTGTTTAGAAGAAATAGTGTTGTAGGATTTTGGGGTCCTGCTGCCATTGCATCTAATTGCACCTTAAATTATGGGTTTCTTGGTTGCTGTCATTGAACACTTTTAAAATAGTTTTAAATGTAACCTTGCTTTCTCATTGAATCCATACTTATAGCAAGATTTCTCATACTGCAGTTTGTGGAAACATCACTGGGGATACATAAATGGTTTTATAGTTCTTACTGGCAGTAGACCTTTAAGTTCCAGGGATTCCTGACTTTGCACGATTTTGCCTTTGGTGGCGGGCCCACTGCATATAAGAGCAATTTTTAAAAAATTGATACAGTTTAAAATAACAGCACATACATAAAATCACTTCAAATCCAGTGCAGACAGTAACTAGGAAAAAGACCTGCATTTAGAAGGCTTGTTGAAAGAGGAATGTCTTTAGCAGGTGCCAAAAGGTGGTTGCTGCTACAGTAAAGGTCCCGTTCCAACATTGTGTGCAATTGTGTGCAATGGAGCTCCTGATGGGGTGGTATCTGCAGGGTACCCTCTCCTGTGGAATGCAGCAATGGTCTTACCATAGCTGCCAAGTTTTCGCTTTTCTCGCGAGGAAGCCTATTCAGCATAAGGGAAAATCCCTGTAAAAAAGGGATAACTTGGCAGCTATGGGTCTTACCCCCTACATAGTCAACCCATCTTATAGATAATAGCATGTTCGTGGGCCACACGCGGGTGGCGCTGTGGGTTAAACCACAGAGCCTAGGGCTTGCCGATCAGAAGGTCAGCGGTTCGAAATCCCACGATGGGGTGAGCTCCCGTTGCTCGTTCCCAGCTCCTGCCAACCTAGCAGTTCGAAAGCACGTCAAAGTGCAAGTAGATAAATAGGTACCGCTACAGCGGGAAGGTAAACGGTGTTTCCGTGCGCTGCTCTGGTTCGCCAGAAGCGGCTTTGTCATGCTGGCCACATGACCTGGAAGCTGTACGCCGGCTCCCTCGGCCAATAACGCAAGATTAGTGCCGCAACCCCAGAGTCGGTCACAACTGGACCTAATGGTCAGGAGTCCCTTTACCTTTTACACCAATAACAGCACCTTGAAACTAGTCTGGTAGAGAATGGACAGCCAATACAATTCTTTCAGTAGCACCGTAATACGATGGCGATATATTGCCCCAGTGAGCAGTCAAGCTGTTGAATTTTGCAGTAGCCTCAAAGGCAGCCCCACATAGAGCACACTCTATTGCAGTTATATAATGTTTTTGATAGAGTTGTGCTCCCCTTGAAATAACAGGACTGAACTTGAAAATGGGAGGCTTTGTTATTTGAGGCCCAGATGGATTTGGTGGTGAAGGTCCTATTTCTTGCTGCATCAGGCTTGCCAACTATAGTCCTTCCTGGACTAGAGTAATGTGGTTGCAGTTATTCGTGGCTTAATAACCTCCCAGCTAGACAACTCTAACACAGTCTTTGTGGACCTATCCTGGAATAGAGTCTGGAAGCTGCAGCTGGTGCAGAATGCAGCCACAAGTGCTTTGAACAGTGCAACAAACAGGACTCTTCAGGAGCTGCACTGGCTGCTGATCTACTACTGGGTCAATTCAGGGTGTTGATCTTAATGTATAAAGCCCTGAACGACTTCGTCACCACTGGCGTTGGTGTTGCAACTGTTACTTTTGCTGGTGTGTTGAGTCATACCTTGGTTGACGAACGGCTTGGTTGCCAAACATTTTAGCTCCCAAACGATCGAAAACCGGAAGTGAGTGTTCTGGTTTTTGAACAATTTTCAGAAGTTGAACGTCCAGTGCGGCTTCTGTGGCTTCCAATTGGCTGCAAAAAGCTACTGCAGCCAATCGGAAGCCGCACCTTGGTTTTTGAATGGTTCCGGGAGTTGAATGGACTCCCGGAACGCATTCTGTTCATCAACCAAGGTACGACTGTACGTGAATGCCTCTCCCCGTATCTGTCAGTCCAAGCCTTGTTATCTTCAGGGGAAGCCGTATCCTATCAATGGGTATAGCTGATATTATGTTGATTCAGGATACGTTCTTCTTTATCATAGCACCTCGTATGTAGATGTTCCACCATTCTGGAGGTACAATTTTCTCCCTCATCAATGATTTTTCAGTGACAGGTTAAAACACATATTTTCAACCCAGGCATTGGGTATGTGTGCAACCCTAAGCATGCTTATTTTTAAATGGCTGGATGGAGTGTTTTTAATCCTGTTAAATCTAATGTTTATATTTTGTGATACGCAGGTTGAAGAGTGGTCTGAAAGTAAAATAAAATGTGTAGAATCTTGGTAATAAACGGTCATGGTTCCATGGTTCCCAAAGTATGGAAATTGCTGGAAGCAGTGTTACAAACTCAGGTGTATAAATTAATTGCCAAATGGTGCCTTAAACCTAGGCTGCAGTTGCCACAGTGGGATGTCTAGGCGCTTTTTTTAAACTCTGAAATTTTATCATTCGTTTCTAGGTTTCTATACTGCTTTATATTTTAAAGAAAAAATATCACAGCGGTTTACAACACATTAAAACATCAAATAGAGCAGTCTGGAAGAAAACAAATTCAAGCTACAAGAGAAATATTCCAGATCTTTCTCTAAGTGACATTTTGCTTTCCCCATATTTATTTACCTGCTCAGTTTATATAGCTGCTCCGTAGCAGAAGGACTATAGGGAGCCAGTGGGGTGTAGTGGTGAGAGTGTTGGACGAGGAGATCAAGGTTCAAACCCCCATTCCGTCATGAAGCTCACTGGGTGACCTTGGAGTCAGTAGTAGCCTCTTAGCCTATCTTGCAGGGTGTTGTAAGGATTAAGTGGGGGGGACCCATACTAATAATAATAATTAATAATAATAATATATAATTTATTATTTATACCCTGCCCATCTGGCTGGATTTCCCCAGCCACTCTGGGCGGCTTCCAACAGAAAAATAAAATACCATGAATACCATGTATTCATTGGAGAAAAAGGTGGGATATAAATGCAGTAAATAATCTCTGCTGCTGACCTCCTTAAGAAAGCTGGAGAGGCCAGCCAGAGGGAGATGTCTGTCGCCAACCTGGCAACCAGAGATCTCCACGTAGTCTCGATTGGACCCGTGTCAGTCGCAAAAAGCGCCTGGGAAATTTCTAACATTGGCTGGAAGTGAGAGGGGTGGTTCAGTCTGCTGAAAATCCCGTTACATCAGGCTTGAGATAGTGCTGCAGGGAAGATTTTTGTGGGGAAAAGAAAGGAAGTTGCCTAGTGAGCTATGGGCGGGGCTGTATGTGCTGTGCCTTAGAAAACGTATTAAATATAACATATTAAAATGCTAAATATTGACACCTAGAAATCTGGTGTCGATATTTAAAATTACTTGGACTCCTTTTGTATTTTCCTCCACTGTTTGTTATATGTATTGCCAGCTTGACTAGTTCCAACTTAACACATTCCTATATAATTGTAGTATGTTACTATTTTAAACAGGCTCGATCTATGATAAGTATTGGCCTTGGTGTTGCAGCCATTGCTTTTGCTGGTAAGTTTTTTTTGGGGGGGGGAATTGTGTGTGTGTGTGTGTGTGTGTTTAGAAACAAATGTGTCACCCATCACTGCCTTTCTTAAGACAAACAGAATAGTAATGGAATGTGTTTTAATGAGAAAAGGACTTGCACTTCTTTTTATATTGTAATATTTTATATTTTATATATTTGTAATGGGCACACTGAGCCCTGGATTGCTTACTCTAGCTAGCAGTGATTCTCCAGTGTCCCAAGCATGAGGCTTCCCAACTAAGGAAATAAATTTGAGTAGGAAGATTTCCCCTGAAATTCACAAGGCAGGTTTATAAAAGACTTGCTTATTAACATAAGAATTTTGCTGTTCCTAATGATTCTATTAAAAGACAGCTTTCCCTGTGATGCTATAAATGGGAGGTGTGCCTGCCAGCTCATCGTGGTGCATTGCTGGGCTTTCCTCCAAAAGCAGCCACTCAGGGAACGTTTTGAATCAGGAAAGGGCAACAATTTGGACCTTCAGACAAATGAGATGAAAAATTGGGTTCTTCTCTGTTTTCTTGCAGAAATTATTGTTGCTGCATGCTTGCTTAGCAGATGAACAGATGTTAAATTGGCTTTTGTTTCAATATTTTATAGGTCGTTATGCATCCCAGCTCTGGAAACCACTAGAACAAGTAATCACAGAAACAGCAAGGAAAATTTCAGCCGCTGTAAGTTTAGAGCTCAGGTCTCTCCGATGAGATTAGAAGCTTGAGAGAGACAGAGATAACGTTGCCCCTTCTGTGCTCAGGATTAGTATACCTAACCCTGACCCAACTAGGTGATGGCTACCATAACAGAGCAGGGACTCATCCACTTCCTGTCCCACCATGGCTGCAAGTCTGGGTTGGCCAGGCATGCAAGGGACTCTCAGGTATATGGCCACCACATTTCTTCTACATTTCCTCCAGTCCTGGGTGGAAGTGAAACCTGGGGGTGCAAGGCAAGCAGCTGGCTTACTGGTCCTTCACTAGAGCCCAAAGTAGCCAGCTTTCTTCTTTCAAACGTCTCTTAAACCTCATGCAGCATTGAGCCAAAAGGTCTAGGCAGATGATTCTTGCAGGCAGTAGCCAATTTTTAGAAGCTTGTTTAGAAAAGGCAAGAGGACAGATGCAAAAGGCAGAATTAAGTTTTAAGAAAAATAAAGAACATTTTAGTTCAACTATCCCTTTCATGTCTTCCGTATTAACTTTCCCTCCTTTCTTTTGGTTCTGTGCACACAAGTCCTCCCTAGGTCTTGCCAATCATATCTTTTTTTTAAATTGTGCATTCAAATAATGGATTGAGATAGTAAACCATTACTATGTGTAATTCCTACGCATTTCTACAGAGCAAATAAGTGCATCCTTCCAATTTCCAGTTTTAGTCAGTTTAGTTGTATAAATCAGGTTCCAGATCGACTAGTTTGCTTGGAGGAAATCTTTTGATCCCTCAATGCAAATGAAATTAGATTCAAAGGAACTTTGATCAATATTAAAGATACAGCTTTAAATAGAAGTTCAATATATTCAGAATCACACAAAACGTTGGAAAGAGTACCCTACTAATACTGTAGGACTTAGGAGTTAAGAATCATTTTTGAAAACTACAAAGAGACCTTATGACTTATTTTTTCCTCAAAAATGTGTCAAAAATGACTACAGTAGATACAATATGATTTTATCTCCTCTAGCAATGATGACTCTTCAGCAACAGCAAAAGTCTTGTTCCATTGATCATATTTCAAAACCACATCTGATCTTTTTAAAGCAGAGGTTGGATGGCCATCTGTCAGAGATGCTTTAGTTGAGATTCGGGGGTTGGACTCTGGGTCCCTTCTAACTATGATTCCATACCACTTGCCACATCAGTCTGGAGACAGAGTAACAACAAATTTATAAAATATACTTGTATTGTATTCACATTAAAATCAATGTACACAGGGCAGAGGTGAAACTTAAGCAATCTGTTGGAATTAAACACCTGTAAAGTCCTGGGAACATAGATATGTTCTTTGTAGGCACCAAAACGTCATCAGTGTTGGCACCTGCCTGAGCTCAGAGGGGAGGTGATTTATTAAGAAGGGTGCCGTCACAGAAAAGCCTCTTCCTTTGGATGCCTCCTCAACTGATTGTAACACTTGAAGAGGGCAAGAGAGGTGAATATGCTCCCTCACATCACCTACTCCCAAACTGTTAGGGCTTTACAGGTGAGAACCAAAACCTTAAACTTGGCCCAATCGGCTATTGGTAGGCAGTGCAGCTCGTTTGAGAACAATGCAGTGTGACTGCAGCACGCCACAGTGTTGAGTAGCCTAGCTGCCACTTTTTGCCCTAGCTACAAAATTGAATCAAGGTCATTATACCTCACGCGCAGATCAAATTACTTCATCTTGTCTCTCCCATACAGAATCTTTCTTCCTATTATAAAGGCGGATTTGAACAGAAAATGAATCACCGAGAAGCTAGTCTTATTTTAGGCACAAGGTAAGTGTTTTGCATTGAAACAGAATCTATTCAGTGCCAAAGCCTGAATGAAAAGTGGTATAAAATGTGGGGGTAGGCCCATCTTATCCAGTAGTTTCATTAATGATAAAAATCACTAACAGAAGTGGCATGCAAAAACTACCCAGTTTGCTGTGTTGAAAGAACTCTTGGTATTTATCTACCTTTATATACTTGTATACCTCTGCTAATAAATTCAAAATAGCTTACAAAATAAAAAAGTGGCTTATACTAAATTGGACAGTACAAAAAGGATGACCATGGAAAGGGGGCAATAGCAAATTTGGGTACTAATTCTTCCGTATTAAAAAGAGTTTTAAGTGCCTTCCGACTCTTACCATTCAATGGAGAGTTATACAGTGGAACCTCGGTTTATGAACACCTCGGTTTATGAATTTTCGGTTTATGAACGCCGCGGACCCATCTGGAACGGATTAATTCACTTTCCATTACTTTTAATGGGAAAGTTCGCTTCAGTTTATGAACGCTTCAGTTTATGAACAGACTTCCGGAACCAATTACACCCATGTTTCAGTTTATGAACGCTTCAGTTTAAGTACTTCACGGACCCGTCTGGAACGGATTAATCCACTTTCCATTACTTTCAATGGAAAAGTTCGCTTCAGTTTATGAACGGTTACTCCGCGGACCGTCTGGAACGGATTAATCCACTTTCCATTACTTTCAATGGGAAAGTTCGCTTCAGTTTATGAACAGACTTCCGGAACCAATTGTGTTCATAAACCGAGGTACCACTGTACAGTTATACTTCTGCGGTTTTGCACATGTTTAATTCTGCATGATTCAGAACTTGGATGCCTTAAAATCTATGCTTTGTGCACATGAGCTAGTCAGAAGGAGTCCTGCGTAGACTGAGTGCCTCAACCAGTCGTTTGGGGCCATTTCCTCCCCCTGGCAGCGCATGGGACCCATTCCCCACCCCACCCCTCAATATTTCACTTAATAGGCTAGCCCTGCCAAGCAGCCTCCCAACCTTCCTCCCGCAAGCCCTTGATCATTCACTCTGCTCAATTCATTAAACTACATGGCCCAATACAAGTGGAACTTCATTATAACAAGCACTCAGTCTCCCGTACGCCTGGCATGTAAACCTGTATTTGTGGGCGTCAGCCAGGCTACTCTTCCGCAAACATGAGCTCTGACAAACAGATTGGAGTAAACTTTGTGACGGCCTCACTGAAGAGGACTCGCCAGTTGACCCCCACAAACAGCAGCTATCCAAACAACAGACAAAGGGGATGAGGCCCTTTCATAGATCTCTGGGCTGGCTATTCATCACCCTTCCCAGCAGGGCTGCTGCAACACAGCAGTGCCCAGGCTGGTGGACCTGTTGGAGAGAAGATGTATTACAGCCTGATTTGATAGTCCGCTCTCCATTGAATGGTAAGAGTCGGAAGGCATCCCGAGGGTCATCTGGTCCAACCCTCTGCAATGCAGGAATCTCAACATGAGGTCCCCCATCCAATTTGAAACCCTGCTTAGCTTTGCAAACGTGCTAGCAGTTTTATTGCTGCACCACTAGGAGGGGATTTCTCCATCTCATGCTCCACCAATATACTTTCTGTCAGTGCCGTTGGCACTGCTTGCAGGTGTCTCCTACCACTGATCAGCACAGGTGAATACTCATGTGTAAATGTGTGCAGACCACTCTCAAAAGATCCCCAAAACGCAAAGCTATGGATTACAGTGGTGCCTCGCTAGACGATATTAATTCGTTCCAGGACTCAATTCATCCTACGAAAATTTCGTCTAGCAAGGCACCGTTTCCCATAGGAATGCATTAAAAATCAATTAATGCGTTCCTATGGACTCGGGGGGAACTGGTGGCGGCGGCGGCGCTTGTTCTCTTGGCTCGGGGAAGGCAGGCAGGCGCTTCCCCGAGCCAAGAGAGCAAGCGCCGCTGTTGCCAACGACAGAGCCGGATCGGACGAAGCTTCAGAAGCTTCGTCGGATCCGGCTCTGTCGGGAGGGGTGGGGGAAAGGCGAAGGAACGATCCTGCGCCTTTCCCCCACCTCTGCCAAGCCCCATGCCGGCGAGAAGCGGCGGCGGGGGAAGACTTTCCCCCGCCGCGGCGTAAGACTTTCCCCCGCCGCGGCGTCTTGCCTGCCTCCCCCGACATGGAGCGCGGCTTCGGACACCTCCGAAACCGCGCTCCATGCCGGCTGTGCGCGGCAAGACGCGGTGGCGGAGGAAGACGTTCCCCCGCCGCCGCGTCTTGCCTGCCTCCCCTGACATGGAGCGCCAAGGGGAAGGCAGGCGGCAAAAAGCCCTGGCAATTTTTCGCTGCACGCTGGACTTTGCAGTCGGAGGTTTGTTTTTCTATGGCCATGCTTCGCAAGACGAAGCGGCGGCCATAGAAAAACTCGTCATCTTGCGAGGCAACCTCCGATCGCAAAATCCATTCGTCTAGCGAAAAATTCGTCTTGCAGGGCATTCGTTAAGCGAGGCACCACTGTACTTTGAAACTTCATTCTTCAAGGGCGTAATACTGTCGCTTCCCCACCAGATGGCAAATACCTCTAGATGTTGTTTATCAGAAGAAAACAATTTTGCTAATTTAGAGCCCACAAGAATCTTTATTTATGGTAAACACTCTATCTTTGCAGCCCATCTGCTGGGAAGGCCAAGATTAGAAATGCTCACAGAAGAATCATGCTTTTGAATCACCCTGATAAAGGTAAGCTTTGAGTTTCATAAATATTAGTCGATAGGTAACATGCTGCCAGACCGTCTCTCTTTACATGTGTATGAAGCATAACACCGATCACTAACTTCACAAATTCTGTGCAGTGCATTTCAAAACATATCTTGGAAGTGTTGCCTGCAGTGTGAGACAGATTTGCATCCGGTCTCTGTGATCCAAAGGAAGGAATGTATAGCTGCCTTTGGGGTCATTTACTTGATCACAAACTAAGTAGGCTGTCGAACAGCGTGAAGAACCGCTGTGTGAAGTAGCTCGCTTTTGAAGAAGGGGAAACATTAGCCATGAAGCTGCAAAAATCCATGTCTACATGAACAGAGTATGTGCAACCATAAATAGACAAACACCTTTTTGAGCAGAATGTTATACAAATGTATGTACTAGATTTTAGTGCTCTTAAAAACTATAAAACCAGGCACAGATGTTTTAACTAGCCAGGTTTTTAATGTATGTATCTCCCAAAAAAGCTCTTATTATAACTTTAACTACACTACAGCTGGTTGAGAAGGAAAGCCCATATGTTCATTGCTGTTTGTACTTTGATACAACAGATGGTATAGAGTTGCACAGTATTTAAAAAGCCAAAAGGGGGGAAGTGAAGACTTTTATATCTCGTTGACAGATTTATAGTTTATTCCTTCTCATTTCAGGAGTATAAAATTAATTCTGATCTCATTAAGGTGAAAGGTGTGGAGTACACCATTTCTTATTTCTTCCTGCCCTTCTTTTTTGCTAATAATTTATTCATTAAATAAATAAATAAAATTGGATTTACTCTGTAGATGCAGGAACGAGACAATTATGGAAGAAAATGCATTTGGATGCAAACAAAGAAGTGTGATTCCTTGGTCAAAATACTGCCCCTCTTGTGTTAGTCTGCATTGCTGCTTAACCCTTGGAGAGTCACGGGCAAAGGGAAGAGTTTTGCAGTTGAGCTGCAGTGAAGGGGGAGTTGCTATAGCACAAAACTCATAATGGCTCCCCAGCACCCACTTACACACGTGCAGAATGCTTTTGAGACAGCACTGGGCACAATCCTTCCTTCCTGTTTCATCCAGCCCGTCCATCATTCCAAGACCTAAAAGGGCTGGACATATATCAGATCTCTTGGCCCAGCATGAAGTTTTAGTTGTCCAAGTGACCTTCATGAGATTTTTCCATTTCAGTTTCCCACAGGAGGTCAAGCTCATTCTGATCATTTTTAGGGAGTGGGCCTTGGCTAAGGCACTTCTGCTGGCATCAGTCAATGTCCTGGACATCAATCATTGTCAGCAGCAGAAACCTTGGCAGCTCTAAGAGCAACCGTGGGAATGCTGGAGGTACAATGTATTGTGCAATGCCAGTTTCCTTAATGGAGGTTTGCTTTGAAAAAGTGATCACAACGGGTGAAATGACGTTAGATTCAAATATTACAAGAGTTGAAAATACACAGCTGACAAATGTAGATACAGTGGTACCTCGCTAGATGAATTTTTCGCTGTATGAATAGGTTTTGCGATCGGAGGTTGCCTCGCAAGACGACGAGGTTTTCTATGGCCGCCGCTTCGCCTTGCGAAGCGTGGCCATAAAAACCTCCGATCACAAAACCTATTTGCAAAAGGCATTTGTCTAGCAAAGGGGAACCAGCTGTAGCAAGGGAAGAAGGCAAAGGAAGATCAGCTGAGAGGAGGTCTCCGAAGCTGCGTCCCATGCCGGGGAAGGCAAGTGAGGTGGCGGTGGGGAGAAGAGCTTCTCCCCGGCGCCTCGCGCACAGCCGGCATCGGACGGGGCTTCGGAGACCTTCTCCGAAGCCCCGTCCCATGCTGCTGCCAGTCCCCCGGAGCCCATAGGAACGCATTGATTAAGTTTCAATGCATTCCTATGGGAAACTGGGACTTGCTAGACGAATTTTTCGTAGGACAAATTGAGTCCTGGAACGAATTAAATTCGTCTAGCGAGGCACCACTGTACTATCATGTTTTCATATCTGTGACCTACCATAGTTTGTATTTTTGCTAGTTTGTATTTTTGCTCTGTCTCCTTGCCTATTGTCCTCCGATGGAGCCGTATTATATCCAGTTGTAATATGTGCCTGCACGGGACATTTTGAGAGGCTGTGGTCATAATCTCTATGCTGTGTAAGCTATATGCTGCTCTTTAGTGATTCCAAGGCTAGCACAGATCAGGAACATCATCTGCTTGGGATTCTCCCAGTTACTGCACTTTCAGCAATGAGATTTGAGGCCAGCCAGTTTACAGCAATGCCCTGGCGGAGTAATATTGTGTATTCAGGCATTATATCCCTGAATAAACGTTGGGGCAAGTTTCTGGCGTACATATTTACACATTCCTAGACACAGATAAAAATATATTGATTAGTGACTACGGTAAAATCCCCTGATGGGAGAACATAATACAGTATCAAAGAATCGTAAGTGTTGTTGCTGTTACATCCGTATTCCACGATATGTTTGCTATCTACCAGGTATTTCTGTTCCTGTTTGTCGAGATCCTTATCAGGAGCATGTGCAATGCAGCACTCCCTGCCCCTCTTCGGAGTTTGGGGCTTCAGAGTTCTCCTTTTTTTACCCACGGGATGCCCCACTGCCATCTCACCAGAATATAGTTTCCTTCCTTGTCTTTCACTTGTTTTTCCTCTTCTTTCCCTTCACCCACCTTCATAGCAACATCCACCCAATTTTCTACCCCCTTCTCCCTCCCCACATTAACCAAAGGTGATCTAGATGCCTCACTTTGAGAAGCTGTATCCTGTCGACATGTACTAATTATTTCTGGGGGGTTTTTCTGTTCCTGTTAAATGGTGTAAAGGCACTATGGACTTCCCTTCAGTTTGGATGTTAGGATTTTTTTGTGTGCATGCTCAGATTCCTGCTGCGAAAGTGCTGCAGAGTGCCTTGTATGTTTCCCACTTGTCTCCCTGCTTCTCTGATGCTAACGTAATGCTATACAAGATGTGGGGTGTGCGAAATGTCTTTGCCTATGCAAGGTTTCATGTGTCCTGTGGCATCTTGCTTTAGCTGGTGTTTGTTCCATGCAGGGGCCGATATGTGTGCCGCATTGCACATCTTTGCTCCTTCCCTCCAGACCCTAAATGCAGAGGGGTCGGCACATGGATCAAAAACTATAAAAAGAAGGGAACCAAGTGCAGGATTCTCATAGCATGGTAATCTGTAGTTGGAATTTCCATTGTATGTGATTCCTCTGAGCAGATGCTTAGAAAAGGTTGTTTGTAATGTTCTGCAGTGGAAAGCACATTGTCCCAGAAAAAAACATCTAGGTGTTTGTTGCTGCATGGTGAGCTCCTGACAACAGACCTTTGGTGGTTATTTTCAGTGGCAGGAGGCAGATGGTTGGCACTCGAGGGTGAAAAAAACAAACACCGAGGCTGCTGAACTGTAATCAGATTGTTAGATGGACTGGAAAGCAGTGGCAGCGTTAAGGACAGGGAAGAAGAAGGCAGTATTCTGTGCCTAACAACATTAACATGACACATTTGGCTGGTATGCCTGTGCCTTAACTGAAAAATGGGCCATGTTTGCAGTGTGCACCTAATGATTCTACGTTAAAATATTCCTCCAGGAGTTTCCTTCAAAGCATGCTGTCAAAAATAAATTAAACATGGTGCGGTACCTTAATCTGCCTGTGGTCTGAGCTCAAAATTTGATGCTGTTACTGCACAATTATATATCTGTCCTTGTGGAATTGATCTTGGGAAAGCAATCCCAACTTTTCTTATGATGGAGAGCAGTGTTTCCTTGCCTCTAGGTCAGGAGTGGGGAACTTCAGGGCCTGGTGAAGAGCCTCATCCATGGCTCTGCCCACCACTGGCATGTGGCCCCTGAAAGGCTGCCCACCCATGAGAGCATATGGCCCTCGGGTTCTAAATGTTCCTCAGCCCTGACATAGACTTCAAAGCCCAGCACTGGACTGGAATGACTTTGAAGAAATCAGTGCTTCACTTCATTCATTCATTCAAAAGATGTCTATATTGCTCTACAGCAGAAGTTCCAGGTCGGCTAAGATGAAACACTTGCAGCTTATTAAGAAGCCTGGGAAAAAACAACATCTTGTCTGGTGCTGAAAGTGTGTTGGCACCAGGTAGGCATCACTGGGAAGGGTTTCACAAATGGTGTGCCACCACTGAGAAGGCTCTGAATTGCAACACTCCAAAATTTTGCTTGTGGATATTCCAGAGAACCCATTGCCTAACAAAATGAGACATTAGCTAGTCAATAGATTTAGGGAAGTCAGTTGTCTTGTGTCTTAACCTGAAATGCTATACTATACCTGGGAGTAATTTGAACCCTAGTGGACTCTATAATGGAATTTACTTCCGAGTAGACACGGATAGAATTGCGCCATCAGGAAAAGCAATTTAATTGCCCTTAGGAGTGTGGTTCATTGTGATACTTTGGGTCAATTTCTTGTTAGAAAGTTAATGAAACTTAGTGAGATGACCTATAAATCTTCCTTTTCATAACTGAGGACTATGCTTCTTGTTAAATCCAGCATTATGTAGTCTTCACTTTATTCTCTCTTCTCTTTATTTAGGTGGCTCTCCTTACTTGGCAACAAAAATCAACGAAGCGAAAGATTTGTTGGAATCAAGCAGTAAACATTAGGGCTCCAGGATTCTGTTTTGTTAAGAAGCATCGTAGATCATGCAGCGTCCTGTAAAGCGGCTTTCTGTTTTGTGTGGGTGCTAATGTTGGATCTGATCTTCAGCTACAGTGTATTAAGAAAGTTGAATTTGTAATTTCATGCACTTAATAATAAAATTCACTTTCAGTATTAGAAACCTCACATGTGCCATTCTTGTAGGAAGTACATTTCCATGGGTAATAAACTCCTTTGCTCCCCCCAGGACCCTTGCATCTGCCTCTAGGAGCCAAAACAGTGAGAAACATCAGCAATGGCAGCCTAGGTGAGGAAGACCTCCCCTATGAGATAATGCAGTACAATATAAGTTTATTATTCTAGCCAAAGTCCGTACTAAACCTGCAGCATCTATACCAATAAAAGAACATCCAACATCGATGAGCCAGCATCCATGATGTAAGAGAGATTACCAGAGACACCAACAAAGCCAAATCTAGCTTGATTTCAAATAGAACTTCTGAATCACCACAACAATTTATAGTGATGTTATCTAACTCCTTTTTCTTGATTTTGTTTTTGCAGCCAGTGCATAGAGGGCCACTTTGTGTGTCATGAAGGTTTTGTTGTCACTCAAAAAAAACAGGCGGTTTCTGCTGGGGTGTGTCTGCCTGCTGGAGTGAACAAAGGCTTCAAAAAGTGATATAAATACTGCTTTCTGAAACCTTTGTTCACTCCAGCAGGCTAACAGATAATGTGTGGTGTCTTCCACCTGAGGTTGACCACAAATGCAAAGTCTGTCTGCATACAGGACCTTGTTGTAGCAGCCATCCAAGACTGCAATGGGCATCATTTGGAAACTCAGCTCACTAAAGGCATTTCTTAGGGAAGCTGGTGAGTTTGATCAGCTAACTAGCTCTGAAATGCTCTGTTCTCAAGATTGGATACCGGGGGGGGGGGGGAATTGGTGTTTCTAATGGGTTGCAGGTCCCTTCTGGAGTCTACCCAGAAGAGACAACCTCTTAGTTGACACTTGTTCAAGGTCAAAGCGGAGCTCAGTTCTGGAAAATGATAATAGTCAAAAACAGTGGAAGAATTTCAGGATTTTAACTTGAAGAATTGCAGATCCACTTCTGGTGGCGGGAATGTCCACATGTGGCTTGTGCTGAAATAATAATAATTATTATTATTATTATTATTTATTATTATTTGTACCCCGCACATCTTGCTGGGTTTCCCCAGCCACTCTGGGCGGCTTCCAACAAAAATTTAAAATACATTAAAATGTCACACATTAAAAACTTCCCTGAACAGCCTTCAGATGTCTTCTAAATGTCAGGTGCGTTAAAAGGGAGAAAAGCACCTGCCCAGATGAACCTAAATAGATGAATTGATAACTACATTTTCCCTGTATACAAGTGTGCTCAACAGCTGACGGGCTCGTTGGATTTTGGGAGTAAGGCATGCAGGCAGGGTGCTGCTATTTCTTGATTGCGTTCTCCACGGAGTGTTGAAATGCTGTTTCTAGCATGAAGACAGCATTTCAGCAAAGGCCCTGGGAATTTGTAGGCTGCTACAAACCAGGTGTGAAGGCGGCAAGATGTAACATCTGCAAGTAGTTTTCATGCTCAATTGCAACCTATCTATGTTGATGACACACAATTAGGCTTTTGTTTTTTTGCTCTGCGTCTAGCCAGTCGAGGTTACCTACCCACCTACGTAATAAGCACCATTCTGCAGATGTTACCAAAATGCCGTATCCCTTTCTGGCTGGATATCATTACAAACCAAGGCAGGAGGAGGTGCTTTGTGTATTCCAATTTATTTAACACATTTTGACCAGAGGAACATATGGATAGCATTTGAAGGCCCTGAAGCCATCTGCATTCATACATTCATGTAGCTGCTTTGCAGTTACTGACATTTCATTAATTTGCTTTATTTGGTCCGTTTATAGACTGCTTACTAGCCACAGGAAAATTGAAATACATAGATACATAGAAAATTGAAATACATAGATACATTTCAGCTGATTAAGTAAAATCCAAGCACATGACATTGGGACACTTGGGGGGTATGAGAAAGGAAATAAGGAAATCAATTTTCCACCCCTGTCGCTGGGGTGGAAAGATGTAAAAAGGTAAAGGGACCCCTGACCATTAGGTCCAGTCGTGACCGACTCTGGGGTTGCGTGCTCATCTCGCATTATTGGCCGAGGGAGCTGGCGTATAGCTTCCAGGTCATGTGGCCAGCATGACAAAGCCACTTCTGGCAAACCAGAGCAGCACATGGAAACGCCGTTTACCTTCCCGCTATTTATCTACTTGCATTTTGACATGCTTTCAAACTGCTAGGTTGGCAGGAGCTGGGACCAAGCAACGGGAGCTCACCCCGTCACAGGGATTCGAACCGCCGACCTTCTGATCAGCAAGCCCTAGGCTCAGTGGTTTAACCACAGCGCCACTCAGGCACAAAGGAGCACACAGCCACATGACGGCATTGAGTGGTGCTTTTGCCAAACTCCCCCCCCCCCCAATATCTCCCAGTTTTTGTTCTGTGCCTTGAGGTGCGGCTTCTGAGAGAGGAAACACCAGGGCAAAAAGAACAAGATAAACTTCCTGCCCTCCCTCCATGGCCCTTTGGACATTTACTGAGATTAAACTAGGTGACGGGACAAGGCCTGCCGTGCTTGTCTGCAAGCTTCTTTTAACGCACTGGTTCCCAACAGGTGTTCAGTGCTCCCTCCCAGGAGTGGGTGGTGCACGGCACATAACAAAAACTGTCAAAGAGATAGCAATAGTAGGGAGTCAATGGTTTTGGCTTCTGAAAAACTGGAGGTCCACAGTATTTCGGTAATTGGGAACCTCTGGTGCAAAGGAAGCTTTCTGGCAGCGTGAACCTTAAAAGTTTATTTTAGATTTGCATGCACAAGGATAGAGGCCATGCAAAATGAGATATTATGCCAATCAGGAGAAATTCTGCAGTCTTTCATCTTTTCTCCTCCTGCTTTCCTCCCCGCTCAGAGCCTTAAAAAAAAATTAAAAATCTGACACTTAGCAAAGGTTCTCAACAACAGGGAGGTCACATGTGGAAAAGAGAGCAACAGAATGAAAGAAAGTCTCTATCCCCCCCCATTAATAATGGGGTGGTGTGATTTGTATGTTCTTAGCTCTTCAATTATCTCATCATATATTTCAGTTTTTCATTAGTAAGTGCTGGAGAGAGGAAAACACAACACAACACACACACACACACACACACGCCAAATGCCATGCAACTGCTTCTTATATTTAAGGATGTAAAATTGCTAATGCAGGAGGCTAACGTTCTTTCGAGATAACCGTAGTTGCTATGGTGAGGACGGTCCCTGCCATTCATTGCAAAAAAGGTGGCACCCATGGCATGATCCATCGGAATATATTTTTGCTATTGAAGTAAGTGCAATTCACTAACATACGGCAGACTGCATGAGCTGTATGCTTCTCTTGTGATATATGCATATACAAATATACACTTAGATGTGAAGTCTTCACCCATTTTAAAATGCATATCTATTTGTTTTTTCTACTGCTGAAGAAAAATGGGAAAGGGTTAGAGCTTATTTTTTTTGTAGATAACAGCAATCCTTAAATGAACAAAGCTTCATTTAGCATTCAAATTAAAAAAATATATTATGTCACTAGTTGGCTCAGTGAAAATCAGTAGCTTTAGTTAGCTTTTTTAAATTTTAAACTTTATCTTGTAGGCCTAATGATCTGCATTTGCTTCTGAAATGTATTCAGGCAATAATCTGCCATAAATTGGTGATTTTCAGCACTTAGGACTTGCTGCTGAATATTAAACAGAATGGCAGGGTGTTTGTCAACAACCAATTCTTGAGAGCTTTATTGCTTTTGTTAATGATAAGCAAACCGTTTATATCACTACGAGGCATTTAAAAAGAGGGGAGTACAAATGACTAGTTCCATGGGGGAAATATTTAGCAGCTAGAAGATAGATATAGACATAGATAGATATAGAGATACATAATCATGGGTAAAATTCTTTTCATTGTAAAGGTCAATACTACTTCCAGAAATCACTTGAGACCGTAACTGTTCATTTTCAGAAACAACAGCTTTTGTCAGCCTAGTGCCTCCCAGATTTTTTTCGACACAACTTGTAGGATGCTCTCCCCAGGGAGGTTTGCCTGGTGCCTTTGTTACATATCCTTGGGTACCCAGCAAAATTAAGCCTCTTATTAAGCCTTTGGCTAATTAAACAATCTGGGTGGGACGTGGGTGGCACTGTGGTCTAAACCACTGAGCCTAGGGCTTGCTGATCAGAAGGTCGGCGGTTCGAATCCCTGCGATGGGGTGAGCTCCCAGCTCCTGCCCACCTAGCAGTTCGAAAGCACGTCAAAGTGCAAGTAGATAAATAGGTTACTGCTCCAACTGGAAGGTGTACGGTGTTTCCGTGCGCTGCTCTGGTTCGCCAGAAGCAGCTTAGTCATGCTGGCCACATGACCTGGATGCTGTCTACGGACAAACGCCTGCTCCCTCGGCCTATAGAGTGAGATGAGCGCCACAACCCCACAGTCGTTCGCGACTGGACCTAACGGTCAAGGGTACCTGGTATAAAATTAATCAAACAACACACACACCCCTCCTCCTTCATTAGAATTGGCACACGGGGTGCTGCTGAAGGGAGGTCCCCCAAGATCTGGAGAACACCAGGATGAGTTATGGGTACATAGGCAGAAATAGGAAGGGAAATTTCAAAAGGCAACCAGCTCAGAAAAGCAGGAAGCAGTTCTGTAAGACATGGAAGCCTAAAATAAACCTTCCATATTTCATTATTAAAAGCCAGCAAAGAGGAACCTAGGTGGGGATTTCTAAGGAAATGATGTACTAGGCTTCTTTCAGTGGAATTAAACCCATAAACAGATGGAATGTTTTGATGCAGAACAGGCTGTAGCAAAGGAGTTATTATTATTATTATTATTATTATTATTATTATTATTATTATTATTATTTATGGACTTCATATGCTGCTTTCTCTTCTCATGAATCCCAAAGCATCTTACAAACAATAAATAACAATAACTTAAGAAAACATCACAATTGCAGCACAAATCATATAATATAATTAACGAAACATCAATAAAGCAATTGCCATCTATAAAAGCACTACTGGCAAACCAGCAACTAAAAATAGTCTATACATCACAATTACAGCATAAACCCTATTATATTATTAATGAATCATCAACAACGCATGTATGAGTATAAAACAGTATTAAGAAAATAGCAACTAAAATAAGCTTAACACAATTATGTACACACACACCCCTCCAAATGTCTCATTCATAACCATTCCTCTGTTCAGTTCATTAAAGTACACACCCATCAGGCAGGAGGACTCTCATCAAACAGAAATGCCTTCAAGTAAGGTGTACTTCTTAGTTATTAAGTTAAGCTTGTGACCTGTCCTTCCGACAAGGGACATTTAAGGCAGCCACCAGCAACAGCAAATTCTCCTTTCCAGCTCCTGATTCTATTAAATCACAGCTTTACAGGTGTACAAGAGTCTTTCCAGGAACTAGCAGCGTGGTTTGCATGTTGGTGCTGGGGGGTGGCAGCAAGTTTGTGTGGCCGTACTGAAAGGACCATTGACACATGGATAGGGACAGAGAAGCTCCCTGGTGCCAGGGTGTCAGTAAATGAGTCTTTCCTAGGTCTGACCGGAGATTCGAGAGGCTGGACCTTGGACTTTTGGCATGCACACTTCTCTGAAACGAGGGACAGATGCATCCGTTAATGTAGGTTTTCTTAATTTCTCATTTCCCCAGTCTTTAATTGTTGTCCACATATCTGCAGGAATCTCCTTTAAAAAAACCACAACCCTTACAGAACCCATCAGCATTTTAACGTGAATTTCTCCTAATAAGCACATGTTTGTATACCGTTTACTTTCATTCAAATATTCATTTTTTATTTACACTTCCCTCTTAATATAGGCATTTCTGTAAACATTGTTTGGTTCCAGAATTGCATTGCAAAATTCGGATAAGTGTGAATTTCAAAGCATGGCTGTGCTTAAGTTCCCACATTGTTTTAATGCAAACGGAATTGAATTCATGCCCCATCACACAGAGAAACATCACCTGGTTGCATGGGATGGAAGTGGGGAGGATTTTGGCATGAAAGGTCCCCATACTAAGGCCCCTGCAGTGAAGATGAAGACACAAGGAGCCCCCCTAAGGCTGGCCATGTTCAGTTTGCTACATTAATCACAGCCATGTTCCTGTCATTCTGAATTTTGTGTGTGTGTGTGTGTGTGTGTGTGTGTGTGGTTGTTTTTTGGTTTTGGTTTTTTGGTAACCCGCTTTGAGGATTTTTACAATCAAGGGGTGTATAAATTTTACGAAACAAAATTAATAGATAAATGCAATAAATGAAATAAATTCATACAGACCAATACGATTAAAGGTTTTGGTTTAAATGCTTGGGCTTTCCGCAACCTTATCAACTCACAACCAGAAAAGGCAGATGGGTCGCAGCAGCTGGCCAATGGACAGTTCAGCGTTTTGTGCCCCCTGGTGTTCTGCAGAGAAGCTAGAATGAAGCCATATTTTCTTCCCATTTAATTCAGAGCAGTTGACCCCCCCAAAAAATGTCCATTTCAAACCACAACCTAATTTCTAATATATAACAGAAGTAATTAGACTGGAGCTAGATAAAGAGGATTACAAGTTCTAAAAGTCCCAAGGGAAATCACTTGGAAGGATTTTGAGACTATGACAACATCTCAAGTACTGTAAAACGGAGCAGAATAAAATCTTCTCCTGCTCCTGCTGGGAGGGATTTGCTGAGTTGGCAAAGTCTCCATTAGTTTGTTATCCCGTGTGTTGAAATTCTAAAAAATAAAACCATCTCTAGGAAATATGAAAACTGCCGTTGTGTGCCCCTAGTATAAGACATTATTTACAGCAGGAATGAGGAGCCTGTGGCCCTCCAGATGTTGTTGAATTTCAGTTCTCATCAGCTCCAGCTGGCATGGCCAACGGTCAGGGATGGTGGGATTGCAATTTGAGAATGTCTGGAGAGCCACAAATTTGCCACCCTTGCTTAATGGAGCTACTGCCTCTTAGCAGTTTTCCCCACCCTCCTGTTGTCACGATGACAATCCTGATAGACCCAGGAACCAATACGTCTGTTCTGAGCATGCTCAGATCTGTTTCCTTGAAGGCCACACCTGCACACTAGCAAAGCTCCACTGGACAGATGGCGAGTCTCTTTTTTGTAAAATAAATTGAGGGTTTTGTTTTTACTTTTACCATTTTAAAAAAATAATTGGGTTGAGTGTGATGGCAAGGTTTTTTAAAAAAATGTTTTTGCCACATTTCCTGCAGAAGTTCACCCTCATTAAAAGTGGATGGAATAGCAAAACAGAGTATGAACAGGGTGTTTTTTTTAAAAAAAGGTCTGCTTGGTGTTACTGCTTAAGGTTTGTGATGTTCCCACATGCTGCTCCTTCTGTTTGCTTGCCCCCCACTCTGTGTCCTGTATTCACTGTAGACCAGAGGTCCCAAAACTAAGGCCCAGGGGCCGGATGCGGCCCAATCACATTCTAAATCCGGCCCGTGGACGGTCCGGGAATCAGCATGTTTTTACATGAGCAGAATGTGTCCTTTTATTTAAAATGCATCTCTGCGTTATTTGTGGGGCATAGGAATGCGTCCATATTTTTTTCCAAAATATAGTCCGGCCCCCCACAAGGCCTGAAGGACAGTGGACCGGCCCCCTGCTGAAAAAGTTTGCTGACCCCTGCTGTAGACCTTGATGCTGTTTGGTTTATCTGTCCGTGGATAGTGTTAATGAGCACGCTGGATTTGAGCCTTGCCTGCAGGAGGTGGGTTTGGGGAGACATGGAGGCCATGAGATCTCTCATGCACCCGACAATTCACTAAAATCAAACAAGGCCAGAGAACCTCAGTCAGATGCAATTGGCAGTGACAGTTCTTTCATACAAATTAATGTGTGCTTTGGGATGGGGGATGGTCGTGCCATTTAGATTAGGGAGAACATTTAGATTAGGGGTCGAATCAAGAAAGTCACGGAAGCTGGTAGGAGTTGAATAGCCATGATGCAGAAGAGTTGTCAGTGCTCAAATTCTCTTTTCCCATATAAGAAAGGGAAGGAATCACATTTTCATAGCAACACACTCAGAGAGACAGAAGCTCTATGCCAGGCATCCCCAAACTTCGGCCCTCCAGATGTTTTGGACTACAATTCCCATCATCCCTGACCACTGGTCCTGTTATCTAGGGATCATGGGAGTTGTAGGCCAAAACATCTGGAGGGCCGCAGTTTAGGGATGCCTGCTCTATGCAGGCACTCCAAACCCCTCCCTTGATGAGAGAGAGCGAGAATGGGACCAGGCCCTCCTAGCCATAGAGGCTAGTGGCGCGGAGAACCACGGCACCGGGCGCTGGAGGGCGCTGGAAGGGCGCCAAGTGAGCGCAGGGTTCTGGTGATCTGGCCAGGACTGTGCTCCACGAGCTGAGAGGCTGCGCCGTGTCTCTCTCCTTCTCCGAGGACTCCGCACTGCCTGCGCCTCCTCCTCGTTTCCCCAGCGCTGGGTTCCGCTCACTCGAGCTTTGCCACCAGCGCGTGCACAGCGCCCAAGCAGCTCTTGCTGGTCCCGCGGTGCGCGCGCTGGTGGCGAAGCTTGACTGAGCGGAACCCAGCGCTGGGGAAATGAGAAGGAGGCGCAGTGTGGAGTCCTCGGAGGTGGCCTCCCGCTGCTGCCGCGGTCCGCTTGGTACTCCCGGGCCCTTGGAGAGGCTCTGGAGGGGGCCGCTGGAGGGACCTAGCGCCAGGGCGCTGGATGGGCTTAAGACGGCCCTGAATGGGACTCCTAGTTCCACACACTTGCATGGTTCCTGCCAATGCCCATGGATGGCGGAGTAATGTCTGCAGCAGAGCACCTTTGCTGGTCTCCACTCACCACGGGTTTTAGAAGCTGCATGTGTTTGAGACTGTGATCAAGCCAGCCAACTCACAAGATCTCTGTGTTCTCTGCCCTCCTTGCCAGTCTTTACTCCTTGCCAGTCCTACGGACACTGCTATGTAAATACTGCTTGCAAAGGAACAACGTGAAAAAACACCCACTTGAGTTCAAATGAGTTTCTCATGACTTTTCAATTGAACCAGCCTTCACCCCTTAAGCCAGATCAATATTAGATGCATTTCTTTGTACTTTATGATACACAAAAAATTAAAAACACAGCAGCTGCCTTTAAATGGAGGGATTTACTGCCGCCAGGTTGTTTTTCTCTAATTGATCGCTCACGGGATTCTTGTTCTCCTAATTGGGTCTGGAGGCCATTGTGCCTCAGGATTGCCACAGCTTTGCCAGCGATAGTCACTGCGGTTTGGGTTTTGCAGGCAATGGAAGACGAGGAAGTTGCTGCTCAGGTGGAGCAAGCAAGGGCCTGCGAAAGAAGGAAGCGTTTCAGAATGACTATGGGCATTTTTCAGGGGTGGTCTGAAGAGCTGTTTTTGGGACCCAACGTGGGGAAATTGAAGTTCTGCTGTGGGGATCCTCTCTCAGCAGCATAAAACGTTCTGTTGAAAAACTGGAGTCATGTTGAAGAAACTCTCCACACGCTCAATAAAGTTATTAAGACTTGAGGCTAGAATTGCCACGCATATTCACGTAAAGAAATTTTTGGAGGGATGCAAAGAAAGAAACTAACGAAAATTTCAATAAGATGGCGGAAAGTATTGTGACACCTAAATGATTAGCAGGTTTATTATAGCTTCCACTTCCAAGGACTGGAAACCAACTCCGTTGTTGCTTTGTTGTAACAAATTAATGGAGCAACACAATAAGCAAGCTGGTGTAACTTGAGGTGGAAGAGAGTTGCACCACATCCAAAATCCATGAGGTGATGCTTTCTCAATCGTCATGAGGGACCTAATTCTGCCAGATACAAAACAGCCGGGTGACCAACTTCCCTTGGTGCAGTAGTATGCAAAGTTTTTAATTATACAAACTCTTGCCTATTTAGAAACAAAACTTTTGGTCACTTCAGACAGTAGCTTGGTTACAAAATGTTTCACAACAGTGTGTCCGGGACTTCAACTAATGCAAAACCACAGAAATCTGCTCACTGTCAGTTATACAGTGGAACCTCAAGTTGCAGACGTAATCTGTCCTAGAGGCATGCCCGCAACTCAAAGCGTTCACATCCAGAAGCACCGCGCCTGTGCGCAGCGCGATCTAGCGCTTTTGCGGATGCGCAAGTGGCAAAAGTGCCGTGGGACGCAACTTGAAAAGACATAACCTGAAGTGGATGCAACATGAGGTATGACTGTACTCAATGTGATCATGTTGCCAAAATTTCACAAATAGATCAAGAGATTAGAAAGATTGCCTTGGGCTTGGCCTGAAATCTCATTGCTAGTGTCCTTGTCCATAAGTATCTTTCTATAACCATCCATACAAGGTCCATAGCGTGTATTCTGCTACAAACACTCACATGCTGCAGTGCTCAGCATATCTGTCTCCCCCCTCTCTCTCTCACCGCCCCCCCCCCGCCGTCCCAATAAACAAAGCAAACCACAGAATTTGCTGACTTGAAACTGCCTCTTAAGATTTGGATATCTGACTTTCCTTGTTATGCAAATGTGTGAGCCCGGCAGGGTGAGATTGCACGAATGTAATAAGAGTGTTGTCATAACTGGGAAATGCAGTTCTCTGATGTCAACAATCTGTCTTAAGACCGAAGATGTGTTCTGTGGCTGCTGTCTGGCATCAGAGTGAGAGCCACATGCGCTGGGCTGAGCTCCCTCTGCCCCTTCACATATGGTAGGAGAAATCAGGATACAAATCTATATGCCAGTGAGCTGGTAGCCGCTCATCTCTCAGGAGTTAAATAACCGCCAGCAAGTTGCCTCTCATCTTTCTGGGCTAATTCATGTTGTGAATTTATATCCCTGTTTATGGGTTTCTCCTTGCAATTGCTGGCTTCTGGTTTTCTTTGTAAATTATATGGGTGGCCATTTGCATGTAAATGTGTTGTACATGGAACATTGTCATTATACATATTTTACTTATTTTACTATGTGGGTTGATATGATGATCCCCCCCTCCTTTGCAATTACAGAGTTTCAGTAAAACAAATTGCATAACAAACTAATTAAAGGCACCTGACACAGAGGAGAACAAGCAGCTGAAGGACTTACATGAGTCTTGCTAGACTGGGAGGCAATGGGTGTTGTTGTTGTTGTTGTTTAGTCGTTTAGTCGTGTCTGACTCTTCGTGACCCCATGGACCAGAGCATGCCTGGCACTCCTGTCTTCCACTGCCTCCTGCAGTTTGGTCAAACTCATGTTCGTAGCTTCGAGAACACTGTCCAACCATCTCGTCCTCTGTCGTCCCCTTCTCCTAGTGCCCTCAATCTTTCCCAACATCAGGGTCTTTTCCAAGGATTCTTCTCTTCTCATGAGATGGCCAAAGTATTGGAGCCTCAGCTTCACGATCTGTCCTTCCAGGGAGCACTCAGGGCTGATTTCCTTAAGAATGGATAGGTTTGATCTTCTTGCAGTCCATAGGACCCAAAGGATCCAGCCACAGAAAGGGGACACAGGAGCTCTCCACTGCAGAGTGATTACCTTATTTGATAAAGTCTTAGGATTTTAACTTGGGGTTTCCAACATGGTAACACCAGACATATTGTGCCTTCCGTTGTCGTTTTTAAGAGGGTGTGTGTGTGTGCGCGCTTACTTTCTTTTTTATTGGTTTTGTGTGTGTGTGTGTGTGTGTGCGTGTGTGTGTTTTGCTTGTTGCTTCATGTAGGGGGTTCTGAGCACCACTAGTTTCTCTCCCTTGAAATGGAGATTTTGGGGTGACCACGACAGTTAATAAAATAACCGTTACTTTTATAGTCCATTATAAATAAGCCGTTTTGTCTGTTATCCCCGTAGTTATTGGCTCAGCACTGAGAGGCAGGAACAGGGCAGGTGTGTTCTAGGAACTAGGCTAGCATCTCTTCCGAAATGCCTGACACAGGCACAGCACACCTTGAGCAGGTGGAGGAGACTTGCGCTGTTGTTGTGCTGAAAGTGGTTTGCCCAAGACCAGGTGGGCAATATGTGAGCCAGGGGTGAGCTGATTGTACCTCATCGTCTTGGCACATAGGCTACACCAGCTGCCCGTGTTGCTTTTTAGCCATGCCTTGGCATTCTTTTCCCTCCAGTTTCCTCCCCCCCCCTCATATTGAGAGCAAGCAATATGGAACGAGCCCACCCATGCTGTTTCCTCAGATGCAAAATAGATCAGGTTAAGTAGGCCTGGAGGGATACTGAGCGCTGATTTCACAATATTGTGGCTCACTAAATACTTGATGGGAAGGCACTGGGGAAGCGAGTTTCCTCTGGATTTTTGTACTGTAGACATCTCCCCTCACAGTAACGCCTCCCTTTCTCCTTCTTGGGTGGAAATAAATACATTTGGAAATGGGCGGTTCCCATGGTTCCATGGCAATGGGAGTCCAATAAAACAGATATTTTATTGTAGCTATAGCAGATGGTAGCATGAGGGTGGTGGGGACAAGAAGTGCTCCTTGTGTTCTTTTACTGCACGGCACATGTTCTGCACACAAATAAGACTTCAGCTTCCAAACTGCACATTGCCAAAAAAGGGAAAATGAAAGCACCGTCACTCTCTTGCTGATTCTCAGCTACCACCTGGCATCATTTCAGCAAATACGTCTTGTAGTGTAAAATATTTGGTTGCCTCTCGCCACTGAAACATAGTTCCCTCCCTTTGCTGATTAAAATAAGAAATAATGAGCTGAGTCCAGCCGTGGGGATGTCTCATGCAAGTGTTTCCAAATGTGTGAGGCCGAAATGCAGTAAATTTTCCATATGGACATTTTTCAAATCAGAAACTAATTTACTGTCATAATTGCACCGAGAAACCGATGTAACTGGCTATTGTAAGTTGTTCCCCATAATTTTAACATGGAAATTACCATAAATAAACATGTTTGCAGACCTTTTGTAACGATCCTTTTGTTATAATCCACTGAGGCAAGGGGGAAACAAGGTTCTACCTTTCAGTGAGACCTCTCTCTCTCTCTCTCTCTCTCTCTCTCTCTCTCTCTCTCTCTCTCTCTCTCTCTCTGCTGTTCCCTGAATGGAATAGTTCTAATACACTATGCTTTCAAAAAAGAAGAAAAAAAGAAGATGGCAATTCTTACTTTAAGACAACCAATATATTTCTTTAGCCTACTTTGAAAAGGATATAAACTACTATTGATGGTCTTCTATATATCCTCCATAATGTGGCAATATATATGCTTCATATTGTGTTTTTTTTAAGTTAAAAAGGAAATCTGGATGATGAAGTTTTAAGGCAACATACGGTAGGTATTTGGCTGATTAAACCATCTATGGCCTTTTAAACTGTGGGAATGGGTGGGTTATTGTCCTGTTATTTTGTTATGTATTTGTGTGTTTCTATGCTGTGAATTGCCCTGTAATCCCCAGATGAAGGGCATAATATAAATTAAATGAATGATGGGTGATAGATAAGATATAATTTGTTCATTTCAGCAAAAAATAAGTAAAGTGAAAGGCTGCTTTGGTAACCATTCTCAGTCCCCGGATCCAGTCTCACATTACTTTATTCTGTCCCTACTAGAACACAGACGTCTAACGCACTACATCAGAATGAATGGGATCTCTGGCTTCTGCTGCAGCAGAAAGGCAGCAATGGTATTATACTGAACTGGGATTTTTAATAAGTTGGAATCAAAAAAATAACAGCTTGTGAAAAAGCCATTATGGTAGAAGTCCTATTTATTGGGAAAAATTAATATATTTGCTATAAAATCTGTAACAGTAATGCAACTGGATACTTATTTTTGGATGCAATAACCCTGAATGTTACATACCAAATACAATACAATAACACTGACTTCCTCCGTTATTTACATGTTTATGAAAATCGATATGCAATCTATGTTAAATGAACTTAGAACGGAGAATAGTTACAATAGAAAAATAATATTTTGGATAAAGCATTCTCAAGGAATCCAATCACATTTTGTTTTTCCAGGCCTCTAGCAATAAGGCAAAAGTCCCTGGTACAGGAGATAACTTAATTTACAAAATACAATTAACTGTTGAGACACATTTTCAAGTTTGCTTTTGGTATACTTTCTCTTACTGTGAAATCACTTTTGTATTCTTACTAAACAGAAAGACTCTCAGGAATGGAACTTGAGGAAGATCTACTACATATTACATTTATATCGCTGGAGCTTAGTAACCGAAAATTCTTCTCATTTGCTCAGTGAGCTAATTTTGAGTTTTCATAGGAAACAGAACTGTCACATTTCAGAAGTTTTGTTCCCCCCTCCCCCTTTTCATTGGAACTGGCACACAACTACATTTTCACAAGAGGACATCACAAATGCAACTAAAACCAGGCTTGGAGTACTCTGGGAATGTGTATGCCAAACCTAAGGGTTGCCCTTTAATACTTCAGCTCGCCCCTGCCATGCCCCACCATTCTCCTCCCCGACACAGTTCCATTCCCGTCCACAGTCAAGTTGTTTTAATTCCTTCAAAGGCACAGAACTTCCATCTCTTCTCCAGTGTTGCTCCTACTCCAGAAAACTCTTGCTTAAACATGCGTGGAAGCCTCATCAAAAGCATTTCTATTTCATTTGCAGAGATCTAGGAAAAGGATGAAAACACAGCAAAAGACAGTCCATTTGTGATCTCAAATAATTGATGGATATGCTCAGATCCTGCCAGGGATGGGTTCTCGTGAGCATTTTTCTAGGGCAATTTATGCCATTAATTGATATGTCTCCCCCCACCCATACAATCTCTTGTATTTCTCTTAGAGATGTCAGCAGAACGCTCTTGAGGCAGGTCTGAATAAGAACTTCGGAGCTCATGAAAACCTGCCTCAGACAAGAGGCAAGGGTTGAAGCCCCCAAATTCTTCCGCAGCTCAGATGAAAACATTTGTAGTCCTTGGGAAGAAAACAAATTGCAAAGGCCACTGTGCCTTACCTTCCAAGTCCCGGACTGCAGAATCCGGGACTGGCAGCCGTGTGACACCGGAAGTTGCGTCGACGTAACTTCCGGTGTCGCTTTGCCCTTCTATAGGCACCAAAAATGGCCGCCGCCGGCTTCAAAAGTCGCTTCTACCCATGACCGGAAGTGCATCGACGCAACTTCCGGTGTCGCGCCGCCCATCTATGGGCACCAAAAATGGCCGCCGCCGACACCGGACGTTGTGTCTATGCACTTCCGGACATGCGTAGATGCAACTTTTGAAGCTGCCGGCAGCCATTTTTTGTGCCCATAGAAGGGCAAATCAGAAAGAAAAAAATGGCCGCCGGCAGGAGAAAATAACGGAGAAAAACAGGAGACGAAGTGATACGGGGGACCACCGGGAAAAGGTAAGTAAAAACGGGGGTTTCCCGGGGAAAACGGGGTACTTGGCAGCTATGCACTGTGCGTTTCAAGTGGTGGTGGTGGTGAGGAATGGACTTCCCCCCTCTCTTATCTCTACAAGTTGCTATTGGCTGCTCCCACCACTGACCAGGTGTGTTTGGGAGAACAGGCAAAATAGTTTAAGAGAGTAAGTACCTTTGGGCAGCTGAGAGTAGTAGAAGAACTGCATTCATGAGCATATTTAGTCAGATCAATGAACCGTATGCGCCCACCCAGACCATCATAATCTGCAATCATAATCTTAGGCCCTTCACCATGTACCTCCTCAAGGGTGGCAACTTGAGAACGGGACCGCCCTTTGTGTGGCTCTAATTAGATATATCACCGTCACAATTCATTGATTTCCAGGTACGCCTGAACCCAGAGAAGTTGGGGACCTTTGCCATAATGGCTCTGTTTGCGCCACTGACACTCTCTCATCTGCTCTCCTTCAATGCCCTCGGAAGAATTGGTGGCAGAGAGGTGGGCAGTTCTGCAAATCATCAAGCGCAGATATTGCTCTGGTGCATTTCACCTTAATTCTGAGTAAGGTTGGAAAGGGACCTTGTAGCCATGTTTTCTGCCCCTGACACATGGGAACCTTTTTCTGGCTGGCCTGGCCTGAAAGCTCAGAGATTCTCGCCAGGAGGACACTCTTCAAAAGCTTGCGTGACCATTGCCGCTTCTGCCAGGGCTTAATGGCTGCACCTCCACTTTTATTTTGTTGTGAAATGCACATATTTTGCACCCATCACAAGAGCAGCGAGCAGCGCAGGGAAAACACTTGGAATTCAACTGTGAATGAACTAGGGATGGATTTAAGATCCCTGTCTTGGTAACAGTGGGGAAAGCTATTCTTGTGTGGAAGCACGTACTGTATATAAATTAGGCTGGTGTCTGAAGGGAGTGGAGCAGCAGATACCCTGGTAACATTTTTGGTAGACAAATCTTACTTGACTTGAGTCTAACACAGACATCCCCAAACTGTGGCCCTCCAGATGTTTTGGCCTACAACTCCCATGATCCCTAGCCATAGCTGCCAAGTCTCCCGTATTCCCCGGGAAACCCCAGTTTGTCCAGCTGTTCCCAGCTGAAAAAACGGATTTTTTTGTTTCCCCCCCGGCTTATTCTGGCGCGGCGGCCATTTTGGAACTGGGCGGAGAATGCTCAGAAGCGACTTTTGATGCAGCTCTGCCCAGTTCCAAAATGGTTGCAGTGTGACTTCTGGCGCGGCGGCCATTTTGGAACTGGGCAAAGCAGCATCAAAAGTCGCTTCTGAGCATGCTCCGCCCAGTTCCAAAATGGCGACAGCGCTACTTCCGGCCTGCTACTTCCGGTCTGATCCCTTATTTCTCTGACAGGAACTTGGCAGGTATGTCCCTAGCTAACAGGACCAGTGGTCAGGGATGATGGGAATTGTAGTCCAAAACATCTGGAGGGCCGAAGTTTGGGGATGCCTGGTCTAACAGGACTAGCCAACATGGTGCCACCCAATTGCTTTGGACCACAACTCCCACAACCCCTCAGCATTGCCCATACTGGCTGGCACCATGTTGGCTGCTCCTGTTAAAATGGATAGCGGCAAAATGGCCAGATTGGGAGAGGCAGCTGCCGGGGGGGGGTTCTCCCTTCCCTTCAGCAGGTAGTGTGGCTCATCTCTCCAGGGCAGGCATAGGCAACCTTGGCTCTCCAGATGTTTTGGAACTACAACTCCCATGATCCCGGACCACTGGCCCTGTTAGCTAGGGATCATGGGAGTTGTAGTTCCAAAACATCTGGAGAGCCAAGGTTGCCTATGCCTGCTCTAGGGGCAAGTTCACTGAGCAGCTGTGACAAATGTTTGGCTGGACTGTGTAGACAGATTGAATCATCTTAATGGTGCTCCTAGCTATGTATGTAAGGGTGCCCATTAATCAATTTGCTTTTACAGCAAAAACAGTAGAGAATGGGACTCAATACATCTTTTGGACAGTTCTTTGATCAAGAATGGCTAGGGTTTCTGCCTCTGTCCTGCATCTGCTCCACACAGTTACATCCAATCTTATATTTCTATAACCCCACAACTGATAATAGTGAATTCAATTTACCCTGGAATCCAACTGCTGCATATAAGACCAGAGATATTCTATATTAGCTCCGAAAGGATGGACGTGAAGGAAGGTAGAGATGATACCTGTATTAAAACAAACACAAAACTTGAACATTTCCTTAGGCAAAACAAAATAAGGTTTTCCTATGACCATGCCTGCTTCTTACTAAAATTATGTCACTTATATTTGCTAAACAATTAGGACGACCACGCTTAAAAGCAACCACTCACTTTTCAACGATGACTGCAGTTCCCCACCAGCTGACCAAGATGAAGGGGAAGATTTCACAGCAAACACTTTCTGGGAGCATTTGTTTCAGCTCTCAGTTTAATGCTTAATTTGCCAATAAAAAAAAATTGTAGGCATGGAAATGAGAATATTTTCTGCTTCAGTTGTTCTTGTCATGAAAATGTTGAATACCAAATTCATCCAAAATTGCACTGTCTGAATTGCTCTAATAATTTCAGCATGGATTGTGTTTAATCCAGATTAGTGAGCAAACAGAAACATTTTTTTCAGGCGGGTTTCTATTTTTCCATTTTAAAACTACCCATTTTGTCTGTCTTATCTGTATTACTTATTTCTTAGTAAAGAAAAAAGAAAAAGAAAAAAGAATCACATCTTACCAGAAGAAGCTGGTAGTGTGTGCCTTCGTCTAGAGCAGGCATGCCCAACCGGCGGCCCTCCAGATGTTTTGGCCTACAACTCCCATGATCCCTAGCTAACAGGACCAGTGGTCAGGGATGATGGGAATTGCTCCCACCCTGTGGAATGCCCTCCCACTAGAGGTCAAAGAGAACAACAACTACCAAACCTTTAGAAGGCATCTCAAGGCAGCCCTGTTTAGGGAAGCTTTTAATGTTTGATGGATCTCTGTATTTTAATGTTTGATGGATTTCTGTGTTTTAGAATTTCTGTTTTGTTGGAAGCCGCCCAGAGTGGCTGGGGGAACCCGGCCAGATGGGCGGGGTATAAATAATAAATTATTATTATTATTATTATTATTATTATTATTATTATTATTATTGTAGTCCAAAACATCTGGAGGGCCGAAGTTTGGGCATGCCTGGTCTAGAGTTCCTCTGCCTGCCTTTCTCTTTCTCCACATCAAATGATACAAGCTCAGTCCACATAAAAACTAGTTGCATCTTTTTGGTGCCACCAGATTATTGTCACGATGTTGCCTCAGACTGAAATGGCTACCCTTCCTGAATTATCTGACATTTGGTTCTGTGGCCAAAATGCTGGGATCTCTCGGACGCAAACTGGTTTTCTTCTGGATTTCTTGGGAATGCATGTGCTCCTATTCTGTCTGGCTCCAAACTGCTGAGGACATACAAAGGGATGTTGCACAGACAAGTTGCCGAGGAGGAGAGGGGACCTCAACTATTGAGCACTGGTAACGGAGATAGTAGAAGAAAATTTAGGTATGCGCAAGCATTTTGTGGTTCTTAACCCACTTTTTAAAAAAAATCTAAAAGAGCCAGGGACAGGCTGCGTTTGAGAAGCCGAAGGGTATATGCAGAAAGAAAGGAAAGAAGGAAGGAAGCAAAATTATTCTGCTGTCATTTTTCATTTGCCCAGTCTCCACTGAAATCTGAACTGCTGCTGCTTAGGGTATAGTTATCCTTTTTTTAAAAAAAAAAGCAATGGGTGAATCAAACTATTAGGACACGCCTGCAACCTCTGCACTGATTGTGTCATTTCTACTGATCTAATTCTTTTACACTTATGCTTAATGTTGCAGCGATGCTTTCATTTCCAGTGTTATTCACTGTCACCAAATGTACAGTGGTACCTCTACTTACGAATTTAATGCGTTCCGAAAGCACATTCGTAAGTTGAGAAAATGTGTAAGTCGAATCCCATAGGAATGCATTGGGAGAAAAAAAATCGTGAGTCGAAGCAACCCTATCTAAAAATTCGTAAGTAGAAAAAATCTAAACCGCATCCAAGATGGCGGACGGAGCTCCATTCGTAAGTAGAAACATTCGTAAGTAGAGGTACCACTGTATCTGGTCACAATTACATTCTTTGTTTCTCACAGAGTAAGACATGGTTTCAAGGCCACTAATTCCTGCACAGCCACCCCTTGTTTGCTGTAGGTGATGTTATGATTCAGAAACGGAGTCCAGGTCACCTTACCTATCAACAGGGCCTCTTTTTCTGATTTTACTGGCTGGCTTCGCTTCTCAGGATTTTTTTCTCTGTCTTGGCCGACCACTGGTACCGTCAACACATTGATTTCCTATAAAGTTTACAAACAAAACTAAATAAAAGAGGTGCTTATGTAGAATTTATCCATTTCAATAAGTATTGCTGGCATTTTTCATCTCTATAAAAAAAAAGATCATTACTTTAATTTACAGCTACAGGAAAGATAATTATAAGTTATTGATCTTTTTCCGGAAGCTCTCTGTTCCCAATTGCAAACTAGGTCAGCAGTGTCTCTTCCTTTTCTTTCTTGGAGGTGAGGAAGGAAAAGGTCCAGATTGTGTCATCGTCTCTTTAGGATTTGCTACCTTCCTCAGCAAATTTAGCTAAGACTTGAAGACCCTACGCCAAAGGATAAATGGACATAGATCTGACATCAGGAATTAGAAGACAGAGAAACCAGTAGGAGAACACTTCAATCTCCCAGGACATTCTTTACAAGATCTCAAAGTAGCTGTCTTACTACAAAAGAATTTCAGAAATAGACTGGAAAGAGAAGTTGCTGAATTGCAACTTATCACCAAGCTTAAAACCATGGAGAGACCTGGTTTGAACAGAGACGTTGGATTCTTATCTCATTATACATGATAAAGCGATCTTCAGTCACCTCACCCCTTGCTTTTTCATGCAAGACCATTTGCAGTCGTTTACAGTCAGTCAATCAGTCAGTCAGTCAATCACCCATACCCCTCCCCACCCTTTCTCTACATATAGAATAGAAGTCTGGGGACTTCTATTTCAGTGTATCTGAAGAAGTGTGCATGCACACAAAAGCTCATACCAAAATTAAAAACTTAGTTGGTCTTTAAGGTGCTGCTGGAAGGAATTTTTTTATTTTGTTTCTTCTACATGTGCTGTTTGCGCCAGTCTGGGGAGTTGGTTACTGGCTCAGACATGTCAGCAGAGCAACATTGCAGGGGCTTGAGATCCCCTTCAGGAGGCCTGAGAGTCCCCTTCTGTTTGGCTTTCCTTGCTGCAGAATGCAACGGGTGAGAGACTACTTCAAACGATGTGAAAAGCAGCTAGCTGGAACCAATATTTCCATATGCACCTGGCCAGCCATTCGTAGAAATAGCTTCAAAACTGTCAGGCAGAGCCTTGAACTTAAGTTATTCTTGCTCTGTTAGGAATAATACGCAGCAGAGGCAAGCAAAGAACCCCATTCCTGCTGCTCTGCTGCTCATGGACGCAGCATTACCATACTGTGAGCCCAATCCACTGGGAAGTTCTTTTGCACACCATTAAAATAAATAAGAGTTGTGCAAGGGAACCTATCTGTCACCTATCTTTGCTCCCTTTGCCACAGAGATAATATGGGCTGCCCCCCCCAAAAAAAACACTGAAGCACCTGTATTTGTAGAGATGGTCATAGCTTCAGAATTTCATGACAAACTGAATAAACTACTTTAGAGCACCTCTGTTTGAAAAGCGTTCAGTTAAGAAAAGGCATTTACCAAAAGCTTTTTTGTAACAGCATACAGTATATGTAATGACAGAATCAACGGGTTAAGAAGAAATCAATGCTGATGTCTAGGATAGTCTATACTACTTTACATATATAAAAAAAAACAGTTTCGAAACTTGTTTAGCTTGCAAGGCTCCTGTTTACAGCATCCTGGGAACTGGAGTACTATAAAAGGGCTGGAAATCTCTAATTTCTAGACATCTCTATAAATCTCTAATTTATAGACTGCATTGTAAAAAATATTGCCTGAACACAGGATATCCCAATGTAGTCAGAAATAATCAAAGAGAAGGCAGTCCATTAAGATGGGTGGGAGTTTCTTAAAAGTGAAATATTGAAGGCCCAAATGCACACAAGAAAGAAAAGTGGTCTCAAATTTCAGTGGCACCCTGTGCAAGGCCAAAGTTCAGTGCCCCCCCCCACCTCTTGCCTTCCGTTCTGTTCAATTCAATTCTGTGCCCGCCCCTTCCCCCCAGCTTGGACTGCAAAGAACATGGCAGTAGTTAGGCATTTCACCGGTCACTACATGGGTGGTGGGCAGTGTTGGGCTTGATGGGTCACAACTTGAGCAGACTAGATTAAAACCTTCAACACAGCCAGCTCATTTCCAGATTGACTTGATTTATTGTGGGACCCCTATGAGAACAAACCATGATCATTGCCAGAGCCTCCACATTTTTACCTAGCATGTTTTAGAAATTACTCTCAAACTAGCTAACGTTTCAGTTTTGCCTTATCAAAGTTCCACCTTGCCAGAACCTGTGGTGTGAAAATGAAGGTAGAAATACAGAGATTCAAAGATTCCTCTTTTCTTTACAAAATAAAAATAAAATAGAAAAATTCCTTCCAGTAGTACCTTAGAGCATAGCTGCCAAGTACCCCGTTTTCCGCGGGAAACCCCCGTTTTTACTTACCTTTTCCCGGTGGTCCCCTGTATCACTTGGTCTCCTGTTTTTCTCCGTTATTTTCTCCTGCCGGCGGCCATTTTTTTCTGATTTGCCCTTCTATGGGCACAAAAAATGGCCGCCGCCGCCTTCAAAAGTCGCATCTATGCATGACCGGAAGTGCGTAGACGTGACTTCCGGTGTCGGCAGTGGCCATTTTTTGTGCCCATAGATGGGCGGGGCGACACCGGAAGTTGCGTCGGCGCACTTCCGGTCATGCGTAGAAGCTACTTTTGAAGCCGGCGGCGGCCATTTTTGGTGCCCGTAGAAGGGCAAAGCGACACCGGAAGTTACGTTGACGCAACTTCCGGTGTCACATGGCTGCCGGTCCCGGATTCTGCAGTCCGGGACTTGGAAGGTAAGCCTTAGAGACCAACTAAGTTTGTCATTGGTGTGAGCTTTTGTATGCATGCACACTTCTTCAGATACCACTTCTTTTCTTTACCACAGTACTCCTCAATCCTTTTCAAACTCAAGACCCCCTTTTAACCCAAACGTGCATCTAGGGGACTCCTTTCTCAATATTTCCCCATGTATTTGCATGGTGGTAGTGCTCCTGTCGTGACCCTCCTTGCTTGGATCAGGCCGTGACGCACTATGGCCTCCCGACCTGCCAGATGAAGACCGTGCTGGACCACTTTGTACATAAAAGGTTTTTTTTTATTTTTATCTGTTCGTTGTCTCTCATCATGGGGAACCAGAACCACCACAACACTCTAATCTAAAACTACAGATGTCAAAATTGATCATGAAACAAAACAAATAGAGCATGAAATAGTCTAGATGAAGGATTTTTTATATCAAATGAAAAACCGTCACCAAAGGCAAGAAGAGAAAAAGGCAGAACTTCCTGTACCCACAGCCCTTTGCTATGTACTGAAAGCCTCTCAGTCAAGGTGGCTTCTCGTACTGTCTGACTACAATGCCCAAATGGCCATGTTGGTTGTGACCGAGGAAGACCGGGATCCAACAATATCTGGGGAGCCCTGCCTTGGCTACTCCTGCTCTGAGATGTTGCTCTGCTGGCTGTCAGCACCAAACAAGGGAAGGACATACAAGCCATTTCCCTTTCCACTTTGCCTTGACTTGGGGGTAGGGTAATGGAGCAAATCGGTCCAGCAGAAACGAAAGGGCAAGAGCATCTCCCCTGACAACTATGTGCTTCTCTAAAGAAGGCTGTCTAATTTGCCTGCAATCTCAAAAACAGGAAAAGGAACAAGGATGATTGCCCTGCAAAGATGCTTACCAAGGCCAGCTCCAAGCTAGGAGGAGCTTCACAGGTCCGGAGGAGGATTATTTTCAACACAGCAATGCTAAGAGATCAGCATTTCTTGCAGTGGATCTTTGCCGTGCATGTGATGACAGTTTGCCTGTCAGCCCTGTCTGGAATGCACTTCTTTATGCTGGTTTAAGTAACAACCCTCTCATAGATATTTTAAAATATGGGACAGGCATCTCTGCATTTCTTTGGCAACACCGCGCGGATCTTGTGCTGAATATGAGGGTATTTGCTAAATCCAACTTGTCAACTGTATCAAATAGGTACTAATCCCATTAAATGCATCAGAGACCACTAATAACCAAGCAGGAGCCACCAAATCCTTCTCTCTCAGGGCATTTTGATCTGCTCAGATTTAGAGACTAGCCTCAAGGGGAAAAGAACTGTAAACTTTCCTTAGTAATAAATGTAGTTTTGAAAGCTTTCCCCCTCAAAAGTCACTGTTGCGTATTAACTAACCACCATTTTAGAAGAAGTATTAATCTTGAGGAACCATGAGACTGAAAAACCAGTAGGAGAACACTTCACTCTCCCAGGACATTCTATACAAGATCTCAAAGCAGCTGTTTTATTACAGAGAAATTTCAGGAACAGACTGGAAAGAGAAGTTGCTGAATTGGAAATCAATTACCAAGCTTAAAACCATGGAAGCACCTGGGATGAATAGAGACATCGGATTCTTATCTCATTATGCATGATCAAGCTTTCTTTAGCACCTCAGCCCAGGACTAATTGCAGTCATCAGCAGTCGTTAACAGCCATCCACAGGTTTACCACTCCCATCAGCCCATCACCCATTCCCACCCACCCCCACCACCCTCTGTATATATATAGGGTCTGACACTTCTGTTTCTAGTGTATCTGAAGAAGTGTGCATGCACACGAAAGCTCATACCAAAATATAAACTTAGTTGGTCTTTAAGGTGCTACTGAAGGAATTTTTTTATTAATATTGAAATGCTCTTTACAGGGTTCTCATCCATCAACGATGCTCATTACTGCAGCAAATGAAAGCTTCAGCATTATTTATTATTAATATTATTATTGGAACCCATGTCCCCTATTTCTCAGTTATAGTTCTCTGGAACCACTTACAAATCTGCAACAAAGCAATTTCTCTTTAGAGTGCAAAGACAGAAAATGCTGTGGAGCTAAGCAGGAGAGAGAGTGCCCCGGACCCACAGCCCTTTAATCCCCAGCTCCTAGCTGACGTTCTCTGAAGGAAGACCTGAAGGAGAATCTTCACCCCCATTGCTCAGTCCGGACACCGAGGTCCAGCGCCAAGGGCCTTCTGGCGGTTCCCTCCCTACGAGAAGTGAGGCTACAGCGAACCAGGCAGAGGGCCTTCTTGGTAGTGGCACCCACCCTGTGGAACACCCTCCTTTCAGCTGTAAAGGAAATAAACAAGTGGCTTTTACAAGACATCTGAAGGCAACCCTGTTTAGGGAAGTTTTTCATGTTTGATTCTATTTTTAATATTCTGTTGGGAGCTGCCCAGAGTGGCTGGGGAAACCCAGCCAGATGGGTGGGATGTAAATAAATCATCATCATCATCATCATCATCATCATCATCATCATCATCATCATCCCTACAATCCGAGGATGAAGGGTTTGAGGTGGCCAGATTTTCTGTCTCCCTCAGGGACTGTGGGTGCTACTGCAGAGCTATCATGTTGATCTGTGACTTGCTGACAAGCACAGACAGAGTCTCCTGGAAAACACTGCCACTGTCTCTTCACTCTTGCTTTCCTCAGTCCTTGCCACATGGGGAGCAGCTGAAGAAGGAAACAGGAAGCAGGAAGTCTTCTGCACAGAAAATCATGTAAGGATGGCAAGCAACTCAGCTCAGGGTTTTGTAGAGGAGGCGGAGCTAGTCCCAGGGGGGTGGGGCTGTCACGCCCCCTCAGGGATGACAGCCGGGGTGGACCGCACCCACCGTTTCCCCTTTCCTCCTCCAGTGGTCTTTAGCACACCAATTTGAAGGGTAGGACTGCATGTTGCATCTATATGTGACATGTTGCATCTATATGTAACAAAATCAATCATTTTCCTGGGAAAGGTAGATTTGGGAAGAGGGATTTGGAATGGAGTAGCAGCCATCAAAGGGGAAGACATCCCAGCACTTCTCTGCTCCAATTGGCTTCCACAAGCCATTTTCTGCTCTGCCATTTGTTATTTTAGATTTGTCAGTGTTGTTGCCTGTATTATATTACAGTGGAACCTCGGTTTATGAACACCTCGGTTTATGAATTTTCGGTTTATGAACGCCGCGGACCCATCTGGAACGGATTAATTCACTTTCCATTACTTTTAATGGGAAAGTTCGCTTCAGTTTATGAAGGCTTCAGTTTATGAACAGACTTCCGGAACCAATTACACCCATGTTTCAGTTTATGAACGCTTCAGTTTAAGTACTTCGCGGACCCGTCTGGAACGGATTAATCCACTTTCCATTACTTTCAATGGAAAAGTTCGCTTCAGTTTATGAACGGTTACTCCGCGGACCGTCTGGAACGGATTAATCCTCTTTCCATTACTTTCAATGGGAAAGTTCGCTTCAGTTTATGAACGCTTCAGTTTATGAACAGACTTCCGGAACCAATTGTGTTCATAAACCGAGGTACCACTGTACTATATTATTGTTTTTACTGCATTATTGTAAACTGCCCTGAGAAAGTTGTGAAAGATGAGATATAAATTGTTAAAACGTAACAGAATAATTAAAATGTAACTAGGCCCTGAAACTTCACTGCTACAAAGCTGCTTTGGGAAGTTGCAAGAATTAAAGAGCAGACCTTAGGATTCTGAAAACTCATTGTTGAAAGCTGCAGCGGTCCCCCCCCCCCCAATTCTTCACAATTCTTCTAGGTCCCATACATTTTCCAGTAGTGAAAAACAAGAAAGCTTTGTTGTGATGAATGCTACAAAGCAGGCCAGCCATTTCTTACCAGAGACATGTTAATTCCGAAAGGGAGATTGGGAAATTAAGTTCATTTGTCTTGAAATAAGCATGCTTGGAAGTGAACCTATGATTCCAAGGAAAGGCAGATGTTTCCCTAGCCATTAACTCAATGCAGTTACTTTTATTTCAGAGTGCAAATGGTAAGCATGGGATCTTGACAAAGAAATACAAAATTGTACCTACATTTGCCTGAGATTCGTCACGACCATTAGTCTCTGCTAACTCCTTGGTATTTTTTTTTAACTGTGAAGACAAAATTATTATTTTTTACTGGAATATTTCACATACTTATTGTTGATTTATTTGGAGCACCAATGAGCAAAACAGATGGAACATATAGTTTCAGCTTTTGCTGGAACTAGTTTGAAGCTAACATAAGGCCTGATAGGTTAGCTGAAAATAAAAACAATAAATGGAAGCAAATTCTCAGACAGGATCATTATTTTTTTAAATAATAAGATTAGAAAGCAGTCTCAGGGCATAAAAAGTATGTAAAACTGGCTTTTACGAGTAATAAATGATTTCATTTTCCATTCTTGTTGCTATTAATTTGAAACTTTGCTGTGGTTGCAAGTTGCTGCTTGCTAAATTGCAGTTAGCTAATGATTGCTTTTGAGCAATGTATTTCGACTGGTTCAAAAGGCTGAAGAGTGCTATTCTCATGGAAGCATCTGCAGAAAGAAAGAGCAGCTCATTTAGATCCCAAACGGTTGCAACCAGAATGATCTCACAGATTCCGTGTGACTACAAGACGTTGAGAGAGAAAGCAGGAGAGGGAATATCTTTCGAAGTATAAAAGAAAACCACAACACCACACCATGGAAGCAGGGAAGGCAATAGGGCAGAGATGGGGATGTTGTAGCCTTCCAAATTAAGGTTACCACATTTTTTTCAATGAATATGAGGACACTTTAAATAAATAAATAAATACTACACGTTCGGGACGTTGATGCTGCAGCGATGGCAGTGGCAGAGGGGCGGCCGCCGCCTTGACCTCAACTGCCATGTTCCCTGAAATATAGTCGGAGTCGAGAGTGAATTTCATGCTCTTTTTTCAGCTCGTAGTCATCAAGGAGAAGAAGAGAAGAAGAATGCCCTTTTCCCAAAACCATCTGCTTATATACATTATTTACACAATGGGCTTTGCGTGATTGGCTACTTCAGGGCTACACCTGTGGGCCAATCAGTTTGTGGATTGACTTCTGCCAGCAGCCTAATTGGCTGCTCCTGCAGGCCAATCAGGTTGCGGATTCACTTCCACGTGGAGTTGGATTGGGTGGCTCCTGTGGACCAATCAGACTGCTGATTCTGGATCCTATTGTTCTATGATTCAGCTCAGTACATAACATTCCCCCTTCCTCCGAGGTTTCTATCTCCTTTCTCCATGAGCCCGGGCAGCCCCATAGTTGTTGGGGTGTGGGGAAGCGGAGCACGGTGGGTCAGGCATGGAAGGCAGAGAAGGAGGGCCGAGAGCGGCGGTGGCGGTGGCGAGGCTCGGGCAGCGCGATGCCTCCCTTTCCATCGGAGCAGCCCCAATCCCATTCCTATTTGCGTGCAAGCAGGAGGGGGCGGGGGTCCCTCAGCTGGGAAAGGAGGCTTTCCGTTGACCAGCTGAGAGATCTCTGCCCCCCTCCTGCTTTCAAGCAAGCTATGATAGGCAGCATGAAGCCTCCCTTCACACAGCTGAGAGATCCCCGCCCCGCTCCTGCTTGTACGCAAGTAGGAGAAGAAGAAGAATTTGGATTTGATATCCTGCTTTATCACTACCTGATGGAGTCTCAAAGCGGCTAACAATCTCCTTTCCCTTCCTCCCCCACAACAAACACTCTGTGAGGTGAGTGGGGCTGAGAGACTTCAAAGAAGTGTGACTAGCCCAAGGTCACCCAGCAGCTGCATGTGGAGGAGCGGAGACGCGAACCTGGTTCCCCAGATTACGAGTCTACTTCTCTTAACCACTGCACCACACTGGCTCTCTGGAGTTGGGAGGCTGCCTTCACAGCTTAGTTGCTGAGGTCAGGGAAGGTGGAGGCAGCCCAGAAGCTGCATCTTAGAGCCCCTGCACTTCCGAGCAGCTCCTGAAGCCAGCCAGAGCCAACTGCTCCGGGCTGCTGAGACTGCCACCGCTGCATTTCCCGGGGACATTAGATGAAATCTGGGGACATTCTGGGGATGGACTTTGTCTGGGGACTTATTCGCAGATCTGGGGACTGTCCCCGGGAAACGGGGACAGTTGGTAACCCTATTCCAGATGTTACTGGACTCCAGCAGCTCCAGCCAGCATGGCCAATGATCATGGACGAGGGCAATTTTGTGATTTTGTATGTCGTTTTTCCTCTCTAGTTGGCTGAAGACCCACTGCTAGTCCATCTTGCAGAATATCTAGGGGGTCAGCCTCCTTGGCTGCTGGTAGGGCCTCCTACCAGCTGGTAAATCCTGTTAGAGTTATCCTGGAGGCCAAGCTTGTGACCTGATGGGCTAGCAACTCCTGCTCAGCGGTCAGTTTCAGGAAGTCTGGAATCTGGTGCTGGATGCGGAAGTGGAAAAATGCTGCACAGCCACCCGCTTCACCAGGTCTGCATACTAAAAATGTCCAGCCCATCTTGGGGCTATTAGGATTGCCGCTGCAGGGCCTCCAAAAACAATATTAAGTTTTCGTAAGTATATATGGGAGAATGTGCCCTTTCAGGTAACCTGGTCTCAAGCTGTTTAGGGCTTTAAGTTTTTTTCAGCAGCTTAAATTAGGTGGCAGGATGCGGGTGGTGCTGTGGTCTAAACCACAGAGCCTAGGGCTTGCCAATCAGAAGGTTGGCGGTTCGAATCCCCATGATGGGGTGAGCTCCCGTTGTTCGGTCCCTGCTCCTGCCAACCTAGCAGTTCAAAAGCACGTCAAAGTGCAAGTAGATAAATAGGTACTGCTCCAGCGGGAAGGTAAACGGTTTTTCCGTGCCCTGCTCTGGTTTGCCAGAAGCGGCTTAGTCATGCTGGCCACAGGACCGGGAAGCTGTCTGTGGACAAACGTCAGCTCCCTCGGCCAGTAAAGCGAGATGAGCAACACAACCCCAGAGTCGTCCGCGACTGGACTTAAAGGTCAGGGGTCCCTTAACCTAAATTAGGTGGCAGTCCAGTAATCGACTGGAAGCCAGTGCTGGTGAAAAGCACAAGTGCCATATAGTCAAAGCACCCACCCCAGCTATTAATCTTGAATCCCTGTTCTGGATCAAAGTCAGTTTCTGAACCATTTATATAGGTGGCCCCATGTACAATGGGTTGCAGTAGTCTATAGACAGTTGGCCAAGCTGTCTCCATCCAAGAATGGTCTCAGCTGGCATATTAACCAAAGAAAAGAAAAGGCACTTCAGTGCTGGATCAATACTTACCCCCAGACTGTTTATTCTAACAAATGGATTGCATAATGAATGTAGTTTTAACCAACAGATTACAAAACAATTGAGATCCTTAACAAGGAGAATGAATGGATAACAATTAAAAAATATTGCATACCCTGTAGTTAAACATGTGCAAGAATGCCCTTGCCTAAATCTGTGGAATATTAGCTAGTAAAAAAAAAGTTCATCACTGCAGATGCTCAGATTTCAGTATTAGGAACGGGATCCTCGCAAGAGTCCACTAAGCCTTGCTGAGAGCACGCGTGAAAGTCCTCGGCTGCGTCATTAAGGCAAGTTATCAAACATGGTCCCTTGTTTAATTCAGGCAGCTGCTTAATCTCTTGATAATCAAGAATGAATTAACTTCAATTAGATTCCAAAATTACAAAGCTTTATCAGCTTCAGTTAAAATGGCTACAACCACAATGACATAATGTTTAATTCCCAGCCCTTTTCTATGCAGGCAATTTCTCAGTTGACCAATTACAGTACAACTTGCCTGAAACCACAGCTGTATCGTGAGGTTGCCTAAAGGAAGCGCAGTTGTTGGTCTTTTTTGCTGTCTTAAAGAATCTGTCCTCTCTTTCCTAAAGCTTTGGAGATAGGCAACACACCTTGCAGAGCTCTTGTTACATTGTCTGTAACAGGCAAGATTTGTGTCGATCCACTTAAGACTTCAAAACTTGCAGTGGACAACTTACATTGATCTCAGATTAACAAGCCAGGAGAAGGATGTTTAGGGGTTGCCATCCTCTCCTCGTGGCACAAGAGCTTGAACTGGGGAGGGACATGGGCATGTGTTCCCCCCTGGGGTTGGGACACAAAACCTGAAAATCTCAGGAAAGGAATACAATGGTACCTCTACTTACGAATAACTCTACTTACGAATGTTTCTACTTACGAACGGAGCTCCGTCCGCCATCTTGGATGCGGTTTAGATAGGATTTTTTCTACTTATGAATTTTTAGATAGGGTTGCTTCGACGTACGAATTTTTTCTCCCAATGCATTCCTATGGGATTCGACTTACATTTTTTTTCAACTTACGAATGTGCGTTCGGAACGCATTAAATTTGTAAGTAGAGGCGCCACTGTATTAAATTACAGTATTTTTGATTGTGGGACCTTTCTTGCACATCACCGAGTGCATCACCTAAAAGTCTAAGGTGTGCAGCAAAGGGCTTGAAAGGTGACAGGACAAACTTGAGTTGGATTTTATGCTGGGAAATAGAGGCCCTCCCTTCCATGCAAGGGACATGCTTGACAGGTAAATGATGTTTGGCTTCTGAAATGCTGCAAGTAATCAGTAGCCTGAGTTTTGGCACCAAACTGGCAAAGACGCAGCTGCCTTTCATTGCTAGCCAAAACGTCTTTTACAAATGACTACATCGTCCCAGCATAAAGCGAGGGATTTCTGTTGCGTCTTTGAGCCATATTTGGTCCCCACCCTAAAGCAGTGTTTGGGGTCCATTATTTACAACAGAATGTGCTGAACCTTTTCTCTCCCACAATGTACCTTCCTGGACTCTTGTTAACCCACACATTTTTCTTCCGGCATGGCTCAGATAATGGAAATGGGCAAGACTAGTGGGGGAAAAAACCTGTCACCCAGATTTCGGGTGGGGAAGGCCCATTTATACACATGGCAGGCCATCCCTTCCCTGGCTAGTCTGACCATCTTGGAGAGGGAAAAGAATATGGACATTGGCGATCTTAACAATATAAGCACTTCTAAACTTCCAACACCAATATAGCACATAAACATGGTACGTAACGGTGTCCAATACAGTGGTGCCTCGCTAGACGAAATTAATTCGTTCCACGGGTCTTTTCTTATATTCTTTTCTTATATATATAATTTTCTTATTCGTCTAGCGAATCCCACAGGAATGCACTGAATTTTTTTTAACTTTTTTTTTGCCCATAGGAACGCATTAATTGAATTTCAATGCATTCCTATGGGAAACCGCGATTCGCCAGACAAATTTTTCGTAAAACGCATTCGTCTAGCAAGGCAAGCTCCGCTCGAAAAATCCTTTCGTTAAGCGGAAATTTCATTAAGCAGGACATTCGTTAAGCGAGGCACCACTGTACTCTATTCCAGAATCATTAGGTTATCCCCTTATTACAGACTTAACTGTCTCACCCTGGACCATGCTTTTCAGCATCATACAGTATCAAAGAAAACCGTACCCAACAGAATCCTCAAGTTTATAAGAGGCTTGCTTCCCGCCACTGTTGGGTAAGTGTATAGAAACACTGGGGATCTTTTGCTGTCACCACAATTCACTCCCCTGCGCGCATGCATCTGCATGAATGAGACAGGAGATGCTAAACTCATTTTACCCGCTACTGGTCTTCAAAGAAATGGCTGTTTCATTTGAAATACGTTTGCTTTTCCGGCATATTTAGCTTCCCCCAAATCCATTTGTCTTCAGATAGAAAAACACTCAGGCATTGCTGGTATCTGTGTGGAGGAAAATGCGCTACAAGGGATGAGATTAAAGATCTCCCGCTGCCAAAGAGGCATGGCTCTATTAAGCCTTGACACTGTCTTCTTCAACTCTACTGTATGCTCCTTTAAAACCAGTGGTGCCTCGCTAGACGAAATTAATTCGTTCCACGGGTCTTTTCTTATAGCGAAAAATTCGTCTAGCGAATCCCATAGGAATGCATTGATTTATTTTATTTTATTTTTGCCCATAGGAACGCATTAATTGAATTTCAATGCATTCCTATGGGAAACCGCGATTCGCTAGACGAATTTTTCGTAAAACACATTCGTCTAGCGAGGCAAGCTCCGCTCGAAAAATCATTTCGTTAAGCGGAAATTTCGTTAAGCAGGGCATTCGTTAAGCGAGGCACCGCTGTGCAAACAACAGTAAGGACATGGATCATATGCGATTAACAAGAGAGAGACAACGAAATCCGTGTTGGACTAATTTCAAATGCTACTGGGCCAAGTTTTCAGTACCAAGGCACAAGGAACCCAGCTCTGCTAATAGAGCTCGCACTCACCTGGTCCTGAAGAATTTTCAGTATCGTCTGGGTGTGTGTGTGATCTTCTTTTGCTTGCTCAAGTTCTGACTTTTTATTGTTTAACTCTTCTTGGATTTTCAACAATTGCTGCATGGGAAAAAATAAAAAAGATGTTTCTCGATTACCGATGCCTGAGCCTGTGAATAAATGTTCGCGATTGCAGAGTCTCATGCAAGCCACACTGCTCATTTTCCGCTTTTATTGCTGTGACTGTTGTGTCTAAGCTGAACAAGACATAAATTATATCTGTCTGCATTTTCTGCCACTCAGCAGAGAAATGCACTTCTCTTAATGTAACAAATAGCTCAACCACACATTAGAACACAAACTCCTGGTTGGATATGCCATCAGCGGAGGAACCGTCACATCCGTCTGAGCCAAAGCCTTCTTTGTAGACACTCTGATTTTAATACTTTAAGGTAAACACTTCAGCCCCTAAATAATTTCCTAATGCAGTCCTTTAATATAATTAGTCACTGGGCCACAGCCACCTCATTCTACCCAAGGCCATAATCTTAAATGCATCAATGCTGAGTTGCCAAGAAGGCAAAGATGGCTTTTCTTCCCGAGCTGCTATTGTAGAGTTGGATTGTGTCTGTGAGAACGGAGCCTGCAAAAAAAGGAAACTGCTGCTCGGAATTATCCAAAGATTGGATGACCGATGATGGTCTCTATGTGGGAACTCTTAAGCTTTCCAAAAAGGGCGTCATATTGACCAGTCCAGTATGGAACCACATAATAGGATGAAGGCAGACGTTCAGCACGTGGTTTCCCTGAAAACACTTTCCTCGTCATGCAATGATTATTCTAACATGAGGGGGCAGTATGTGCCCGGGCAGTGATGACAAAGTGGAGGGTGCCAGGGTGTACCAGTGAATGCAGTCACAGGCATAGAGAAATATGCACTGATGATGGTAGGCCCAGATTTGGAGAAAGACTGGGCATCTCAAGGCCACGGGGATCTTGTGAACCCAGGAGTTACTGGGTTGCCCTGCCAGCCAGAGCTCCAGCTTGATGGTGCTTCTTGTGAATGCAGATTTGAACATGGATGAAGCAGCCAACTGTGTGTATTGCAGAGATGTGGGGTGTATGGGGTGTTAGCAGAAGGGGTAGGACCTCTGGGCAGGGGACCCATGCTCCATCTGGGGTAGTTGGTCCACCTTTCGTCCCTACCCTGCACTCGCCTCTCACCTGTGGCTCCTAGAAGCTGTCAGCATGAAACAGCAGCCACACCTTGGGAAAAGCTTCAACTGGCCACCTAAACCAGGTGAGGGTAGCCGATGGGTCTCAAACCCTCAGTGACTTAGGGACTTCCCCTGCATGCGAAGACAGGCTCTGGCAGATTGAGCAGATGAGACCAATAGTGGGCTCAATGGCCAAGAAGATGGGGCTTGTCAACCTGGGAGTGTAGCCCATCCAGGAGAAGGAAACTTCTAATCATAAACCTCCAATGCCTTGTGGGATATCTTCAGGAGAAGTAAAAAACTGAGGGGTAAACCCTACACAAATCTGAAGTGGAGCCCTAAGACGGTTGGATGGTGCCTTGTACCGCCTTCTTCCAGCAACTCCTGCAGCCAAGCTGGTGCAAAACGTCTTGCTCTGCTTTCTTTTGGTGAGACCAAAAGGGAGGGTGTTCCACAGGGTCGGTGCCACTACCGAGAAGGCCCTCTCCTCTCTTCTTGCAGTGAGGGAACCACTAGAAGGCCTTCAGATCTGGTCCAAAATGACCCCAAGGCTGCACACCCAATTCAGGACTAGGGAGTCCCCCACAACCACCCACCCCCTGTCCCCCAGAAACAGTGCTTCTGTCTTGCTGGGATTCAACTTCAATCTTTTAGCCGCCAGCCATCCTCCAACCGCTTTGACACGCCCACACAGGACCTTCACCGCCTTCACTGGTTCCAATTTTAAAGAGAGGTAGAACCGGGACTTTTTTTCCAGCCAGAGCTCACCGGAGCTCAGCTCCCGCACCTCTCAGGTGGGCACCATTACTATTCTAATGGTGAGCTCTGGCACCTCTTTTTCTAGAAAAATAGCATTTGGTAGAGCTGAGTATCATCCGCATATTGGTGAACACCCAGCCCAACCCACTTGGTGATCTCTCCCAGCAGTAAGGTAAAGGTAAAAGGACCCCTGACCATTAGGTCCAGTCGTGACCGACTCTGGGGTTGCGGCGCTCATCTCACATTATTGGCTGAAGGAGCCGGCGTACAGCTTCCAGGTCATGTGGCCAGCATGACAAAGCTGCTTCTGGCGAACCAGAGCAGCACACGGAAACACCGTTTACCTTCCCGCTGTAGCGGTCCCTATTTATCTATTTGCACTTTGACGTGCTTTCGAACTGCTAGGTTGGCAGGAGCTGGGACCGAGCAACGGGATCTCACCCCATCGCAGGGATTCGAACCACCGACCTTCTGATCGGCAAGCTCTAGGCTCTGTGGTTTAACCCACAGTGCCACCTGGGTACCTGGGTCCCCAGCAGTATCATGATGTTAAAAAGCATTGGGGAGAGGACGGAGCATTGGGGAGAGGACGGAGCTCTGAGACACCCCACAAATGAGAACCCAGGGATCCAAACACTTCCCCCCCCAACACCACTTCCTTTAAATAAGCTGTTGGGCAGGTCAGCTTCAAACCTATTAATGAATGGACAATTGTTACAAATAGCGAAAATTCAATGCCTTCAATTATTATTATTATTATTATTATTATTATTATTATTATTATTATACTTGCAGTTATCAGGGCAGTTCACAGAATATTGAACCATGAAGCATCTTAATGTTTTTGATTTTAATGTATGGTGAAGTATTTGGTCAAAGACAGACAATTCTCAAGTTACTTAAATTATCCTCTGCTGGTTTACTGAGAAGTAATCCCCACTGAGTTCACTGGAACTCAGCCTTTGGTGAATGTGCAGCTGATTAGGGGGTGCTGAAATACTAACGCTGAAGCCTTCAGCTATGGGCCAATACTCAAGTGAAGTGCAGATGTGGGGAGGTAAAGGGCGGAAAGAAGCAAAGCAAATCAAGGCCAGGCAGGGCTGGCGCTTCCATTTAGGCAAACTAGGCCTTGGCCTAGGGCGCCGAAATGGAGGGGGCGCTGTCGAGCCTGCCCGCCGGCCGCCAGCGCCGGGAGCAACGAGTGAGCGGTAGCGGCGGTGGCAGCGCCCGTAGCTGAAGCCTTCAGCTATGGGTGCTGTTGCTGCCGACGCCGACGCTCCCTCGCTGTCGCGGCCGCTGAAGAGCTCACAGCGTCCCCTCCATAGGCGGAAGGCGTGCGAGCCGAAATGAGCGCTCAGCGCCCTCCCGCCTATGGAGGGGACACAGCGGCGTCAGCATGTGCCGGGGGGAGGCGCCAGAAGGTGATTTAGCCTAGGGCGCAAAAAGCCCTAGCACCGTGCCTGAGGCCAGGGGCTGTAACCTGTAGATTCTGGATGCCACCACAGGATGGGAAGATTGAATGAGCCTTGTTAAAGCTAAAGCTCTTGCAATGGGGTTCTAAGATGAATAGGAACACCCCCCCCCCAAGTCTCTGCTGCCATATACAGAGTAATTCAAAAAGGTGAAAATAGCACTTAAAAATTATCTTTGCAGATAGTCAGTTTAGCTAATTTCTTGAAACCCTGTGCTCATTCTCTTCCTGCAGCCATCATCCCGTGTCTCAGATCTCATAAATACACCACAGAAAAATCACCATCTCAAAACCAATCTTGAGTGTTTCTGAAGCATTAAATATAAAAAAGCACTATAGACAAAAGCTGGGTTGCTCAAGCCTCTGCAATGAACATTGTCAGCATGGCCAGGAATGCTAACACCCTTGAAATGCTCCCAAGCATACGCAAATTCCAAAGGGCAATGCAGTATTGCGTGAATTGTTGCTAGTAGCACCCTGCCACAATGTCTTATCCTCTCGAAACACGAGAATGTGTAAGTTCATCTGATAATTGGTACACATAATGCGCAAACACAACCCACTTATATAGGAAGCTACAACTGAATAAGAGTAATCTGGGGCTTTGGGGTGCACTGGATCAGGTAAAAGTAAAGATAAGGGACCCCTGACCATTAGGTCCAGTCGTGACCGACACTGGGGTTGCGCGCTCATCTCGCATTATTGGTCGAGGGAGCCGGCGTATAGCTTCCAGGTCATGTGGCCAGCATGACAAAGCCGCTTCTGGCAAACCAGAGCAGCACATGGAAACGCCGTTTACCTTCCCGCTGTAGCGGTTCCTATTTATCTACTCGCATTTTGACATGCTTTTGAACTGCTAGGTTGGCAGGAGCTGGGACCGAGCAACGGGAGCTCACCCCGTCACAGGGATTCGAACCGCAGACCTTCTGATCAGCAAGCCCTAGGCTCAGTGGTTTAACCACAGCACCACCTGGGTGTGGTATGTACTGTATATCAAATACATCTGTGGTTCCCAAACTCTCTCCCCCCCCCCCGGATGAAGCAACTGAAAATTGGCAAGTGTCTCGGCAGACTTAAGAATTTTTCCTGCCTGTTCTTGTAACTGTAATGGTGGTGCTAGATGCCATAATTTTTAATGGTATTTTATTGTTTCTTTTATTTCAGAGCTGGCACGCTGAATTGTTCTTACCACCCCTGCCCCAAGCAAGACAGATAACTTTTAAACTCTCTGCCTTGCTTACTGGGCTTTGGGGGGAGGGTTTCACGAGATCTTGGGGGGGGGGCGCATCTGAAATCTTGTGAGAGCCTCCAGAGTCCACTTAGAAGCAGTATAAATATAATTAAAAATAAATATGTAGACTTAATGTGGACATGCCATAGAATTTTTCTCCTCCAATATTCTCAGCACAGTTTCAAGGACCTGAAATGTAGTCCTAGACCACAGTTGAAGAGCCACTGTATGAAATTATTAGCATACATAAAATAAGTGAGGTCACAACTTGACTATGCATTGATTAAAAAAAAAGTCGTGAGTATCTATGGTCAAGAGAACAACTGCCTCACCCTCAATATATATCCTTTTAAATGTGTTTCTGGGAGGGGGTTATTGGTTTATTTTTGTCTCTATTTTTATGGTGTATTTTGTGTTCTCAACTTGTATTTTTTATGTTGTGGACCACCCTGTGATCTTAGGATGAAGAGCAGTGTGCAGATTGCATAAATAATAATAATAATATACCTTATTGGCAATCTGGCTTATCCTGTGTTATCTCAATTCACAACCACCCCTATGGACTTCATTCCCCTAATTTCAATCCAGGGCTCACGTATGAGTCCAGTAAACATCATGACATTAAGTTGCTCTGCTACCGCTGCCTCATTCCTGCCCCAATTCAAGAAATGCCTATCTGCCAACTCTGGCTTGAAATGTGCATCTCTTACACCAGAATAACACAACATCTTAGAATATAATGCATTTTCCCTTTCCAGAACCCTGCATGACATTTAGCCTGCTAATCTACTCTGTATCATTCCAATTCTAGTATATGTGCTGCCAAAGCAACATTTATTCTAGAAATATTCTGCAATCCATACTGAATGATTCGTTGCCATTTTTTGTCACTAGTGTTTTAAGTCCCCCCCCCCCCGAACTACAGAACCTGAGAATCTTAATAACTGTCAGGTTACAGATGACACCTCATGTGAATAATTTAAAATTATAACCAGCTATTCAGTAGCAAAACAAAACTCAACATTAGATTTTGAGATCTGCTCCCAGTTTTTGGAGTAGCGGTATGAGATATAGGAAACTGCAACTTTTATATAGTCTCTCTCTCTCTCTCTCTCTCTCTCTCTCTCTCTCTCTCTCTCTCTCTCTCTCTCTCTCTCTCCATTACAAATGGACACTAAATGAAAAGCTTGCCATCAGGTTCTTAAACCAATCATTGAAAGTCTCATTCAGGTGAGTCAGCTCTCCTGAATCCTGTCCCCCCAGAGCATCATATGAATCAGAAACCAGGAGGCAATAATCTCCGTATCCCATTACAACCCCCACAATCCATTTAGTTTACAGATCCATTCACAGACCCCAGCCAATATTATTTTCTCCTTAATTCCATTCTTTTAAAAGCACTCTTATTCTTATTTAGGCTTTTTGCAAAATGGGAAAGGAAAAACAAAAACTTATTAAAAAACCCTTATATTCTCCCCTTCCCACCTTTGCAAAGTTACCTTTAGAGGAAAAGAGTGGAATATTATAATCTATATTTCGTTTCCAAAAGGACCATCTTTCTATAAATTATTGAGCAGTGCAGAGGACTCTTTTTTGAGAACCCAGTTTAGTCTCTAATGCAATCTCCCATGTGCAGGTGAAAAACTCATTCAAGGGCTGGATCAGGCATGTGGTGTTGGCAGGGAAGGAGGAAAAGTCAATAGGGGCAGAAAAAAAAACTTTGTGGAAAAATGCAGGAATGAGTACTATGTTTTCTTGTGAGCTTGGGGCAACCGGTTGACCCCTAAGGGAGACAAAGCCCTAGGCCAGAGTCTGATGCAGCATAGGCACTCCATATATTTCTTCAAAAATGTGGGCAGTAGAAGGGACAAGGAGACGGAAGGAGCCTGTTAGAGCAGAAGCAAAATATCATAGCTATCTGTGAAAGCACAGGGATTTTGGGACATGAGAACCTTCTGCTGCAAATTTTGTTCTGCACCAGCAAAACTGGACGCCTTCATTTGCCCCAGATGCAACAAAACATGTCTCTCTTGTGTTGGCCTCTACAGCTACAGCAGGCGCTGTAACTCTCCCCTCTATTGTCTTCACCTCCTCTACTGACTTCACCTCCTCTATTGTCTCTTGAGACAGATGCCAAAAATAATTTGCTCCTAATTTAGATGTGAGCTGGATGGAATACCTGTTTTTAAGGTCAAGGGAATGGAAGAGATAAGTCTCGAATGCATTTTTTCAGAGCTAAATTCTGTAGTTTCCTCATTCAGTTCCATCACGAGATCAGGTAAAGCATATCTCATTTGTTACCATGGATACAGGACATTATTTCCATTTGTTTGTTAGAGATCTCATACTGGGTGTGAAATTAAACTGTAACGTAGCTCTATGAGGAGAATTATCTCAAAAAAGTATAAGGGCCTGAACTGCCCTTAAATCAAATGGATTTCCATTTCCAAACAATATCAATTGCAAAGGTTGCCATTTTTATACCCAAGGGGGGGGAAAATGATAATACAATTTTTGATTGCCCAGTCCTTTAAATGTGGGAAGAAATCTTGAAAAGAAAAAAAGAGAAAAGAAGAACTGGTAGCAGTAGCTTGCAAATAAACCACTGTTGCCATATTTACCTTATTTTTCAACAGAAAAAAATGCACTTATTTTCGCTGATAGGCTTCTTCCTCAGATAGAGGGCTTTTCCAAAAGATTAGATAATTGCATAAATAATGTGCAGTCTTTATGTGCAGCTGAAGTAGATACAAACACCCTTCTCCCAGCAGTTGCAGAGGAATTAAAATGGCAGAGGAATAAAAATGTGTTTTTCCCAGCTGGAACTTGGTTGTAAGGATATCACATTTTCCCCATACTCAAGCATTATTTTGTTCCTAGTAATGGGGACGACAGAGGACGAGATGGTTGGTCAGTGTTCTCGAAGCTACGAACATAAGTTTGACCAAACTGCGGGAGGCAGTGCAAGACAGGAGTGCCTGGCGTGCTATGGTCCATGGGGTCACGAAGAGTCGGACACGACTAAACGACTAAACAACAATAAGTAAAGCACAATTCTCCAACAAATGTCAATGAGCATTTATTGGCTACTACTTCCGTGACAAACCTAGACAGCATCTTAAAAAGCAGAGACATCACCTTGCCTACAAAGGTCCGTATAGTTAAAGCTATGGTTTTCCCAGTAGTGATGTATGGAAGTGAGAGCTGGACCATAAAGAAGGCTGATCGCCGAAGAATTGATGCTTTTGAATTATGGTGCTGGAGGAGACTCTTGAGAGTCCCATGGACTGCAAGAAGATCAAACCTATCCATTCTGAAGGAAATCAGCCCTGGGTGCTCACTGGAAGGACAGATCCTGAAGCTGAGGCTCCAATACTTTGGCCACCTCATGAGAAGAGAAGACTCCCTGGAAAAGACCCTGATGTTGGGAAAGATTGAGGGCACAAGGAGAAGGGGACGACAGAGGACGAGATGGTTGGACAGTGTTCTCAAAGCTACAAACATGAGTTTGACCAAACTGCGGGAGGCAGTGGAAGACAGGAGTGCCTGGCGTGCTCTGGTCCATAGGGTCACAAAGAGTCAGACACGACTAAACGACTAAGCAACAACAACTTCCGTGTTCACAAACAACTAGGAATACACTCTCCAATGCTTGAGCAATTCTGAATTCTTCTCTCTGCACCTTTATTTTAATGACTTGGTGCTTTCTGCTGTACATCTCCAACAGCAGAATTCATGTACTTTCAAAAAACGTGTCTGAGAACATGTACAGATGGATAAATATCAGCAAGTCTATTTCCTCTTTTGAAATATTGCCCTGACATTTAATTATGCTTTAAAAGGTAAAGGGACCCCTGACCATTAGGTCCAGTCGTGACCGACTCTGGGGTTGCGCGCTCATCTCACATTATTGGCCGAGGGAGCCGGCGTACAGCTTCCAGGTCATGTGGCCAGCATGACAAAGCCGCTTCTGGCAAACCAAAGCAGCACATGGAAACGCTGCTTACCTTCCCACTGTAGCGGTTCCTATTTATCTACTTGCATTTTTGACGTGCTTTTGAACTGCTAGGTTGGCAGGAGCTGGGACCGAGCAACGGGAGCTCACCCCGTCACAGGGATTCGAACCGCCGACCTTCTGATCAGCAAGCCCTAGGCTCAGTGGTTTAACCACAGCGCCACCTGGTTAATTATGCTTTACACCCCTACATTTTAACATTTTAGTTTGTGAAGGCACACTCCCTGTACCACCGAGGGGAACATACACATATTGAAAGAAAAGAAAAGAAAAGAAAAGAAAAGAAAAGAAAAGAAAAGAAAAGGCAGATAATTTTTAAAGGTTTTTTTTTTAAAAAAATTATGTGTTAAATTTTAAATAATGAGCACACTCAGCTTCTCCATTGTTTGGGTTACAGGAGTAATAATCAGTTCTCTTCCAGAGCAGTGTGCCAAATTTGGCTGGGGGGGGGCTTTTCTGGTGACTGCTCTCAATTGCACGTATGTCCCCCAGCATGCGCCAGTTGGGGAGGATTATTTTAAAAACAGTTCAAACCTCTAGTTAAGGCGTACCTGCTGCATGCCTTGTAACGTTTGCTGCAAGAACTGCAACTGCTGGTCCTTTGTCAGGCTTTCTTCCGTTCGAAAGAGCTGCCCTTTCTCTTGCTTCAGGAGTTCAACTTCATTTCGGTAAGCGTCCAGTTGCCACCGGAGACTGTCATTCTCTTCCTTAAGTGCATAAGCTTGAGCAGCTAAGGCTGAAAGAAGAGAAACACTCTGGTAGTTAATATAATGGAATCACATTCAACAGGTAACAAGAAATTCATTTGCAGGCCGGCAGATAATCTTAGATAAAGCCAATTTGCAGCGGAACACAAAGAAGCTTAATTCAGACACACAACAGAACATGGTTTTGTCAACCGCAGATTAGAACTCAAACCCCGGTATGAGCTTTCAGGGATACACCAGGCAAACAGTGATTTAGGCCTGCTTTTCTGCATTATTTTCCTCTGCAACTGAGAGTCTCAAAAGGTGTTCTGAATTGTTCCCTGGAAAGTGGGGCTGGCGTATTTTAGATTTGGTGCCAAATGCAATCTCCACTGGGATTGGTTACATGCAGCAGCTCCTAATTGCTTATTGGTCCAAACAGTGCTTGAAGTCAGTACTGATCAGCTGATCGGTGGGGACTTCAAGCCCCACTTGGATTGGCTCAGCATGGTTTGCAATACTTTGTCCCGCCTCAACATTTGGCAGGTGGAACATGGGGCTCAATGCTGGACGGCTGACCCCAGCTTCCCTCTCTAGGAGGATGCCGCTAAAAGTGTTTTGGGTTATGTGGAGGGACATCTCCCCCCCAGCTGGAGCTCAGTGGAACTCAGTTATGGCACCTCTCAGGTGGGCGCCATTGCCATTGTAAGAGAACAAGGAAGACCTTCCTGCACCTCTTTCGCTAGAAAAATAGACAATAGCTATGAAGACAGGTTAAACTTTCAGCTGGTTTCCACTGTACAAGTTAACAAAACATTTCCCACAGTGACATTGATTGATAATTTCTATTAGCCGCATCTTTGGGGGAAATAATAGAACCATAGAGTTGGAAGGAAGCAAGGAGATCATCTAGTCAAAACCTTGTGGTGCAGGATGCAACTACAGTATCCTTGACAGATGAGTGTCCAGCCTCTGCTTACACACCACCTCCTGAGAACCACACATTCTACTACAGTGGTACCTGGGTTTAAGTACTCAATTGGTTCCGGGGAGCCATTCGCTTCCCGAAAAGTATTTAATCCGAGCGCTGCTTCTACGCATGCATGAACCGCACAGATTGCTTCTGCGCATGCGCGTGCTGCAGAACCCGGAAGTAAACACTTCCGGGTCTGTGGAATACTTAAACTGAAAGTACCGGTACTCAAAGCGGAGCGTTCTCAAACCGAGGTATGACCGTACTGAAAAGTTCTTAATGTTAGAGAGTTTGATTTCCTGCAGTTTCCATCCATTGGCTCTAATCTTGCCCTCTGAAGCAACAAAAAACAACAAGTCTCTCCATCTTCTGCATAACAGCCCTATACACATATATGCTGAGGGTAATGGGAGCGGTTAATGTGCATAACAACCAGCCATTGTGCACATTCACCAGACCTCATGGAGAATGTGCACAATATGCCTAATCTCCAGTCTCCAAGAAACGTGCTATTGTTTCCGATTTGCACACATACTGCGGGTCAGTACTAGAGATGAAAACCAAGATTTCCCCTTTGAATTCTTTCCTCAGCACTGGGCTATGCATAGACAGAGAAATTATGGAACAGAACCAAATGATATAAAATGCAAATGCTCTGAAAAAAAATGTTGGCACTACAGAAGCATTACTGCATTAGTAGCATTGAAAGACACTTAAGTCATTTCCTTAGGAAGCTGCATTTGGCCCCTTTTCAATTTAGAATGGCAGCTTTATTATCATAACAGATAGCAGGTGTTTGTGAGGAAATCGATTAGTATGCAGAGATGGAAATTACATTTAGCAAATGAATTGCACCGTCTGCAGTGTAGACTGAAATTTGTGTAGCAAAATGCAGGAAGCTATAAAGATCGCACCAGCAACATTATTTAAATAAATTATTTGAGCATAAATATAGACAGGACGGCCAACGTGTTATCTAGCATTTTAGGGACACTGCTATGCTCCTACAGAAAAAACTTTCCTCTTGGCAACATTGAGGACTTTTTGGCTTAGTAAATAAATATTGTATATTATTTATTCTGGTACTGTTGTGAATTCACATCGCTATAAAACAGCTGTAATCAAATTCATAACTGCAAACAATTCCACGAGCATTCATAAGTAAGGGTACGTTATTGATTCACGCCAGCGATTGCGTAATTCTCACGTTCTATATTATGGAATCTTTAATTGTCATCTGACAGGAGCGGTATATGTAAATTATATGAAGCATGAACTTCAAAAGGCATGGGAACCTACTTCAGAAAAGAGTCCATTTCCCCTTGCAGAACCATAAAGCTGAATGCTGAAGTATTTCTTATGACAAACTGGGAAGGCTTTGCAGGCACGCCTGAAAGCAGGTGGTATTCCCTAGTGGGTGCAGCAGACACATGTGCAACTGCCTCCATGGCACCAGCAACTCTGCTGCTTACTTGCAAATCTAGTGCGCCTGCAGGGCAAGTCACGTGGAGGTGACCTCACCACCATCTCAGCCCCATCGAGGTAGGTGGCAGTAGTGCTGGGAGGATGGCTCTACCCACCCCACAGGCTGCTACCATAGGGAAACCCCAAAACCAAGTGCAGTAGCTTAGCGAGATGCTGACAAGTGGACAGGTGGGGAGGAGCTGTTTTCTACAAAGGTTGCTGGGAAGGAGGAGGAGGAAGGACGATAACTTTATGCGGTGCTGCCTGGAAGAAGATGCACCGAGAGACCAGGGAGCATGATTGGCTGCTGGAGCTATGGAAGGGGCGATGAGAGACACTCTTGGGGTGTTATGCACCTGCTCCATGGAAGGCTTTAGGTGTAGTAAGGTAAAGGTAAAGGGACCCCTGACCATTAGGTCCAGTCGTGACCGACTCTGGGGCTGCGGCGCTCATCTTCCAGGTTCCAGGTCATGTGGTCAGCATGACTAAGCCGCTTCTGGCGAACCAGAGCAGCACACGGAAACACTGTTTACCTTCCTGCTGTAAAGGTAAAGGGGCCCCTGACCATCAGGTCCAGTCATGTCTGACTCTGGGGTTGCGGGGCTCATCTCGCTCTATAGGCCGAGGGAGCCGGCGTTTGTCCGCAGACAGCTTCCGGGTCATGTGGCCAGCATGACAAAGCTGCTTCTGGCGAACCAGAGCAGCACACGGAAACACCGTTTACCTTCCCGCCGGAGCGGTCCCTATTTATCTACTTGCACTTTGACATGCTTTCTAACTGCTAGGTGGGCAGGAGCTGGGACCGAGCAACGGGAGCTCACCCCGTTGCAGGGATTCGAACCGCCGACCTTTTGATCAGCAGGCCCTAGACTCTGTGGTTTAACCCACAGTGCCACCTGGGTCCCTTCCTGCTGTAGCAGTACCAATTTATCTACTTGCACTTTGACGTGCTTTCAAACTGCTAGGTTGGCAGGAGTAGGTAAATATGTGTAAATAAACCATATTTCTTAAAGATGCTATTTCATGCCAGTGATATATTCATGGAATGACAGGGAAATTAACAAGTTTTAATCCTCAGTTTAGTAGTCTCCACTCAGCTTATACATGCATGTGTATTAGAATGTATGATAACCTGAAACAGAGTAAAATAATATTTGAAAATGCCCCATCAGAGCCAGCCCATCAAAAAGGAGTAAGCTCAAGCAGGTGTTATCAACACAGAATATGAGAAAAGAGCCAAGAGGAGATGTTCAGAAGCTGACGCGCATAAATATTTATAGTGACTACAGAGATGACACTGTAATATACAATCGCCGTCTCAACAAAGGACACAATGTCATAATGTCGTGCAACATGGTGTCAGAAGAGGCCATCAATCTACAGTGCCAAGATGAGTACTGCATAATGTACAACAAGGGGTCATAGATGTCCTGCCCAGGTACAAATGTTATATAGAAGATGAGGTACTGTAAAGAGAAAAGAATTCAAAAAACCACGGATGCGTTCCGAAATTCCTGGTTAACTTTGACATTCTTTTGAATTAAATATTATTTTTTGATCACCTGTACTCCTCATTGTTATCCCACACTTTCTCATGCACTTTTCCATCACTTTCTGTACTGCAAAAAGTCCAGTTTGTTGCACGAGAGCACCAAATCCACTTTCGCCCCCTGTAGATGTTCTTTCTATTGCACATTCATGATTATTTGTGGTCACGGTGTGATCAGGGCAGTCATATACAACCCCACTTCCAATATTATTTGCGCCTGCAAATGTGTTGGGGCAGGCATATAATTTCTTCATTTTCAGCCGGTCCATATCCTGTAATTTCCTGCTGAAATCCTGTAACATGTCATACCACCAACACTATTGGTTTGTGGTTTTTTTGGTCTTGCATTAGTTGTGCTATAGGTTCTCCAGACAGGAATAATGTGGTTGTATTAGGGACACATCGCGGAACAACTAATAAATCAGCATAAATCCACAACCAACCCTAATGCGCCACAATAAAATACCAGCCTGGAAGGCCCTTAAATTGTGCGATCTGAACTGGCTGGCATGCAATTGAATCTCAACCCCTCAAATATAGCAAAGCTCTGAAAGTGCCTTTAGTTTCCTTCCCTGTTGGCCTGCTTAATTTTTTTGAAGTTACACTTGGAGAAGACTAGACATTTTGGGATAATAAAATTACTTGAGAATATCTTTTGTAAAGTATGGAAACATTAGTTCCTTATAATTGATATAATTTTCTGTGGTTGGTTAAAAGAGAGAGAGAGAGAGAAAGAAAGATTTCCCACACTTGTTGGCATGATTTTAAACAATTTCTTTGGAAGGTTAATTCATCATATCGTAATGTTTTATTCTCACCCAGAAATTACATGAACATTTTCCTCAAGTTCTCAAGTGCCATTAATCAAACATAAAAGTGCTTTGCCTCTCTTCAGCTGAGAAATGGAGCAGTTTGGGGCCATCTCATGAGGTGATTAATAATGGAGTGATTTTTTTTAAAAAAAAGCCTATAGTGTATTTTGTTTTAATTATTATGTTTCTGTTGTCTTAAACCCATAAATCTCCAACTGTGTGGGAAGCTTTCTTAAGGAGCTGAAAATAGTTGCCGTGGGAAAACTTCTGGCCCACTTGAATGGGACTTCAGCTCAACCAATTTTACCTAGATTGAAACCAAAGGCGAAGATCTAAAATGCTGCTTTAGATGTGCCCGGGGTCTTCTGGGATTTTAAGCCCCCCCCGCTCAAAATAGCGGAGCCCCCCCATTTCAAATGATGCAATGCTTTTGATCCAGGCCATATTTATATGCATGCCTACCCAACAGCTGGTGTTTAGGGTATTTTACCAGACCAAACAATACCTTGGAGACGCCCGGAACATTTTTTTAAAAAAAATACCAAAATCACAGAAAATTATTCAAATATTTTTAAAGAGAAGGGCAGGGGGAGGAAATATTTATTGAAGGGGAAAGAACATATGCAGAATTAAAAGGTCTTAAGGGGTGTGTGTTTGTGTGCTTTAGAGCACTGGTTCCCAATTAGCTAAGTCCTGCCAACCTAGCAGTTTGAAAGCATGTCAAAGTGCAAGTAGATAAATAGGTAAATGGCGGGTTTGCGCACGCTGCTCTGGTTCCGCCAGAAGCGGCTTAGTCATGCTGGCCACATGACCCGGAAAAACTGTCTGCAGACAAACGTCGGCTCCCTTGGCCAGTAAAGCGAGATGAGCGCCGCAACTCCAGAGTCGTTCGTGACTGGACTTAACTGTCAGGGCCGTTTTTCAAAAGACAAGCCATGGACCCCCTACTTTTGACATTCCTGATCTCTCTATGGTAGCTTTTGCTATGTGAATGGTGCCGCGGACCCCCTGGGCGGGATAGGTGAACCGCCACCAAATGGGAACTCACGCTTTAGAGGGATGGAAGGAATAGAGGCACAGAGAGCGATAGAGGGAGAAGCACAACAAAGGCACAGCCTCCCGTCATCTCAAGTCATGGTGGAATCTTTAGAGTATTTCAGAGCTTTTCTCAAATACGGCTAGGGCGGGGCATGTCCAAAGTACGTTTCGGGGGCCTAATAATCTGGCCCCTGTGGCAGTTTATTTCTTGGGGTCAAATCCCAAAAGAAGCTCAACAACTTAAAAAAAAGCTCAACTACTTGAATAAATAAATACATCGTAAACAAAGCTCAACAACTTCAACTCTAAAAAAAAGCTCGACAACTTTGGTCGGCCCTCACGCATGTTCACTTCGTCAAATCTGGCCCTCTTTCAAAAAAGTTTGGGCACCCCTGGTCTAGGGCAGTGTTTCTTAACCTTTTTTGGGCCAAGGCACACTTGTTCCATGAAAAAAATCACGAGGCACACCACCATTAAAAAAGTTAAAAAATTTAACTCTGTGCCGTCCTATATTGACTATATAATTATGACTGTAAGAAACACTTGCCAATTGCTGTGTTGGTTGCAATCTCCTGTAATAAGGCTTCACAAGCCGCTGATTTCTCTGCCAGCACAATCCTTTGCTCAGCAAGTTTCGGGTTGAGCTCATCCAGCCAGCTTCTTTAAGTTTGTCTAAAACCACCCTCCTGTGGTGGTGGCTGTTGAGAGCTGCGCTTGCCCCGCGTCGTGACCTGGCCGGCTTCCATTCCGGCGTGACAATGCAAATCGCCCTTCTCATCGCCGCACGTCGCGGCACACCAGCCAGCTTCTCGCGGCACACTAGTGTGCTGCGGAACAGCGGTTGAGAAACACTGGTCTAGGGCATGCACAGTTCTAAAATTACATTAAGGCACACCAGAGGCCCAAATTCACCTCTTTTTTATTTTCCCAGAAAGCCAGAAACGCCTTCCTCTAAGTCAGGTTTCTCTAACCTGGTGCCTTCCAGATATTTTGGGTGAGGGCTCTCATTGGCCACGGGGGAGACACAGTGACCAGGTGCCCCCGACTGCCTGCTTGGCCTGTCCTGGTGCAAACGGTTGACGGGCAACTTCCGAGTCCTTGCCGCCTTCCTTTCTTAGCATTATTTCCTCTCGAAACTACACTAAATGCAGTTCCCTTTCTAATAGAGGACTATCCTCTGCAAAAATCGGACACATGTCCACCTTTAAATGTATGTTTTTTTCCGGTGAGTCAAATGCAAAGTCAGATTACAGTGGTTGAGGGCCCTGGTGCAATTACCCAAAGTGGGCCCCTTTCTTTCTCCCCCCAAAAGGTGCCACACAGCAAGTCTGAAGACTTATTTATTACAGCATAAGCTTTTGTGGAGTACAATATTCTTTTGCTGGCAGAGTTTCACAACTCTCAGCAAAACACCAGGAAACAACATTTTGCCAACTTTAATGAACAAAAACATAAATACTCTGAATATGTGTCGTTACACAGATTAAACTTTCTTTCACTTAATTCATCTCCGTTTTTGCTCACCTCCTCTCCTCTTGTGAAGATAGCTAAGGGAGCATGAAATGGCTGGAAACCATTTGCCATACTGTAAACTGCGCTTTACAATAAACTGCCCTGTGATCTTCAGATGAAGGACAGTGTGGAGATTTAATTAATGAACTAATAAATAAATGATAATAATAGGGTTCCTTTTATGGGAGCGATGTATCTTTGTACGATACTGAGTCATGTTCTTCTGCCCCCCCCCCAATGAGTACAGCCTCAAGGCTTGAACCAGTCTGAATCTGGCCTGATGGCTGCATGTTCCAGATGCATAAATCCCACTTGTGTTCAATTGAGCTTATGCCCAGGTTAGTGTGCACAGGCGGCTGATTCCTAAGGAGTTATTTTAGGCTTGTAGCCACCAGGGCCGAGAGGAAACTCCGCTGTCCTGAAGCATCAGTATTTTTATTTTGTGTACTATTCAACAGAGAGAGAGAGAGAGAGAGAGAGAGAGAGAGAGAGAGAGAGAGAGAGAGAGAGAGAGAGCACTTTTCAGCTAAAAAAGCTTATGGAGTGCAGTAATAAGACAAACCATCCTAATAAAAAAGCAATTGCTCCAGTTGCACCACAGATATTCTGGCCTTGGTCAAACAGCAGCTTTGAAGGGTGAATAAAATTAGAGAAATGGCACTGGGGAGGGGGGAGTTTAACTCCCGCAGCCTGTGTCCCAGCCCCAGCCCAGTATGGCATCCCCTATAGCTGCTTTTTAACAAAAAGAGGAATCAAATAATGCAGTGGTATCCAAACTTTTTTCAAAGAGGGCCAGATTTGATGAAGTGAAGGGCTGTGAGGGCCGACCAAAGGGCTGACCAGAGTTGTTGAGGTTTTTTAAGGATTGAAGTTGCTGAGGTTTTTTTTTAGGATTTTACCCCAGGAAATAAACTGCCACCGGGGCCGGATTAAGCCCACAAAATGGACTTTGGACATGCCTGAATGACCGCTCCCAACATCAAGTGGGGGTGCCTTTTGTGTAGTCGGGCGCAGCCCCCTGGATCCCAGTGCGGCTCCTGGTAGTTTGGGCTGGCTTCATCCTCCCCGGGCTGGATACCTTGAGGTCTCCGCCTACCTCAGCCAATCGCCCAATCCCGCCTGGGGAGGCGTTGTCAGGGGATTGGCCAGGAAAGGGGAGGGACCGCCCTGCCCACACAACAGAAGGGGAATCTTTCCTGCGAAGCGGCAGTTGCCTGGCTCGTTTTGGCCTTCAGACAGAAGCTGACTAGTCTGCCTTCTAGCAGAGTCACTGCACTTTCAGCTTCAGCCCTCTACAACAGGGGTGGGGAACCTCCGCCCCACAGAACAATATTGCCCCAGCAGGCCTCCCCATTTGGCCCACCAGGCCATTTTGGGACAGCCACGGGCGCCCTCCCTACACCTTTCACCCTACATCATGCCAGGGGTGGGATGGGTAAAGGCAGGAATTCAAAGGAAGTTTAACATGGGTGACCAATGGTTTGTTTACTGGAGCCAGGCAAATTCCCATCAGTGGTAAGATGGGTGGTATGAGTCTGCATCGTTGAAGGTTTCCATTCAATGGAAACCATTTTTCTCTCCCGAACCACCATCATGCCCAGACACCACGTAATAGCCCTGAATAGCATCAGGCCATCAGGTCAGCTAAACTTCCCTTCTTTTAATTACTTTGGAGATTGGGATGAATTACGACTGTGGTGATTGGTCTCCCAATTAATATTTCAACTGGAATGCAAACTGACTGCTGGCGGAAGAAGAGGCATTAACAAACAGACTGAAAAATAAAGCGAAAAGCTAATTCTAATTGTTTCAGACTTAGAAAAATTATTAGAAAGATTAAAGGCACTCCTGAAATAGACAGATGCAAATTTTCAAGGTGGAGACTGTTAACAAACTAACAAAACACACCACTGATTGTTGGCATTGTGCAGCAATTATTGGAGGGGCAATGGAAAGAGCTCAGAGCCAAGACAGATAAAATGGTGAATGGAAATTGATCTGAGAAAGATCAGACCAAAGAATACACAGAGCCTTTTTCTTTGGGGGGGGGGGTGTGTACTGATCAAGATCTGCCAGAACAAGAGTGGAATAGTAAAGCGGGAGGTAGCAGATGATGAAATGGAGAGGACCTCCACACAAGTGCCTAGAAGAGCAAACCAGACAAACAGTGGAATTATGATGAAACCATTGACAGAGACATTAAGAAACATTTTGAGATGGCAGAGATAGAAAAGAGAGAGAAAGGATTCTGTGCACAATTTGGAGTGAATTAAGAGCGGGGGGAAATATGGTGATACACTTGGAAAAAGAATGGAATAAATGGAAAGAGAAGGAGCTTCTTTCTCATTCTCTCCTGTTAAATTAGGATGTGAAATCATGGTCAACTTACAAAGGGATTGGAAGATATGGAATTGGGTAGGAATTAATTAATATACAACTATTAAATACCTGTAACTATGGCCTATCATGCTAATAAGGGACCCAGGTGGCACTGCGGGTTAAACCACTGAGCCTAGGGCTTGCTGATCAGAAGGTTGGCGGTTCGAATCCCTGTGATGGGGTGAGCTCCCGTTGCTTGGTCCCAGCTCCTGCCAACCTAGCAGTTCGAAAGCACGTCAAAATGCAAGTAGATAAATAGGAACCGCTACAGCGGGAAGGTAAACGGCGTTTCCGTGTGCTGCTCTGGTTTGCCAGAAGCGGCTTTGTCATGCTGGCCACATGACCTGGAAGCTATACGCCGGCTCCCTCGGCCAATAATGCGAGATGAGCGCGCAACCCCAGAGTCGGTCACGACTGGACCTAATGGTCAGGGGTCCCTTTACCTTTACCTTTATCATGCTAATAATGGATGGAGATAAATTCGACATACTGGACTGGACGAAGACTATTCTTAACATTTCACAATAATAACAACTGGAGAATCCCTTTTGGACTTTTTGTGTGGAAAGGAGAATGAATTAACTGGGGATGTCTGGGGTTGAGTACTGGGAAAACATCACCTAGCAGAATGAGGAACAGCTGGATATTAACTTGGAATGCGGCTAGAAACCATCTATTTCAGAAGTGCATAAAATCTATTACAATTCATTTCCTCATTAAAATATTTTGCCACACATTGCTCATGGTATAAGAAGAAAGCCATTTAATTAGGGCACAATTCTGTCAAAGTAAGTCACTTTTTCATACCTTGAAAATCAGTGCTTAATTTTAGATAGAGCATGCCTTGCTTATGTGATCTTTTATACCTCTATCCTGAGGCTCGATGTATTATTAGCTACAAGTATTCAGTATATAACTACCAGGGTCTCTTAATTTCAAACCGTATGCCTCGATCCCACTGATGCCGGGCAATTTAGCCTGCACAAACATTTAGTCACAGTTTTTCTGACTATTACATCACATTTCATTATGAAGTATATTACTGCAAGGTAAATAATAAACGATAAATGATAATGCTTGTGAAAAAGTAGCAATATTTTCTTGTGGGGAAAAGACAAGCATTTCTTTTATGTTAGTTTATAATTTTATTTTGCTAAACTACTGTTATTATTATTTCCCAATATTTTTATGAACTGTTTCTATTCCAGTACTACAGTGTTAATTTTGTTCAAGCAAAGGCACCAAAATATATTTTAGCATCTTGTCAAAATGAGAGACTAAGAGTGTCGATAAAAATGACACTAAAATAAATGTAAATTTAGATTGCTGTCACAAGTGGCTGCTTGCTTTTGTGAAGATGTTGGGTTGCTATAGAGTTTTCCATAGCAACCTTGCATCTTATTATATGAATAATCCCCTTGGTGTCCTTAAAGCCTGCTAAGAAAACAGGATTAAATCTATTCTCATATGTAATGATCCTGCATTAAACCTTATCAGGATGAAAAACCAGAAAACATAATAAAATGTAATCTAGATAATAGCTTTTCTGGCAGTTCAAAGGCATCAAAGCACCCTAGGCATCTCAATACAGTTTGTAGTTAGGCCGTCAATTTTTCCAAAGCCCTTATTAAATACGTCTCCTTGAAAGTTCTATTTTCTTTTTCCCTTTCTTAAAAAAAAACACCCCAAGAATAAGGTTAATAAACCTTTCATTGCTGCTGTGATGAATTGAAGTATGACGGTGTCCTTTGATATGCTGAAGTCAGGAACTTTGCGACACAACAAAAGCTCTTCACTGAAAAGACGTCTCCCGCTTTGCCCTAAATATCTTGTGTGCTTTGTGTCCCTTGCCTGCTTTGTGATATGTACCTTGCAATAGAGAGTGCCTAATTTCAAAGCAAGGATGCCTAACCACCTTTGACCTGAGGGCCAGGTTCACTCACCAAGGGCTGCACCCTTTCGGTTGCGCACAGCCCCTCCTCCTCAGCTGATTATTGCCCCCTCCCCACTCATGAAATGATCAATCTGATCACTGAGGAAGTAGCAATTCACATCCCTATCAGGATAGTGTCCTGTTCTTCTCTTCCTCTACTTCTTTTTTAAAAATATTTTTTGCCACTGCCACCCAAATTGTCATTCCATGAATGCATCAATATGGACAAGCTGGGTTGTTGTTTTATAAAATGGTTTTTATAACACCTACATACCAAAAAATAAAGGATCAATGAAAGGTTAGACAGAAACAACAATTTATAGTCTAATAACCAAAATCTAAATATGAAGATACTCCTCAGAATGGATTGCACTGGTAATGTTAGTTCGTAAGAACTCACGAGCCTGGTCTTTTTGATTCTGCTCGTAATATCGCCAACATTCATAAATAGGATTCATATATGCATGCACCCATCTTATAACACTCAAATTACAAACTGAGCAGTTTGCCACAGATGTTCTCTTTCAGCCCAGAATGTTAAATATATCCACATTTAGCAGACCAGATGCCTTAAGTCAGCTATTTTGTAGCTGCCCGCACAGAAGTTATTTAACATTAATAACTTACTCTCAAATGAAACTCCCATTGGTTTGGTTCACATGTTACACTAAGCGAAACCACAGCTTAATGTGAATGAATGAGCATGTGAGTTCTGGGAGTGGAGATTGGGTCTGCTTCGTTCCTCCCTGGTAATTTTGCTGCTGTGCTGGCTCAAGGTGCCATCCAAACCCAAGTTTAGCTCTCCCCTGAGCTGTAACCAAGGTCTTGTGTTCTGTGATTTCCAACTTGTGGTTTGTCCATGTCAGAGGTGCTGATGTGGCTACTCTAGAGTAACGACTCCTCGCAGCATAGTCCTTTTAGACTTTTATTAAGTGCTGATTATTTACAGTGCTCAGAGCGATCTATATACATGCTTACGGTGAGGTGTCCGAATGGAGATTGGCGCGTTTTCTTCCAGCAAAGAAGCCTTGGGAGACCCAGCCTCTTCCCCCTACGTTTTCTGCGCAATTCCGGAGTTGGGGGAATTGGCCTTCCCCCCGGGCTCCCCCCTTCCTGTCCCACCTGGGTCATGGGCTCCGCAACCTTGCCTGAGCCTCGGACACCACTTCCTGATTCTCCGCTGGAGGCAGAGCTCTCCCTGCTCTCCCCAGCGCTTGGGGATGGGCTGGAACTTAAGATGGGAGGGGCTTCCCTGTATCCCTTGTCCCTCACAGTCCAGGATCTAAACTAGGAGCCATGGCTCAGATGACACATTAAGTTAAACCATGGCTTGGCTCAGTGCCACACAACCAGAGAGGAGGGAAGGAGCTGCTCTCTTTTCTCCTGGAACCTGCACTCGTGAATGAATAATTCAAGCTAATGCTTATTCTCTATACGTAAGTGGTCACTGACTGACCTAGTCCTAAAACAGCCTGCCAAACAATGGCAACTTTCTACTGGAGGGTCTTTGCATTTCTGAAGATCCCCCAGTCATAGCTGCCAAGTCTCCCGTTTCCCCTGGAAAATCCCCATTTTCCCAGCTGTTCCTAGCTGAAAAATTGGATTTTTTGTTTTTCCCTGGTTTATTCTGGCACGGCGGCCATTTTGGAACTGGGCGGAGCATGCTCAGAAGTGACTTTTGATGCTGCTTTGCCCAGTTCCAAAATGGCCACCGCGCCAGAAGTCGCACTGCAGCCATTCAAACACTGAAAAAGTTTCAAACACTGAAACTTTTAACAGTAGGAGGTTCAATATCTTATTGAGATGCTTGACCATCTTGGCTGTGAGTCCTGGAAGACCTGCTCCCTGCTTTGCAGGCATTTCCCCATGGGCTCTGACTAACTTCAGCTGCCAAAGCTGAGGCTGCTGAACAGACTCTTGGACAAGAGTATTTTTAGGGGCGAGGGTCACTGTGTACTTTTTGATGCATTTTATTTATTGTTTGTGTACAAAATCTAAGCAGACTGGACCCTGCATGTTTTAGACTGTATTCTCTGTTATGTTCCATGGGGAGGAACCACACACTTAGAATACACATGTCCTACAGCAGGCACCCCCAAGATGTTTTGGACTACAATTCCCATCTTCCCCGACCACTGGTCCTGTTACCTTGGGATCATGGGAGTTGTAGGCCAAAAGATCTGGAGGGCCGCAGTTTGGGGATGCCTGTCCTACAGAAAGTCACAGGTTCAGTCCTTGGCATATCCAGTTGAAGGAATCTCAGAAAGCATACTCAGGAATAAAAAATGTTGCGGCTCTTTTGTATGAAATGTATACTTCTTTGTGCATTCTGCAATTTCCTGAGAAAGACGGAAAGACTTGGGGAGCTGTGCCATTCAGGAGACATTACATGGCAGTAAAACTCAGTCTAAGGCAGCCTCATACATCCACCCCACTCTTTATGGTCCGGTACATCTCTCTCTCTCAATCTTTCTCTCTCTCTCTCTCTTCCTCCCTCCCTCCCTCCCTCTCCCTCTGAGCTCTCAGTGAACCAAGCAGAAAAGGTAGTGTGGCCTATAGTTAGGTCTAAGCCAGATGCTCCTTCATTTAATAAAAGGCTAATGCAACCGTGCTGAATAGCAGAAATGGAAAAACAAACACCACATATCTACTTATGATGTTGGCCAAGGAAGAAACTTGGCTTCCTTAATACAGTGAAATAATTAGGGGTGATGCAGTTACCCAGGGCTGGCCCTAAGGCAAGGCTGGGTGGCACAATGTGCCAGGGCACCGGGCCGCCAGGGGGCGCCGCGCTGCTGCGCCCGCCAGACAGCCGCGCTGGGAAACGGGGGGGGGGGCGTCGGAGGGATCTTCGCACCACGGCGCCAGATATGCTTAAGACGGCCCTGCAGTTACCATCTGACATTTGTGACCCAAACATAGCGTACAAAAATGCATTAAATTATGTAAAGTCGTGCCTCTATTTAGGGAAAATACCCCACACAAATACATTACGTCAGGGGATTTATTATTATTATTATTATTATTATTATTATTATTATTATTACTATTATTATTGCAAAATTCATACGTTTTTCCCCCTGTCGACTTTGAACTGATGCGGATTTGTTGATACCTGCATGTAGCCACTTTTCACATGATGAGCATCTCTGACAGCCAAGCTCTAAACATAATAAAATAACCCAGGGGCAACACTGCAGGATTATGACTTATCCCAAAATGTTTGACAGTGGTCAAGCAAGCTCATGGCTAGTGATGCTCTCGGTTCTTCATTTTGTGCCCCTCTGTTAGAAAATACACCCCCCCACACATTTAATACCATTTTTCTGCTAAAGCATTTCACTTACTGGAGCTGTAATAGACGACCTCTGTGTGCCACTGCTACATTAGGAACATAAGAATACTACCCTTCTACGACATGGGAAATTAGAAATATATCCTAGGGGTAAAAATCTTTCCAGCTAGCTGCATGCACACAGCTGCACTTCAATAATTCTTAAAATTACTTTCAGGGTCTCTTACTTCCAGATCTTTGCTCTCAGCGCCAAAAGGTAGGGGAGCGAGATCCTACAAGATGGTATTTGATCTACAGTTTTTATGGTTGGCATGAGTTTCTTCCTTCCAGAATTATTGCTTCTGTAGCCAGGCCTTAATTCTCCCTTTTTATATAAATTAATTTGGTCAGTGGCCCATTCTTTTCCCTTTCTCTTTTTAAACAAAGTCTTCTATGCAAGCAGACACTTTTGTTTTTCATTCCACTCTCTACCAGCAGCAATGCAAATGAGGCAGACTTTATGTTATGACAATCACCATTTTAGCTAAGTACATGCCATTGGTGAAAACGGAAGAAGACAAATGGGATGTTTCCCCTCCGGGAATCACCTCTGACTTGCAACTCCAAAAGCTGCTGCATTGTGGCCACACTTTGGAAACCCACCACAAATATCCATCCCGCTGCTGCTAAATCCGGATCAACTAATAATAATAATAATAATAATAATAATAATAATAATAATAATTTTTATTTGTACCCCGCCCATCTGGCTGAGACCCCCCCCCCCGGCCACTCTGGGCGGCTCCCAATCAAATATTAAAACAATACAGCATTAACAGAATTACAAAAGTCACAAACAGTACATAAACCACATCAAAAAATACACAACCAAATACACAACCAGAGATTTAAGAATCTCTGTTCTGCAAACCAGATGAGTCCATGTGCAAGGAAAGAAAGCAAATCTAGAAAGAATAGTCATTTCCCCCCAAATAGATCAATGCATCCCAAATAGCCCATTGTTACGGCACATTATCTCGCTTTTTCTACACAAACGCAAATGATATTTTACCGGGCATTCTTTATGCCTTTACTATGGTAAGGACTGTTCTGTTGTTGCAGACAAGATAATCCCAGTCATTTCCACAATGGAAGGAGTCCCACCTTTTGTGTCACTTTCAAAGGGAGACACATGCATGCAAACATGTAGAAGACAGCTGTCTGGCAGCAGCTATAGCTATACGTGCCCCCCCCCCCGAGTTTAGGCTTCCCAAGAGTAAAACAGAGATCTCTCCTCCAAATAAAATTACAGAAGAGACATGTTGGCAAGCTGGGAGACCTGACTTTTCCCTGTCTGGGGTGAAATGGCCTTAGGGCCAACCTAAATTGCTATCCTAGGTCTAGATTAGTGACCCAGGACAGAACGGGTACCTGAATCTCTAAGTCGAGGACCAGTAAAGGTTAACTGTGTGGCATAACAACAAACAAGGTGATATGAACTGAAAGAGAAAACCAAGAACTCTGCCATGAAAAAAGAGCTGCAAACACATCGCCCAACGAAGGATAAATCCTTACAGAAAAGATGTCCACACCATGAACCGCTTGTGTGGTGCCCGAGAAATGCTCATGCAGAATGAATATGAAATGTACATTCTAAATATATCGTGTTTCTCCTAAAATAAGACGGGCCTCAAAAATAAGCCATGGCAGGCTTTTCAAGGGTAGAATAAATATAAGACATACCCCGAAAATAAGCCGGGGGGGGAGCAGGTCTGGATGGCGCCAAGGAAGAGAGGAAAAGGAAGTTTCCTGTCGGCGCCCTGAAACGGATGTTGCTGCCCCGCCAAATCACCCAGCAGCATGTCCCATGTGGAGTCACGACTGACCAGGAGCCGGCAAGAGCTGCAGCAGGACCCCCCGAGAGCCGACCAGCAGGACCCCGCGAGAGCCGCAGGTCCCGGCAGTACAGCGCGCCAAGCCCCAACCAAGCAGGACCCCACGAGGGCCGACCCAGGAGAGTCGACAACAGCGCGCCGTGCCGATCCGCAACCCAGCGGGACCCGGTGAGAGCTGTAGCGCGAGCCGCACGAAGCCCCAATTGAGCGGGAGCAGGGAAGAGGTGCAGCGCTCGCCGAGCCCCGACTCAGCAGGAGCCTGCAACAGCGCGCTACGCCGACCCCCGACACAGCAGGACCCGGTGAGAGGCGCAGCACACGCCGCACCGAGCCCTGACTGAGCGGGAGCCGGCAACAGCGCGCCGCGCCGTGCCCCTACTGAGCGGGAGCCGGCAAAAGGCGCAGCGCTCGCCGAGCTCCGACCCAGCGGGAGCCTGAACAGCGCGCCTCCCCGAGGTGAGAGCCGGTGAGAGCCAGCAACAGCCCGCCCCACCCCAACTGAGCAGGAGACCATTGGGACCCGGTGAGAGCCAGCAACAGCCCGCCCCGACTCAGCAAAAGCCGGCAAGCGGTGCAGCGCTCGCGGAGCCGAGCCCCGACCGAGGGGAGCCGGCAAGAGGCGCAGCAATCACAGAGCCGAGCCCCAACCGAGCGGGAGCCGGCAACAGCCGCAGCGTGCGCAACGCCAAGCCCCGACGGCAAGAGCCACAGTGTGCAGCGCACCATGCCAAGCCCCAAAGCCCAGTTTCAAAACACTACCGGTACAGTACCCTACTTTCTTTTCTTGCCTTGCCCACTTTACAAAATGCATGGTTAATAAAAAAATACTTAATAAAAAATAAGACATCCCCTGAAAATAAGCCGTGGTGTGTTTTTTTGGAGGAAAAATAAATTTAAGACGTGTCTTATTTTAGGAGAAACACGGTAGTTCTTTTAGCACCACACTCACAGCCCATTTGGGTCAGACATTCAACCGTTGCTTGAAGCTGAAGAGAAACCAGTTTGTGGTCAGAGAGGGTGTGCACAGGTCTTACTGGAAGAGCCTTGTGGCAACCGAGAAGCAGCCTTTTCGGGAAATGTGACTAGTTTCCCTGAAACACTGGGGAAAGGGGGTTCAAGAGATCAGCATCAGTGGCAGACTTTGGGGTCTCCAATTTCCGTGGTGCCCTGTGCAATGCCAAAATCCGGCGTCCCCCACATCTTGCCTTCCATTCTATATCACAGTTGCGACGCTCCCGGAGATGCCCCCACTCAGCGCAACTGAACGGGCATCTAACATTTGAAGGTGAGGGGAAGCACAGAGGGAGAAAGATATAGCCCCTTTCTTGCTCTCCCCCAACCACAAACAACAACAACAACAACAATTTATTGTTTATACCCAGCCACTCTGGGCAGCTCCCAACAGAATATTAAAAACACAATAGGGAACATAGGCTGTGTGAGAGATAACACTTTAGGATCTCATCCTATAAACCTGTGTTCCATGTGGTAATAAGATGTGGCAAACAGCTGTTAGGATTGTCAATGCCACTGTGGGTTAAACCACAGAGCCTAGGGCTTGCCGATCAGAAGGTCGGCGGTTCGAATCCCCACAACGGGGTGAGCTCCCGTTGCTCGGTCCCAGCTCCTGCCCACCTAGCAGTTCGAAAGCACGTCAAAGGGCAAGTAGATAAATAGGGACCACTCTGGCGGGAAGGTAAATGGTGTTTCTGTGTGCTGCTCTGGTTCGCCAGAAGCGGCTTAGTCATGCTGGCCACATGACCTGGAAGCTGTACGCCGGCTCCCTTGGCCAATAATGCAAGATGAGCGCCGCAACCCCAGAGCCGGTCATGACTGGACCTAATGGTCAGGGGTCCCTTTACCTTTTTAAGAGCAAATTCAGTTGGGGGCGACAGTTATCAAGTAATAATGTCTCAGTTGACTGGTAAAACCACAAGCTGTTGTGATCAGATAACAAATCTCAGGATGTGATTCAACATGATAGTACTGCAGAACACACTATGATATTATTTACTCAGAGATGGGATTACTCAGGTTCTTCTGAACGAGGTCCAGGTTCCCAGTTCTGTTTGGGTCTACACTTTTCTGTTATCATCAGTTAGGATTTCAACTTTACAAATTTAGAGAGGTGGGCTTCCTGCGGCATGGAGATGATTCGTGCATGGTGCCCAGAGGATTAGGGGGGAAAACCTACACTCAGTTGTAGGAGATTCCTGAACTGCAGCAATACAGCATAATACTTTTATCATGCCTGAATATTCTTCTGTAGTTAGTTCTACAATGAATATAATCCCATACTTATTTTGTTTCTGCTTGCTTAGGAAGAGTAATTTTGCTCTCACTTTTTTAAAAATATAGTTTTGTTCTGCTTCTCTCCTAGAATGTGAAGCGACTGCAAGTATAAAATTAAAAATGAATTCAATTTGAGTTATACGGATGTACATCAGAGTTAGAGACCTGTCAAATATACAGTTAAGCTTCTCTTAGGACTCATTCCAGGTCTGTGTCTGAGCATTCCTTCTTCATCTTCTGCCGCTATCATCTCTGGGAAAAAATCTGTGTTTTACTGCTGAATCAGAGCAAACAGCAATCAGGTTTCCGGCGGGTTGCCAATGGGAAAGCAGCAAGGCAAAAAAGAAAAAAATCTGCTTGGACACAGACCTGGAAATCCTGGACCTGTGCCTAGAAAAGGGCGACACAAAAGGAAGTGTGGATGAGCTCTAATGCTAACTAGGAGAAACAAAAATATAATTTGCTATCTAGGTTTGAAATCTTGGTCCTAAAGGAACCAGGGCAAGTAGGCTTCTCTGAGCCACACCTGCTTTCAGCTTCCTTAACTTGATGAGCCAAGTATATTTTAAATTTAGGGATAGAATTTATTTAGTTTAAATAAAAGTGGGAATCAAGTGACAACTTCCCAATGGGCACTTGCTGATCTTAACCACGTCACCACCATGGATGCCATGCCAAGGGCATGGATTTCAGGTGGGAAACACAGGGTTGTTGTTGTTGTTGTTAGAATCTATATATCTGCTCAGTTAAGATGTTCTCTGAAAAGCCCTGGGCAAATCTCAAACTCTCTGCTTAATCTACTTACAGAAGTATTAGAAGACTAAAGTTCTTCATAAAGGTAAAGGTAAAGGGACCCCTGACCATTAGGTCCAGTCGTGACCGACTCTGGGGTTGCGCGCTCATCTCACATTATTGGCCGAGGGAGCCAGCGTATAGCTTCCAGGTCATGTGGCCAGCATGACAAAGCCGCTTCTGGCAAACCAGAGCAGCACATGGAAACGCCGTTTACCTTCCCGCTGCAGCGGTTCCTATTTATCTACTTGCACTTTGACATGCTTTCGAACTGCTAGTTGGCAGGAGCTGGGACCGAGCAACGGGAGCTCACCCCGTCACAGGGATTCGAACCGCCGACCTTCTGATCAGCAAGCCCTAGGCTCAGTGGTTTAAACCACAGCGCCACCTGGGTCCCTAAAGTTCTTCATAGGAAAGACTAAATGCAAACAACAGAAAATGAACCAGAAAGGCAACAAACAAACAAAGAAAAAACTGGAAAAATCCCTCCCACCCCAAAACTCAACACCCACCCCAGCACAACTACCCAACTGCAGGCATAACATGCAGGTGGAGATTGCATTACAAATGAGCCTGAAATGAGTGTCTCAGTGGAGAATGTTTTTCCTTTCGCAAGTTTCAATTGTTGTTAAGCAACAGTGTAATCTCTTGTTTTGCAGGGCAATCCTAAAATGAGTGTGCAAAGTGATATACATGCAGATGGGGAGGGAGCAATTCAGGCAGGGGTGTGCCGAAATCTCTCCCATGCTTAGCCAGCGTGCCATGGGACAATGACTCAAGGCCTCCCGGAGACTCACTGTTTACTGGCACACCCTCAACGCTCTCCCTTTGGGGGCCTCCCAGTGTTAGAACTCTAATATTGGTTAGTCCAGAACTTCAGAGAAGGTCGTAGGAAGGGAGGCTCTGACATCAGAGAGGGAGATCCAATCTGTCCTAAGGCTTCCCTCCTAGCGATCGTAGAACTGCACTTTTGGACACATCACATATATAGCCCAGCTCTGATTTGAAGGAACAAAATCACTTTCTGGCAAGGTGTGGCAAATTGACGCAGTTTTGAAATGTTTATTCCTACCTGGCTGGCAAAGAGTTAATCCACCTCCAGCCTGACTGACATAGAATTCTGATGGGGGCGGGACTGTGCCCGGTTCAAAAAGGAGGGAGTGTCGGTTTGGTCAGTTAGGAGGGAGAGGGAGGAGGGTGTGGTGTGATGTGGTGTGATGTGGTGTGATGTGGTGGTGTTATATGAAGAAAGTGGAGAGGTCAGGAGACTGTGAATTTAGATAAGATTTAGGAAAACTTGAAGTTAAATGTTTGACTGAGGTTTTTTTTTGTACAACTGAAACAAGGCAGATAAATACATGACACGTTAAAGAAACACTTATGCTTTTAAGACAATAAAACTTCATCTCTGTTTTGCCAAAAAGGTTCGTCTTTATTATTCCAGCGAGGTACCAGGACTCACAGCCGTGGGGGCTCAAGAGAGGGCAAAACTCACCTCAGGCAGGGAGGTGGCAGTTTATGTCCTGGAGTTAAACGGAGGAGGCTTAGTAGGGTAACCTGAGGCGCCAAGAAGTTGCCAGAGTGAAAAGGGCAAACTTTTACAGTGGGGAATCAAACTGAGGGAGACCCTTTACTGTAGGCAAGAGGTTATTCCATCGGACAGCCTAGAGTTTCTTAAGGTACCAGGCCACGTAAGCTGGAAGGTTCTCCTTACTAAGGAACCCCATAAGTAAAAGGGGTTTATTTTTGAGGCGGCAGGAGAAGAGGGTGGGTGTTTTCCCCTCTGAATTCCTGTGTCGCATTGATAGTAAGAGAGAGTGGGACCCATCGTCACACAAGGCATTCTCTTTTAGGGTAGAAAATGGAAGGCTCAGTATTGGTGCATCCCTCACAAGTCATTAAGCTGATAACAGGGCCAATGTACAGGAACCTGAGGAACGATTACCATTAAGACACTTCCCACAAACATTTTCTCATAAATCAATAGGCTGTCCCAGAGTCCATTTTCTAGTTGGCCCTCTTCTTAATTAGCTATATAACCATGCACAAATGTTCTCAGAAAGTGGAATCCTTTACCTGTTGTTTCGACAGACTTTTGCTGAGGGGTAAAAGTCTGGTGCCAGTTTGTATAATAGCTGAAAGGTCAGAATTTGACAAATACGTTAAGTGGCCGTCATATTTTCTGGCCTGTGGAAGGTGCAGGTGGCTCCCCTCAACAGTATTAGCACACCGTGATTGTAGCAGAAAGAGCATTTACAATTTGAATAGATCCCTTTGATATTGCAAAAACAAACAAACTGTAAAGGTGGGGGTTTGCAGCTTTACCTGATTCATCCACTCTTAGTTTTTTACTACTGAGATTGTCAGTGCTGTCCTCATCAGACATTTCCATTTCTTCCTCCCGGCGGATTCCCATGAGCTGTTCACTGTGAGCATTCCTCAGTTCCTAAAAATGACAAAAGACCCAAACCTCACTTGGTGAGTTATACTGATTTCTTGGACAGCTCATCGGTTATAAACAGGACAAAATCCTTAAATAAAAAAAAGCACTGAAGGATTTAAAAGTGATTTAGATTGAGACACGTACATTGATATGTGGTTTTAAGTGGTAATTTTTCATTATTTCATTTTACAGTGGTACCTCGGTTTATGAACATAATTGGTTCCAGAAGTCTGTTCATGAACTGAAGCGTTCATAAACTGAAGCGAACTTTCCCATTGAAAGTAATGGAAAGTGGATTAATCCGTTCCAGACGGGTCCGCGGAGTACTCAACCTGAAGCGTACTTAACCCGAAGCATGAGTGTAATTGGTTCTGGAAGTCTGTTCATAAACTGAAGCATTCATAAACTGAAGCGAACTTTCCCATTGAAAGTAATGGAAAGTGAATTAATCCGTTCCAGATGGGTCCACGGTGTTCGTAAACCGAGGTGTTCATAAACCGAGGTTCCACTGTATGTTGTCAGCTAATTATATATTTTTTGAAGAAGATATCAAAATGTCACTAAACAATAATACATCTTAATATAAAATCAATTATAACATAAACATATAAATACGTTTAAAGCACTTCAGTTAAATGATGAGTAAAAGCTATTTGAATAGTTTTCCTGCCACAAGTAACTATATATTGGGCACAAGCCAATCTATTCAGAGTGACGGCTGATGGTCTATGATGGGCATATACCAGGAGTGCCGTGGGAAGGGAAACTGCTGTATGCCAAATACTTTGCTGGCAGTTTCAACTTTTGTTCGTTTGTGTGTGTGTGTGTGTGTTGTGAGTGTTCATAGCAACTGACTTTGCTGTCCATCAAGCCAAGGGTTCTGGAATCCTGCATCAGAAATCTTAGGATTCTTGGCCAAATAACCATCTGCTCTGAGATTTAAAAGAAGTTAAACAAGTACTGGTACCAAGAGTAGGAGGATTTCCACTACCTATTTAGTAAACTGTATCCTAGTCCTCCTGAAGGTTACAGACGTCAGGTCCTTGAGATATCGTGAGTTATCAGATTCTGTGTTGAATACTATGGTCTTATTTGCTAGTTCTGTGCAATGTGAAAGTTTCCATTGTCTTTTGACAGAAGGTGCTCCAATAAGAGTTGCTGCCTCACCTATTTTGTATGCGCTCCATACTGAGGAAGCAGGATCCCATCCTCCACATAATGCGTCTCTAAAATTGTGTCCGTATCAGACAGATTATAGTGCACCACAAGTAGAAAGATGAAGCCCCTAATCCCCTGTGGAAATGTGTGCATTTACGGAATAAATGTGGGGTTGAACACAGCCAATATCGCCGAAAGGGGTTGGAATAAATGTGGGATTGATTGAGCAGAGATGTTGCTGGGAGGAAAGGCTAGCAGGGAATGCAGTCAGCAAATGTAGGGCTTTAGAAAAGCTCAGATCACTTTTGTTCTCACAGGAAAGCGTAAGAGCATGTGTAATGGCTGCCTTCCTTAACAGCAGCAAAAGGAAGATTGAGGGAATTCCATTTTATCCTAATAATACTGTCAGGTGCAACACAAGGATGCAAGCCCAGTGATTAGTGCAGTGCTTTTCAGTCTGCAGACAGCTAATTTTTCTATCAACAAAGAGCCCAGTTCCCACAGAGGTGGTCTGAAATCTTTGAAACAAGGAAGAGAAGTCACTTTCAGGGGATAAATGTTACGGAAAGAACACGCTATTTATTCCTTAATGAGAAACTGAAAGAATTCCTCCGAGAGACGCACCCAGAGTTCATCAATAAATCTAACCCATTAAGAGTGAAGATGTGAATAGTAATCACTCCAAAGGCTCTGACGTGGATTGACGCATGTTTTTACATAAACATACTTGGATATTGCAGAATGTTTCTGGCACTGTAAAAATGGCAAGCGGGGGCCCCAAGGCAGGGCTGGGCCAACTGTGGCTCCCCCCCCCCCAGCATGGCCAATAGTCAAGGATGTTGTTCAGCTGCAGTCTAGTAATATCTGGAGAGCAGCATCTTAGCTATCTCTGCTGCGATGAACCACACTTGTATTCTAAGATGTACAAACAACAGTCAGAGATAGTTGTGGAAGGGCCTTTTGGAATATTGCACCGATATCTGCATCGTGATAGTGGGACCCAGGTGGCGCTGTGGGTTAAACCACTGAGCCTAATGGCTTGCTGATCAGAAGGTTGGCGGTTCGAATCCCTGTGACGGGGTGAGCTCCCGTTGCTTGGTCCCAGCTCCTGCCAACCTAGCAGCTCGAAAGCACATCAAAATGCAAGTAGATACAGTAAATAGGAACCGCTATAGCGGGAAGGTAAACGGCATTTCCATGTGCTGCTCTGGTTTGCCAGAAGCGGCTTTGTCATGCTGGCCACATGACCTGGAAGCTATACGCCGGCTCCCTCGGCCAATAATGTGAGATGAGCGCGCAACCCCAGAGTCGGTCACGCCTGGACCTAATCGTCAGGGGTCCCTTTACCTTTACCTATCTGCATCGTGATAGGCATATTGTTAAACGTATTCCTAAGAATGGATGTGACCAGATTCGTTAAGTGCTGGATTCATATAACTACTCAACGAATACTATGTGCCCAAGAAGAATCAGTCTAGTGAAAATATGAAGCTGTCTTTACTCCTAGACATGATCCACCTAGGCAGGGCTGCCTACTCTGAGTGGCAGCAACAAGTCTCAGACCATGGGCCTTTCTCAAATCTGCTGCCTATGAGCTGTTAAGTGGATATGAAGGGGAGTGAATATTTTGTATGCAAAGGTTTGCCCTACTCCTTACCTTCCAAGTCCCGGACTGCAGAATCTGGGACCGGCAGCCGTGTGACACCGGAAGTGTCATCGACGTAACTTCCGGTGTCATTTTGCCCTTCTATGGGCACCAAAAATGGCCGCTGCCGGCTTCAAAAGTTGCTTCTATGCATGTCAGGAAGTGCGTCGACGCAACTTCCGGTGTCTCTCTGCCCATCTATGGGCACCAAAAATGGCCGCCGCCGACACCGGAAGTCGCGTCTATGCACTTCCGGACATGCGTAGATGCGACTTTTGATGCCGGCGGTGGCCATTTTTGGTGCCCATAGAAGGGCAAATCAGAAAGAAAAAAAATGGCCAGCGGCAGGAGAAAATAACGAAGAAACACAGGAAACGAAATGATACGGGAGGGCACCGGGAAAAGGTAAGTAAAAACGGGGGTTTCCCGGGGAAAACGGGGTGCTTGGCAGCTATGCCCTACTCCCGAGTTATGAGCCCTCCCTAAAGGGTTAACAAAATGAAGCTGCCTCATCCTGAATGAGAAAAAAAATGCTCCATTGAATCCTGTACTGTCTCATCGGATGGCAGCACCTTTCCAAAGTCTCGGGCAAGGGTCTTTGCCATTCAGAAATCATTTAACTAGAGATGCCAGGTTTTGAACCTGGAATTATTTGCAGGCAAATCATTTGCTCTACATCCCAGGTAAAGATATCTCGACAAACAGGTTGGCATTTCCCCTGCAAGCTACTTTTACCACTGAGGGCCTGCTCAGTTTGTGATATGGTGTTTTGGGAAGGGGAAATATGACATGTCAAAAGTATGTCCTTGAACCCTAATCAATGCCAGAAAGAATTCCAATTAAGAGGTAATATACGTGATGAAGTTAGAACAAAAATAAGGACTTATTTAATGCAACCGAATACCAAAACAATATGCTGGCATCATATAATTTGAGGTGCTGGATCGAAACCGATGAAGATTAGCTCCAGATCCCCCCCCCCCTAGCCTTCTGGCTGGGTTGTCAGCTGGGAACTGATGCCAATTACTGTATGTGCTTGCATGGAACAGCTGGCCATCAGATCGGAGCATGAAACATTTATATCAAGGAGAAAGAAGGGGAAGGCAAAGGGAAGAGGGTCTCCTCCGATACACCAGAAAGGCAGGAGTCACCTAAGAGAAAGGTAAATATTGACTTGAAGATATTGGCTGCGATGAAAAGATCCCACTGAACAACTGGAAGGCAGTTTTGTTTGTTGGGCGAGGATCACCCAGGGCCCTCTGAGAAGCAGAACGTTAGAGATCCCTTCAGAGCAGAAGAGAAACTACCCGGTACCAGCTTCCCAAACATGGAAACCCAGTGGCTTTCTGCTCATGCTGTGGGATCTTGGGATCCAAACCACAGGCTCCTCCTAAGGTGCTATCTCACCCCACCCCACCCGTATTGCTTTCAGATAACACAGCAACAAAAGACAGGAGAATAATCATTGCTAACTAAGCAAAGATGTTTTGTAGATTTATGTTACTAGAAAGACTGTTTTGCCGCATGAAAAATTCAGATGCTAACAAATTAATTCCCTCTTGAATATTGTGAATGGAGCTAATATGTAAAACAAACAAACTTCATAGTTTATATATCTTGTGGCAGATTAGAAAAGCAACAACTAGCAGCTTCCGGATTAACAAAATCTGATGCCATTGTTGCCCCTTGTATGAATTCTTAGTGCTACCCTTGCTAATAAATCAAGGCTACCATTATATATGAAGGACCCCATTATGAGGAAGCCATTTGATATGCACCATAACAGCAGAGATAATAAAGGGGTTCTTTTATTCATTTAGCTGTTGCATCCACTGTTCATTTGTTAATGGGCACTTAAAATGTTACCCAAATTATTTAGATCACAGCATAATTTTATTCCTTTTCAAGCTATAAACATGCAACACTTCTTTTACAAATATATTACAAAATAATTAAACAAATGCATCTTACCTTCTAAACTTTTTTGTTGTTAGGCAAGGAAACATTAAGAGGACTGTGGTGTTAATAACTGACATGCTGAACTAACACAGTGCTAAGCAAATTGATGTATACTATTCAAAAAAATTAGAGAAGCAGCAAACATTGTGGTACTTACTTTACAAAAAAAAAGTCTCATAGCGTTCTATACTGAATTTAAGGCAAAAGAAGCATGACCATTTAAACAAAGTTTGGTGACAATGCTGTTTGCTCACAATAGTTCCTTATTTCTTATCCTCTGAAAATACCTTTCTACAGGGGAGAGAATCGCTTTTGCAGTACTAAGTTTATTTGACAGTTATAATTCAATCGTGCACATGGTTGAACAGGTAAGTTACATTTTTAAACTGAAGACCGTCTTCCTTTCAACAAAGGTGTGAACATTCTGTGCATGGCTCTCCGTGTGAATGCAGATACGGTCTTTAATCCTTAATTAATGCCAAGTGTGACAAATTGAAGCACTTTTAAAATGTTTATTTCTGCCCGGCTGGCAAAGAGTTAACCCACCTCCAGCCTGACTGACTTAGAACTCTGATGGGGGCGGGACTGTGCCCGGTTTGAAAGGAGGGAGTGTCGGTTTGGTCAGTTAGGAGGGAGAGGGAGGAAGGTGTGGTGTGGTATTATGAGGTGGCTTGTATGAAGACAGTGAAGAGGCTAGGAAAACTTAAAGTTAAATGGTTGACTGAGTTTATTTTGTACAACTGGAACAAAGCTAATTAATAAATGACACGTTAAAGAATCACTTATGTTTTTAACAAAATAAAACTTCATCTCTGTTTTTGCCAAAAAGAGGTCCGTCTTTATTTTTCCAGCGAGGTACCAGGACTCACAGCCGTGGTGACTCAAGAGAGGGCAAAACTCACCTCAGGCAGGGAGGTGGCAGTTTGTGTCCTGAAGTTACACGGAGGAGGCTTAGAAGGGTAACCTGAGGTGCCAAGGAGTTGCCAGAGTGAAAAGGGCAAACTTCTGCAGTGGGGAATCCAACTGAGGGAGACCCTTTACTGGAGGCAAGAGGTTATTCCGTGGGACAGCCTAGAGTTCCTTAAGGTACCAGGTCACGCAGGCTGGAAGGTTCTCCTTACTTAGAAACCCATTAGTAAAAGGGGTTTATTTTTGAGGCGGCAGGAGAAGAGGGTGGGTGTTTTCCCCTCTGGATTCCTGTGTCGCTGTGATAGTAAGAGAGAGTGGGACCCGGGTTGTCACACCAAGGTTCACTGGGAGACCCACTCATTTCTGTGGCTTTCAGTTTCAGAAAAAGATATGCTTAGTCTTACTCCATATGATTTTAGTTTGTCTACTCCTCCCCCACGAGAAGCCCTGTTCTGAGCAGCCACGCTGCCCGTGAAACTCTGGTTTCAAGAACAAATCATTATGTAGTATAGGGGACGAGGGATACAAAAACTCAGGTCCCCAGTACACATTGGCATCCAAAACATTTGGCCTGGTGAATATTGACATTCTGGTGCTCGTGGAAGGGTCAGGATGTGGCCTCAGTGTGTGCCCAGGCAGATTCCACTCCCAAGGCAGAGCCTGCATGCACCCAGGGGTGGAGCTCACAGAAATAGTTGTCCCATGTCCCTAAAATTCCCCTACCTCCGAGCAACACCAGTCACACATGATTCCAAGCCCCTGCAGATCACAGCATGAGCCAGATTACATCAGAAAGCAGGAAACAACCTGCTTGCTGAGAATGTTGTGTAAGAAACTGAAGCCATGTTTGCCTGAACATGCACTGATTAAAATGAGGTCGTGGGCATGAGCACGGAACGAGTGCCATCCCTCGGCATCCCTGCACATGTTGAGCCTGGCCTTCCCATGTTCAACTGCAAAGCGCTGCAGGAGGGTTTTACTTAGGTTCTGTTGAATGCAAGTAGAACCCTCCACACGATAGGATGAGGCCCTGCTTCACTGGGGCCCACAATCATGTGGAGGATTCTACTTGCTTTCATGTTGAGACCTTTCCTGCTCAACACAGGGACTGAGTGGGTAGAGTTGACACACATGGGGGCATTGAGGAGGGAGCTTCTGTGTGTGGCCTCACCCTCGTCCCTATTTTTAAGCATTGTGGTTTGTGTTCAGCCACATATGCATGATAGGTTCAAGGACCTAGTCCCTCTCTAAGAGCAACGGAGGAAACAAGACACTTTTGCTCACTTGCTGTTTCTCTTACTTTATCCTCCCATACATAAATCTTGTATGAAGATTACACATAATATCATACAAAGCAAGTCCCAGGTGACCCGAGCTGAGAAGGTATGCTGACGTGATACCAGATACTGGGTCCTCGGAGGACCAACCGGACACTACGCAGGTCAAGGACCTTGAAGAGCAAGCGGCGTCCCTGGAAACCAGTGCTGAGATCCCCTTGAGGGGCTCTCTAGGAAGAGGCCTTTCTGAAGAACTCTTGGAGCTGTCAGAGAAGGAGAAGGTGATGCCACCCCTTAGTCCCTGAGAAGACTAGCACCCAAAATCCTGGGCCAAGGCCAAAGAACAACAACACAGCATGCACCTACAGACCCAAACTCCTTCACTACCAGCCATTGAGGTTAGGGTGTGGTCAAGGAGGGCAGAGTATAGAGGGTCTCCTTCCAGAGCCTCCCAGTTTCTGGAAATAACAGGAGTTTCTGGCTCTTGGTGCTAGTTTTCGTACCTTACTGGAACTCCCTTGCCTCTGGTTCACACTTTCAATCTAGACTGATTCTCTTGGCTTGTCTAAACTGTGCCCTGCCTTTACCCCCTGCTCTCCTGCATGGGTGTTTTGCTAAGAGGTGTATACCTCTTCTCAGTGGTCCTCAACCTTGGGCCTCCAGATGTTTTTGGCCTACAACTCCCATGATCCCTAGCTAGCAGGACCAGTGGTCAGGAATGATGGGAATTGTAGTCTCAAAACATCTGGAGGCCCATGGTTGAGGACCACTGCCTCTTCTCACTAGTCCCTAAGAGCACCCCCTGGAGTGTGGCAGACTGACCCTGCTCTTTCCAAGCCTTGCCATAGAGATTAATCCAGGCATCCCCAAACTGTGGCCCTCCAGATGTTTTGGCCTACAACTCCGGTGATCCCTAGCTAACAGGACCAGTGGTCAGGGAAGATGGGAATTGTAGTCCAAAACATCTGGAGGGCCACAGTTTGGGGATGCCTGGATTAATCTGTCCAAAATCTGGAGGCTTTCTACCATTCCTCTGTTGCTAACTGTCAAGCTGTATTCCCCCACAACTAATGGCCACTGCTCATCCAAGGGCAGGTGAGCAGGCAGTTACGTGCCGTGTCGGAGGGTGTCGGCTGCAGGGTTTTGACTCAAGGAGAGCAGGGTTGGGCAAAGGTAAAGCGAGTAAAGGCAGCCAGCTGGCATGACTCCTCCTCATCACCCATTTGCTGCCTATCCTCTCTCTTTACTACCTTAAGCATGCTTGCTGCTCAAGTATCTGACCTCAGGTAAGCCAGGCTCATCAATGCCATGATGCTACTCCAGGGATGCGGCCCAGGAAGACAATGAGCAGACAGGCCAACAACTTTTACTCAAGTGAGGTAGTGCTATGCACAGCCTCTACTTTTGTGCATCATCCTACCCAGTTTGCAGGTGTTTAATTAATTAATTGATTAGGAAAACTAACTTTAATTAGTTAGGAAAATCAGCTCTACCTTCTGGGACAGAGGAAACTCCCCCAAACCAGCCAACCTTTTTTCCCCCTTTGCAAGTTGGTTGGCAACCCTACTTGAAAACGGTAGCTGGGTTGTTGCAGAGAAAAGGAAGCAGGTCTCTCCTGTCACCTGGATTCTAGAAAATCTTGTTGCTTTCTAAGTTTGGCAAAAAAATATATATTTTAATGCAACCTTGTCAGGCTGCTGCTTAAAGAGAAAAGTTTGGAATTTTCTATAGTATTAGGGCTGTGGGTGAACCTAAAATACCTCATTGTGGCCAATGCAAATGATTTATTTTTATTTTGTCAAAAAATAAATGGGAGATGGGTCCTTCATTTTGTCTAGACTAATTATTAAGAAATCTAGATAGATCTCAACAGGAAAACCATTTTAATATGGAAAGTAATGAGAAATGAGAAAACTGCTTTGTCACAACATTGTTCAGTAATAGAATAAAATTTCAGTATAGATTATGGGCAGAGATAAAGCAATAATTTTAAAGTGGCCTGGCTAATTCCATCATTTCAGTGTTTTGGTATAGTAAATATGCTCCTCCAGGCAGTTCAGGCTTCTTGGAGGAGAAGGATCCCACATGACTCTCCACTGCAGTTTTATTTCAACTTACATCATTACAGAGTTGAATGGGACCCACAGATACTCTCTCAAGAGGTTGTATAGCCAGTTCCTAATTACTTTTCTCTGAAATTGCAGCAATTAGATATTGCTGAATGCAACACAACCAACTGCAGACACACTTGCTTCCCCACCTGCTTTAGTCCAGGCTATGAGATGATGGATAAAAGAGAAGAAATTCACCCACCTCAGAGTGCTTTCGCCAAATGTCTATGTTCTTGCGCTGAGCTTTCGAGAAATGGTCCCAAGCTTTTTGTCTGGTGGAGGCGTTGAAAACGGCCACAATCTGCTCAACTTTGGTGAACAAGGAAGTCAAACAAGACAAGCAATTTATGTTGTGAGCACTAGAGAAAGGCAAAACAAAGACACTAGGAGCTATGGATGGATGTCGCTGCTGAAACAACAGCACCAATATCCATCCAATCAAGTGTCTTTCTGTACTTACATTTCAGATTTGTTGGAGGTGTCCCCCTTCATGTCTGTCTCCATAACTTAGTCTACACAAATTGTGCACAGATTACTGAAAGATAAGCATGCATTTTCTCTGACTGTACTCTAAACAGACGTTTTCCAAGCTGCCGCCTGAGCCCAGGCCACAGCAACCACCTCATGACATTACCTCTCGCCTAGATGTTATCTGTCCATTTAAAGAATGGCTTCTCACTTTTTGCGCCATGTCAGCAAGCATCTTACTTAGCACAGGAACTAAAGTGATCATTCCACACAACGAAGCTGCACAATGCAGCACTATGAGTTGGATTCAGGGATACACAGATCCATTGAGAGTTAAACGCGAGGGATATTTGCAGACATGGGGACAGCAGAACTTCCAAATCATATTTTTATTTTCCAGAGAAGAAACTTTGTGACTGCCAAGCAAATGTGCAAATGTGTTGCTGCAAATCAAATTCTGGAATGTCAAACCTGACAAGCAGGGGAGCAAAATGATCTCACAGACAAAACGGCGAGCTGCCCTGGGATTTCAGAAGCGAGGTGAAAGACACTCAGGCTTCTACCACCAACCAGGGAAGTTGCATCCCACCCACCCCTTCCAGGGAAAGCATTATAGCAATAGGCAGACCAGCTGCAGCCATTGGTCAAATGACTCTTCATCTGCTGCGGCCAGAAAGAAGGCTCAGCTCCAATTGTCAGTTGCCTGGAGCTGCAGGGAAGCACAGTCTGACCAGGGCACGGAGGGACTTAACCCCCTGTTTCCCAAGAAGAACACCATAGCAAGGGTGAGGCCAACCTGGCTCCATCCATTGGCCAGTGGAGAAGCAGAAAATATGCTCTGCTCCAGCTGCCAACTGTCACTGGGGCTATAGAGTTGAAGAGAAGTCTGGCCTCATTCATTGGTCAGGGAACTGGTGTCGCTGGGTAGCTTTTTAGCTTTGCTGCAATGTGTTGCAAGCAGTCTTAGAGATAATTTGATTGCAACATGGAGTAAAAATAAAACAAATAAAACAAAAAGGCAACACTTTTCAGTGTTTTTGGTACAGTGCATTTAGCTGCTTTAGTTGCCTGTATTTATTTCACAGCTTTACTGAATTAAACTAGAAGTATTAAACTAGAAGTATAGGAAAATATGGAATGGTTGTCATTAAGGAAATTTAGATTCCAGACATAATTCTGTTTTGTCTATCATAAGTGCAAAGAGCACTAAACTTAATCAACAATCTGTGTGTAATTAATTAGCGACAGAAGATTCAAGCAGAAAATATTCCTGAAGATGCAAGGAAATGACATTCTATCATTTTTCGACGGAAATGTTCAAGTTGGAACGTTAGGATTCTTCTGCCGAAACCCTTGAACTTTGAAGTTTCTGATTATGAAAATGGCTGAGAGCTCTTTTCTACAGGTGTTAGAATCAATTATAAATACTTCTGTGATCACTCAAAGATTCCAATGCATGAAAATAGAAAAATAAAATACTGCAGTATTTTAATTACCATAGACAGATGGTTGTTTCCATGTTTGCCCTGAAGAGAGTTGCTTGGCAACATGTAGTGGCCAAACCTCTGGTTGTGAAAAAATATGCATTTTTTTCCTAATGAAACCAGAATAGTCATCTGCTAAAAAGACAACCCACTAATTCTCAGCTCTGCAGAGAGCAATTTTTAATGCAAATGTTAGTGAGTTCTACTATCTGTGAGAAGTAACTACAAATAGTACTGACCCCACACTATGGAGCTGAATTTAAAATTGGATACCTTACCTTACCATATAGAAATGTGCAATTCAACCCATGCCTCAGGCACTAGACCAATAGAAGTTCATTTTCCCCAATTTTTCATATATTAGGATAAGCCAACCACAAATCAAACCTTATACAGATTTTTATAATAATAATAATAATAATAATAATAATAATAATAATAATATGAAAAGGAATTCATTTATGATACATTTTGTTAAATATGAAGTGTGAATCTAAATGTTGAACAAGCATACCACCCGCACTTCTAAGAAGTATGGCCTCTTAGAAGTGATCCCTACTGACGTCAGTGGGACTTGCTTCAAGGAAAGTGTGTCCACAATTGCAGCACTTCTGTACCCACAAAATTTTGTATGGAACTTAAGCAATGTCCTTCACAACCTGGTTTGGAATTGCCTTCAGGCAAGTCAAACATGTTACATGAAACTCATTGAAGCAAGAGGCTCTCCGATTGAGAGTTTGGCGAATGATCAATTTCAAGGTCTGTAGCTGCGTCTATCTTGCCAATATTACCTGTTGGTGGGGAGGGCACAAACAAACAGATCGGCTTATGACCAAGCTTGACCTCTACCCAATGCATGGCTCCACCCTCCCAGCCAGTGTTAACGTTGGTAGAATCACCGCCAATGGCCTACAGGTGCTTATCAATGCCCTTCTTCATGAAATCTACAAGATTATTGGCAATAATGTCAGCTGGTTTTTCCTCTCTTTGAGTCTTTCTCTAGAGGGAAGAGGTAGAGAGAGGTATCTTCCACCTGGCTCACTGCACACAGAACAATGCTGTTCTGAGATGATGCATGGTCATCAAAGAAGGTACTGTCAACTTCACGCTTCTGACAAAGATCATCAAAATCTTGATGCAGGGGTATCATAACTTTTTCTTGACTTTATTGTGATCAGCTACAAGTCTCTTGCCTTCTTCAGTGATCAAGCCAGCGTCCATAAAGGGGGCTGTGGTGACGGCAGCTGTAGCATTGGGACCAACGCTATATCTGATGCTCTGCGCAGCAACATTATGTATTTCCATTGCCTTTGCCTTTTTATGGAAGACGTTCTTGGTTTTCCTAATGCCAATTCATAACTTCCATCATTTCCATCTTGGGCATCAGCTATTTGTTCTTCATTTTCATCAGCATAGGAGATTATTTCATTTGATGGCACTGAAGCATCCTGCTTGCTTCCTTCTCTGCTTACATTCAGAAAGCCACCTTCTCTCGCCTTCTTGACGCTTCTGCTTTTTGACTTGTCTGTTACACTCAGGCAGGTCTGGCAAGCCAATCTGATGTGGTCCAATAGAAGCTGTCTTCTCTCTCTGGCCTTCAGTGAAAGCGTGTGTGTGTGTGTGTAATATGCAATTAAATATAAAATATGTATAATATATAAAAATAAAAAGTATTAATATATAATATTACTTGGCCATTTTATTACTTGGCAAGTACTTGGCAATTTTACAAAAAAAAAATCATGAACAAGTTTAAAATTATTAGAAATTCCACAAAAATGTTTAAAAGTCAGTATTTTTATGTACTGTAGTTCTTTACCAACCAAAACTGAATTATATTAATTTAACAAAAACTACTTTGAAATCCCAAGTCAAGTTACACAACCCTTTGGCACCTCTCTTTTTTGGAATTTGAAAGCTGAAAAATTCAACATGCCCCTAGTGTAACAGAACTATCTCATTTGCACTGAGATTTGATGAGAGTTGGAAATCATGCAGAAGGCTCTTGGTGTTCCTTCCTTTCCCCAACCTACATTGCAGCTGAGAGAAAACCCCTGCAGCAACTGAAAGTGAAGGAGGTGGAATCTTATGCTTTATTGCAATGAACAGGGGAAGAGACTTACTATTTCTTGCCCTCTGCAAATTTCACTGCCAGTGACAGCCTGTTGGGGGTTGCAGGGTGTCCTTACCAGCACCGGCACCTGGTTTAAAGATCATACTAATGCACATTTACATTTATGTGCAAGAATTGATGGATGGAAAAAGAAGGGAGGTCTTTGAAAGATAAAAATTAAGTAGGGGAAGAAAAGTAAGATTGATTAGATGAAATTAGGATAGGATTTGGCAACATTAAATTTAGAATGTGCTTTGTTGTTGTTGTTGTTGTTTAGTCGTTTAGTCGTGTCCGACTCTTCGTGACCCCATGGACCATAGCACGCCAGGCACTCCTGTCTTGCACTGCCTCCCGCAGTTTGGTCAAACTCATGTTCGTAGCTTCGAGAACACTGTCCAACCATCTTGTCCTCTGACGTCCCCTTAGAATGTGCTAAGAGGACTCAAAAAGGGATTGTTTATACAATACAAGGTTATAAAAAAAAATTCTGACAATTAGAATGGGAATGATGATAGGAAATCTGTGGAATGAGAATTGCAAATGGAAATCGGGGTGGGGGTGGGGTTGGGGAAATCCCCACAATGTTTATGGAAATGGAATGATTATAATAATTTTCTCTTTTTCTTTTTTCTTCTGAATTCTTTTTTGGAGGGGTTTTTATTTTTTTGGGGGGGGTCTTTTTCCTTTTTTTTGTTTTTGGATAAATGGCTGGGTGGACACTCCCCTTCTTTCTCCCTTGTTTTTCTAGAGCTCCCTGGTGGCAGGGGGGGCCTTTTGGGGTGGGGGAGGGGGGAGGAAAAACCCAATCATAAAATGGACCACCTTCGACTGCCTACCTTCATGGGACTCTCTCGTGGCAGGAGGGGGTCTGTGGAGGGGGGATTGGAAGAAGGTGGATATTTGTTATGTATGTTCTGTTTTATATTTTTTCTTTAATGCAAAAATTTAATAAAAATTATTATAAAAATAAATAAAGATCATACTAATGCAAACAGAGGCATTAGTCCCGCCTACATGTAATTTAAATTTGTTTCCCTCTCCGCCACCTCTGCAAGGGCCAATGTTATGGGCAGTGCTAAACTGGGCCTGGGCCTGGTGGGCATTTTCTAAAGGTTTGGCAGGCTGGTAGTTCAGCCTTGCAGGAAGGTACCGCGTACTGCTGGCTTCGCAACATGACGTAGACTGGAGCGTGAAGGAACGGAACAGCTCAAGCATTCTGTGTTTGTTTTCACTTATAAAACGAGATTGCGCTGTTTTCTGATGTTGCTTTGGATACACCCACAGCGAGAGGAATGCTGGCAAATATGGCAAATAATCAGAGATCACTGAATGAACGCATTCGCAGCCTTCTCACGTGGATCCCCCAAGACTGCAAAAAAAGAGGCTGCCTCTTCTGTTACTGCCTAAGATTTTTGCAAAATGCCCCTCATGTTACAGAGAATGATTTTTATAGAACACCCTGCACATCGGTGCTGGGTTGGCAAGGCTTCTGCTGGGTCTATATCATTATGATTTATTTTCTATTCCAAAGACCACTTGGATCTCTAGCAGCTGTTTCAGTTCCAAGCATATCAGAACAACAGCAATATGTGATTTTAATGAATAACTTCACACAAGGATAAGGAGGAATGAAAAGTTTAAGCAGTTGGGGAGAAGTCAGGGTCCAGCCGCGCCCTGATTGAGATAAGAGATTGGACATCTTAGTAGGTGTCTTGAGGGAGCTGCTGACTTTGGCATCTCCCCTGCATTTTAAACGCACGCATCACGGCATCGATGCATTATTTTATTAGCATTTCGGCCTCATGTTGCCAATAAAGCCATCAAGCCTAAAAGAGGGGAAAAATGGATTCCCCTTGCTCGTTTCCTCAAGTGTTGCTTCACAAGCTGGATTGTGACTCACAGAATATATTGTGTTATGAGGGGGAAAACTGGCATATTTGAAGGAAGCAACACCCATCTTGAACCAGCAAGAGGTCTCAAGGGTTTCTTGGCAAGGAAAACAGTGATGCGTACACGAATGCAAGCTTCAGAAGGGGAAAGGGTATAATGGTTCTTAATGAGAATGGCGGAGGGGCAGCATCCATTCAGCAGAAGTGCCATGCAATAAGCATGGTTAAATATTAATCAACAAGCATCTGTTGATTAATCTAATGTCATATAAAATTTTCATTAGCCAGATGCAACATTTTGTCTTGCTGTCAATAACGGAAGCACTGAAAGGCAATTTCCCCCTTAAAGTATCCTGAGAAGATAGAAGATGCAAGAATATGTTCTCATGAAAATCACTGTATTTTATGTAAATTGTATGGATAAATGGAAATACACAACTGTATTGTGATAGGCTTTTGGGGAGGGGGGGGTAGGCTGTATGCTGAGATGTTTCTAATGCCTGGGCCCCTTTCTAATTCTTGGATTAGCCACACTAGCTACCTGGTGAGCCAGTAATGGAACAAAGACAGTGGCTCTGTGCCAGATGAAAATGGGTGGGCCACCTCCCTCAACTCACTGGTCGTTAGAAAGACAAAGGCCACAGTTGAGAGGGGAGATGGGTGAACTAGAAGCTGGAAGAATTCTGCAGGCTGGGAAACGAGAGAGAGAGAGAGAGCTGTGATTGATTTTTGGTCTTGAAAGATCTACATTGGCTCCTAGTACGTTTCCGAGCACAATTCAAAGGTAAAGTGACCTTTAAAGCCCTAAATGGCCTCGGCCCAGTATACCTGAAGGAGTGTCTCCACCTCCATCATTCTGCCCGGACACTGAGGTCCAGTGCTGAGGGCCTTCTGGTGGTTTGCTTGTTGCGAGAAGCCAAGTTGCAGGGAACTAGGCAGAGGGCCTTCTTGGTGGTGGCGCCTGCCCTGTGGAACGCCCTCCCAACAGATGTCAAAGAGGAAAACACCTACCAGAATTTTAGAAGACATCTGAAGGCAGCCCTGTTCAGGGAGGCTTTTAATGTTTAATAGATTATTGTGTTTTATTCTTCTGTTGGAAGCCGCCCAGAGTGGCTGGGGAGACCCGGCCAGATGGGCGGGGTATAAATAATAAATTATTATTATTATTATTATTATTATTATTATTATTATTATTATTATTATTATTTCTGTTTGCAACCAAGGCTGTGGCAAGAAGCAATACCCTCTTGGGGGTGTTAATGCTCTGAACCCCTCCATCACAGGCTTCGATTGTATGCATGTGTAAATAAACCCGCCCCTGTATTACCTCAGCATGGTTTGCCACTGTGCAGCGCCAATGGATAGCTCTAGCAGAGAGGCATTTGGAATAGGCTGTGCCATGTATAGACCAGGCTATGGCAGGTTTCCTGCATTCCTTCTGAAACAGATAACCCCAGATTGATGGAAGCTGCAGCTCTGTCTGGGTGGCTAACTCTACCCCCACCTTTTCAGGTCAAAAGGAGCCTTATCCATTCACACTTCGATTCTTCCTCCAAGCTGACAACCCTGTCCCCAGACGAGGGGAACACTCACCTCAGGAAATTTACCAGAAGCAAGTTGGGCTGAGGAAAAGCAACCTTCCGTGACAGAGCGCAGGGCCTGCCTATCCTTATAAAAAGGAAGAGGACTTATCTCTCCTCTAATTTCTTTAGATGTGAATGGGGAAATGAGTGAACACTGTCAACTCTGGCTTGTCCCTAAAGCAAACCCCTTTCAAGATGCCACCCCAATCTCTGAGCAGTGCCAGATTCCAATGGTTTCAGGTGCTTACTCAGGGTCTGTGTTTCCTTTGGGATGAGGTACAACAGGCCACTGGTCCCATCACCTCCTGGGAATAGAAGGGGGGGAAATGGAGGCAGTGAGAGATTTTACTTTCTTGGGCTCCTTGATCACTGCAGATGGTGACAGCAGTCACGAAATTAAAAGACGCCTGCTTCTTGGGAGAAAAGCAACGACAAACCTAGACAGCATCTTAAAAAGCAGAGACATCACCTTGCCAACAAAGGTCCATATAGTTAAAGCTATGGTTTTCCCAGTAGTGATGTATGGAAGTGAGAGCTGGACCATAAAGAAGGCTGATCGCCAAAGAATTGATGCTTTTGAATTATGGTGCGGGAGGAGACTCTTGAGAGTCCCATGGACTGCAAGAAGATCAAACCTATCCATTCTGATGGAAATCAGCCCTGAGTGCTCACTGGAAGGGCAGATCGTGAAGCTGAGGCTCCAATACTTTGGCCACCTCATGAGAAGAGAAGACTCCCTGGAAAAGACCCTGATGTTGGGAAAGATGGAGGGCACAAGGAGAAGGGGATGACAGAGGATGAGATGGTTGGACAGTGTTCTCGAAGCTACGAACATGAGTTTGACCAAACTGCGGGAGGCAGTGCAAGACAGGAGTGCCTGGCGTGCTCTGGTCCACGGGGTCACGAAGAGTCGGACACGACTAAACGACTAAACAACAACAACAACAACAGGGGCGGTGGTGTCTTTAGGATCGATGGTTTATTTAAACATATATACACCCTGAGCCAGAGGGTCTTGCTTCTCCCAAGCTCACAGCCTTGGGTTTCAGCAGAAATCAGGCATCTCTCTCTTTCTGCCTTCCCAGCTTGTAGCTTTTGCATCCAGCTCACATAACTCACTTCTCCATTCTGGCCTTTTGTCTTTCTAACTAACAGACAGTTAAGGGAGGGAGGGCACAGAGCCACTATACTTTGCTTTGAGCTCTGACCAAGCCCTGGTCAAAAATGGGGCTCTGATCAGAGAGTGGAGGATGGCGGTAATGTCAGTACGTCATTCACCTTGTGAAGTCTCAGGTTCATTTCTCCATGGCAGCCCAGGTTCAGATCCCATGAAAGTGGGGGGTTTACACTGCCAATCTGATTGTAGTCAGAAGCTGGCGGCTGAGTTCTGAAAAAGCTGAAGCCTGACAACTGCATTGGCAGAAAGAATTATAGCAGTCAAGGTGAGATACGATAATTAATGAGTTGGTGTCTGCAGGCCAGCTTTGGAGCAGAAAGGGTGATGTTTTCCAAAGAACACGGCTTTGCAACAGAGATTATTTGGTGACAGTGTGTGTGTGGATATCTGAAATCCCAAGTCTACAATTATCCACTGGTAAAATGACACAATATTGCAGTGCAGTCAGTGTTTCTCAATCTCTTGTTGCTTGGGCCAACTCTCTGGGAACTAGGTGAATGGGCAGAGATTCATAAGCACACAGCATATGGCTATGGCTGTTGGCATTAGCAGAGTCCAGAGAAAGAAATGGGAGGGAAAGGGTTTTGGTTTGTTTGTTTGTTTGTTCTTGCTTTTATCATGCATTTTGTGCTTTCATGTTGTGTTTTTATGTTGTGAACTGCCCTGAGATCTGTGGGTGAAGGGTGGTATACAAATTTAATAAATAAATAAATAAATAAATAAATAAATAAATAAATAAATAATTGCTATCATTTGGAACTTCCCGGGAAAAGTCACTAAGAATGCTGCAGTCTGGACCTGGGCATGTGCAAGGCACAGGGCCCCGCCCCCTGCCCCGTTTCCCAGCGCGGCGGGTGGGCGCAGCTGCACTGCGCCACCCAGCCTGTTGTAGGGCCGGCCCTGGGCCAGGGGGCGCTGCCCGCCCCCTGTTGCGATGCCCCTGCATGCTGCGGAAGCGGCCTCAGGCCCGCGCGCCTCCGGAGAGTGGCCTGAAGCCGCTGAACAGTGGAGGCACGCCTGGGGCAGCCTCAGCCGCACCCCGCGCCACCGGGGGCGAGCCTAGAGCCGGCCCTGGCAAGGCAGTTGATTGACAGAAAGAGAGAACGAGGTGTGTGTGTGTGTGTGTGTGGAGAATAGCTCAATATGATGCACTGCCCAGCCCTTCTGTTGGATTTTAAGCAGCAGAGTCAAATAGGGTGCATTCCATTGGGAAAGACCAGGTTTGCCAGGGGGTGGGGGAGAGGAAGTTTTGGACTCATGTGGGGGGCTCCCCCTCCAATCCTCTTTTTCAAGGGAAAGGCTGGCAGGAGGGCTCAATGGGCAGAGACCAATGACTACCATTTTTTTCTTGGGAATATTCATACAATTCCAGCAATTGGATCATTACTCAAGTGAGTAAACTGACACTCCTTGGATCTTGCAAAAGCCAATTCTGTAAACCAGGACCCAGATTTCAACAAAATTTCATGAGATAATGTGCACTAAAACAGCCAGTGCCCTGCATCCAAGAAATAACTGGAAAATTGATGAATAGTTATTAGCTATTTGGATTGAATATAAATTAGCACCTCATAAAGTCGAAAGTTATAGAAATCCAGCATGCATATTTATAAACTGCAGGCAATAAGCTTTTAGAAGAAAAAACATAGTTTCATCTCTGCTTGGCACCAGTCAACCCAATATCGGAGTTCTGGCTCATGGACTAACCACTCCGAGGTATTTGCATGAATGGTTCTGATCCGTTGATACAGCTTGTTCTCTGCACTGGCTTTTCTTGGAATGAGAAAGCACAATGGCAAAGACAGCTCTGTGATATCTGGGGAATACTTTCCCTTCCATCTGCCTCAGACTCCATAACAAAACATGTACCGTCCCATGTTCTGAAGATTGAGATCAATAATTCAGAAGCATCTCCAACCAGAAATGAAGTGGCGGTTCTTGTTACACTTTGGAAGAACAGGATAAAGAGGAAAGAGAGAGGAGTATCGAATGGCTTTCAAAAAAAAAAATGTCCCCAGGAAAATCTTTGGGGAATGCTTTCAACACGAAATGTGCTCCATTTTACAACAAAAGCAGTGGGCAGGCGGGTGTCACACAAGGCTTTGAAGACACCCTTCCCATAAGATAAATCTCAAACTCAGCAAAACCATTAAACTTCCATGTTACATGAAAAAAGGGAACAAGAACCTAACACCTAACCAACATGCTAAAGAAAGCAGGGAGAGTCTAGATATAAAATGTTTTCGATCTTTATTATTTTATTTTTTATTGTACTTTACTTTACTGTACCCATTCAGCCTAGCTAACAAAGGCCAAGCTTCAAGAAAAGGGGTCTAGTAGAGAAAAACAAACGCTACACTATTCTAAAGGTTGAAGATACAGATAACCTAAGAAAGGTTAATTACTGATTGCTAAATTAATTAAATACTGATTAGTAAATACATCAACACATATTCATCATTATTTTGAAAGAAATAATGTATAGCCACTCCCCTTGTCTGGCTATGTGCTTCAGACTATGAGCTTCTTGAGGACAGGCAACTGTTCTCTTTTAGTAAAACTCGGGAATATGCCTTATACTGGTGTTATGGCGCACTTAATAGGCTTGGGGAGGGAAAGTGGAGCACTAGACATCTCTTGTTGACACTCTGTTGACAGAGATAACTATGTGGTGACTAATGATAGCTAAGTTATACTATATTTACTCAAATCTAATGCTCACCTTTTTTGGCCAAATGACGTTGTGAAAATTAAGGTGCACATTCGATTTGGTGGCACATTTACATTTGCCAGCAAATACTCTCTTTTTTTGGTTTCAAGGTTCTGAAAATTGAGGTGCGCATTAGATTTGATGGCGCATTAGACTCTACTAAATACGGTAAATCTTGGTTATCACATTTTCTCTGTGGGGGGAACAGTGGAAACAGGGGATTAACCTCTGCTACTCTGAAAAGGCAACTCTCCATGCTGGGATACTGAGAAGCTTTGACTGAGGTGATTTGTCTGCCAGTTTACTGGATCCAAGCTACAGTATTTCCCACATGGTCTAAGTCAGTGTTTCCCAACCAGTGTGCCTCCAGATGTTTTGGGACTACAACTCCCATCATTCCTGACCACTGGTCTTGCTAGCTAGGGATGATGGGAGTTGTAGTCCCAAAACATCTGGAGGCACACTGGTTGGGAAACACTGGTCTAAGTAAAATAAAGTTGGCTTTAATGTTCATAACTAAAGGGGCAAGAAGTATTTTTTATTACAAAAAAAGAAAAGAATCTGCCAAGAAATTATTCTGCTTATTTTTTATGAGGAAAGCCCATTAAAATTATGGAACTGATTATATTTTACACACACATACATGCCTTGGATAATTAATAGGTGCACAAAAGTACTCACTTCACACTTGCAAATTTATTTATCTGATTTTTCTGCCACCTGGCAATCTATAAGGATCTGCAAGGCAGCTTATATAAAATACCATGTTGTTGCTGCTGCTGCTGCTGTTAATAATAATAATAATAATAATAATAATAATAATAATAATAATACAGTGGTACCTTGGTTTACAACCATAATCCGTTCCGGAGGTCCGGTTGTAAACCAAAACAGGTTGTAACCCAAGGCACACTTTCGCCAATGGGGCCTCCCCCCCCCCCAATTGGTTGTAATCCAAAAAAATTGGGTTGTAATCCAAAAAAAAAGGGACACACACTTCCGGGTTTGACATTGTTGTAATCCAAAACGGTTGTAATCCAAAGCGGTTGCAAACCAAGGTACCACCGTAATAATAATAAATAATAATAATAATAATACCTGCTCTTCACTAGTCCCTACACAGATTACAACAATTTACAATACAAAACTAAAAACAGTTAAAACAAATCACATCCACAGGAATCAGGTGAGACCTGCTTTGACAGGTAAACTGGGACAGCTTCCACCTCCTCTGGAATATGGTACCATTTTGGTGTAGCATCGGCTGCTTCTGCTCAGAACGTCAGGTTCTTCTACTGTTTGAGGGCAAAGAGAGCAGCTGGGCCTCAGTTGAGATGCTCAGTAAAGGCGGCTGGGTTTTCTGTGGCCTGGATGTACTCTTGTTTCCTAGAGCTAGACATCTTTTTATTGTATGTCTAGTTACAGTCCCCTCCCCAAAGAGTGAAAACAAGTGCCACTTCCTACAAAACTCCAAGAAGCTATCAGATGAATCTCAATGCAAAAATAAGTGGGCTTGCTCACAGCAGAGTACAGAGGAATCGCCCGGTCAGTCTCCTTACTCGGAGTCGAGAGTGAATTTCATGCTCTTTATTCAGCTCGTAGTCATCAAGGAGGAGAAGAGGAGAAGAATGCCCTTTTCCCAAAACCATCTGCTTATATACATTATTTACACAATGGGCCTTGCGTGATTGGCTACTTCAGGGCTACACCTGTGGGCCAATCAGTTTGTGGATTGACTTCTGCCAGCAGCCTGATTGGCTGCTCCTGCAGGCCAATCAGGTTGCGGATTGACTTCTGCCAGCAGCCTGATTGGCTGCTCCTGCAGGCCAATCAGGTTGCGGATTCACTTCCACCTGGAGTTGGATTGGGTGGCTCCTGAGGACCAATCAGACTGCTGATTCTGGATACTATTGTTCTATGATTCAGCTCAGTACATAACACTTACATTTTCCATTGCTTCAAGTTTACTGACAAACGGCAACAGCACCACTGAGATAACATTGCTCACCTTGAGAAGTAAAATCTTATGAATGGTCCTTGATCTTCCACAGTGAAAGGGACTATATCAAAACTACTTACCCTCGGGGTTACAACAACAACACCGATTAGCTAACACCCCACCACCACCACCACCACAGCACTAACAGGTGTTACTTACATTGAGTGAGAATCCCTGTTAAGGCATTTTTGAAATTCTCCTTGGCTTGCTCCATTTCTTGTTCATGAGTTGCCTTTTCGTTCATGAGTCGGCGGATATGGCTATTTGCCGACTGCACCATGGAATAGAACTGGTTGGCCGTCCGGCGGTTCACCTCACCCCGCTCGATCCAGGTAAGCAGCACTGTAATAGCTTCTGAAAATTTGCTGTCATCTAGAATCAATTCAAGAAGTTTAAATTACGATTGCATGCTTTGTGCTAGGAATACACTTCTGCCCTTATGAATTAATAGTCTCATAAATAACATTTACGATGTTTCTTACACTAGACTTCACTTAACACCCTAACATAAAACTTTATAAATTGTCATCCAAGGTCCTAATTACTATGAGTCTTGTAAAATGTTGTGGCTTGAATTTTCATCCAATAAAGCAATATTGAAGCAGCTTCACTCTGGGAATAATTATATGAAAAAAGATTTTTAAGGCTCTCCCTGCTCACAGTCAGAGTAAGATTAAGAATCATTTAAACGTAAACTATTAATTTATCTTGTCTGTAGCGCTTTCAGTGACCAAGTGCTTTGACCCTGAAGCTTTCCAGCCTTGTAGCTTTGAGCCAGGGTTTGCCCACCCATGAGACAAGGTGAGGCAACCAATTCAGGCAGCAGGATCCACAGGGGCAGCAGATCTTAATAAATATAATTATTTTCCTCTTGTTCACTCACCCCTTCTTCCCTGGTGGGGAGCGGGCAGCAATTTGTGGTTCACCTCAGGTGCCCAAATGTCTTGGGCTGCCAAATCGTAACTGATTTTGGGGGGGGGGATTTTATATGGGTGTATCTGTGAGTGTTTGTGTGTGTGTGTGTGTGTGTGTGCATGCTGCTATTACATTGGCATGTGCATTGGGAAGGGACAATTCTGAGCACACCAATTTTTAAGCAATGTTTTCAATTGCCTTTAATAAATTGGTTCTTTAATTTGTGCTAAGGACATGTTATTTAGGTACTACTGAATAATCACTTGGCTTTAATAGGTTATTTTAAAAGGTAGGCAAAACAAGCGTTCCAGTGCTAATTAAAATATTTGCAGGGGGTGGGGGAAATTAACATGGTACTAAATTGGTGTTGATCAAAAAGGAAGTGTGGCTATTTTGACACATTTTAAATCACTTTTTCATTTAAATATTTAATTCCACAAATATTTCATTTTTAAAAATAACAGGGAGAGCATTTTAGCACAAATTGAAAGCCTGGTTTTACAAACTGAGCTTCTTCTTCTTCTTTGGCAACCACTCGTCGCCGAGTAAGATTGTCTTCCATAAACACGGTTTTAACGATGGGTCCGTAAGTGACTGTGGAGGCCAATTCTGGACCCAGATGTCCTTCCACAGTGGGGACATTGGTTTCCGGGAGGGAGTTGATCACGGTGTGGGTTTGCCAAGCATGCCTTCCTCTTAGCATGTTTCTCCCTTGTGTCCTGAGTTTGTGTGTCTTCAAAGCCCATGACACCTTTGGTAAAGGCTGTTCTCCAACTGGAGCGCTTGCAGGCCAGTGTTTCCCAATTGTTGGTGTTTGTTCTACATTTTTAAAAAATCTGCCATGAGACAGTCTTTAAACCTCTTTTGTTGACCACCAGCATTACGCTTTCCATTTTTAGGCTTGGACCAACTGAGCACACTGGTATCAACAGGAACGATAATTTGGAAATTCAATGGAAAACTAGGACTAGCTGTAACTCCCTGTTCCATGACTTCAATCCCGCCAGGATGAGATAGATAAAGGTGGACCAGGCCACTGGTGGAGGTGGCTTTTTCATGACTTTGAAAATGGGACAAAAGGCATCCCAAACAGGATATGCAACCCTATCCTGGAGGGCCACTGACAATACAGACTGAGAGTCTGACTTGGCGCAAGGCAGCTTCCTATGTTCCTTGCGCCACTGCCTCATGTTGCTGTCTGGAGGGAGGAGCTACCGCATGGTAGCAATAACTCAAACATTCCATTTGATTTTCAAAGAAAAATGGAGCAAAGCAATTTGTATTCCTTATAAATGCCTTGTTCTACCTCACCATTTGCCCCTCCTCATCTGGAACCCAAGGAAAGAAAAAAGGGAAGCAATTTTAAAGGGTGGCGCTGTGGTCTAAACCACAGAGCCTAGGGTTTGCCGATCAGAAGGTCGGCGGTTCGAATCTCTGCAACGGAGTGAGCTCCCATTGCTCGGTCCCAGCTCCTGCCAACCTAGCAGTTCAAAAGCACGTCAAAGTACAAGTAGATAAATAGGGACCACTACAGCGGGAAGGTAAACGGCGTTTCCGTGCGCTGCTCTGGTTCACCAGAAGAGGCTTAGTCATGCTGGCCACATGACTGTACGCTGGCTCCCTCGGCCAGTAAAGCGAGATGAGCGCCGCAACCCGAGAGTAGTCCGCAACTGGACCTAAAGGTCAGGGGTTCCTTTACCTTTTTATAGCCAATACGGAATGAGTCAAACCACTACATCACTTGAAATTGCAGCCTTCTAAAGCCGCTTTTTCTTTCTCAAAAATAAAAACTCAGCAAATGCTATTCTAATGTAACATGTAAACTGAGGAAATTAAGCTGGAAATAAAGTTAAAGCAAACAGAAAATGTGGTGTATATTATTATAATAGGTATCTTTATTATACAACACTTTCCAATCAAGTGGGTCTTTGCAGGCACAACCTGAAGGCTGAAACCAAACAGCAGAGAAATGGTGAAAATGGGTTTGAACAAAAGAGCACGTCTTTTGCATTTTTCTGTCTAGATCCATCCCTATAATTTAATAAGAGAGCTGTAGACTTTTAAATAAAAATTGTCACTCCACTGACGTTTCAAAAGTCAACATATTAAAAATTCCACATATTTCTTATTCCACTAGAGACCACTCAGTAGTAACATTCAAGAGACAACTGTTTAGAGTGAGTTTAAAAAAGAGAGAGAGAGATTTTTTAAAAAAAATACAATCATCATTAAACAGGTAGCAATTGCAAATTTCCACAGTTGCAAAACCATTTAATTGGCTGGAAACAGCATTGGTTGTGGCTGCAATTGTGTGTGCAACATTGCAGGATTGGGGAAATTCTCCGAGCCATGGGTGTACCCAGCATGGGGCAGGGAGGGGCAGCTGCCCCCCCTAGAAGGTCAAACCGCGGGCCCAACTAGGGAAGCAAATACCTGGCGCCCCGCTTGTTGATGGGGGGGGAGGAAACGCTGCTGGTGCCGCGGCTCCTCGGTGGCGGCTCCTCCTCTCAGCCCGCCCTGCCTACATCTGCACCAATCCCCACCCACTAAAGCCTTTGCGCCTCCCAATGGAAAGCCCTGCCAGGCGGCAACCTCTCCTACCTAAGGGCTGGTAAGTGAAAGAGACGCGGCTCCCTGCACTGGTTGCAGCCACTGCCGCATTCTCCCTCCCGGTAGGCTGCACTGCGATTGTCGGTGCAGTGGGCTGGGAATCACCCCCTTTCCCCCCCTCCGCACCCCCACCTACCCCCTACCCCCGAGTTCGGAGATGCTACTGAGACTCCTCCTGGGCCGGGAGAGGAAGTGCATCAACAGGAGCCAGTTCAGCCTCAGCGGGCAGAAGCAGCAGAAGCCCGCAAAGGAAGAGTGGGGGCGGCACCCGAAGGCGGTGGTCGCAGCTGCTGAAAGGAAGCTGCATGGGGGCGTTTGCGCCGGATTGCCGGTGGCAGGAGTAGCCCAGCGGCAGCGACCCTTCCTCGCCGCCCCCCCGGACAATAGGAATGGAGCCGCCTTGGGGGGCGGCACAGCTCTCCACTCCCCCTGCGTGCATTGCCCTCTCCGGGCATTGGCTGCTGTTTCCTTCTTTCCAATGCACCCCCCCAGCCGCTCTCCCTTGCTGCCCCTGCCGAGAGAGGGGTGTTGAGGACGGGGGAGCCGCCGCCACTGTAGGGTCGCAGCTGGGGGGGGCGCTCGCTCGCCTGCGCTGCGCCACCCCACCTTTCCCATCTTTTGCTCCCTCGTGATGGGGAGGCGGCAGTGGTAGCTTCTTCTTCTTCTTTGAGGGTCTCAGCTTGGCAGGGGGGTCCCCGGTATCCTCCCAGGCCACGGGGGGATGGCCCCCCAGGAATAGCAGACCTCTGAGCCCCTTCCCCATCCCAGATATATAGGGTGGGAACTGGAAAGGCTTCGGGGGGACCTGGAGGAGGGAAAGCGGGGCCCAAAGGGGTTTTTCAGGGGGGTGGTTAGGCCGTAAATGGATGGGAGCTGTGTCTTCAGAGCAGGGGAATTTCGTGTGAGAGAGTTTAGGGGATTCATTTAGCGGCTGCAGCTGCCGCCGCAGAATCACCAAGCCCGCTGGCCCTGTAGCCCCGCCCACATTCCCACTTTGTGGCCCCTCCCCTCCCATGCCTTGGCCCCGCCCCTGAACGACCATGGCTTGCCCCCCCCCTAGTTTTGATCCTGGGTACGCCCCTGCTCCGAGCACTCACCATAGCTGCCAAGTTATCCCTTTTTTAAAGGGGTTTTCCCTTATGCTGAATAGGATTCCTCGCGAGAAAAGGGAAAACTTGGCAGCTATGGCGCTCACAGGAAAATCTAGGCCCACATCACCGGCAAACTGCATGGGCCTGCAAGCCTATTAACAGTTAATTGACGGTTCTGTAGAAGGAGAAAAATCTTCATTGGTTCTGTAATTAGAAGATACAAGTTGCTAACAATTTAACAAGTGCTAGAGGGAAATTATTCACAGCTCAACTACATTACCTAACATAATGCCCTCTCTACGGGTTATTTTTAAAATCCTAATTTCATCTTCACTCCTTGCTTTCTAAATTGATGAGCCGACTGCCCAGTGGCTTACATGCTGAAATAATTATCTTCGTTGAAAATAGAACGTAGATCTCCTCCTAAGCTTCTGTAAGTTCACCTGGATCCCTGACAGTAAATTTATTTTTTGTCTGCTGGAGATATCTTATGGAACGCAAATAATAGAATCCAATTTAAAAGCTGGGCTTGGTTTCCAGCCTTTTGCAGCCTTTCCTTCAGAGTCAAGCTGACACCGTTAAAAAAATATTACTTCAGAGGAATGAAAATAAAAAATATAATGCTTTGTTGCTTATATAAATGCTCTTAGGTATAATTGATTTGCATAACTGATCTTTTTGTTGTTGTTTAGTATACTGGAGCACTTTCTTATATTAAAAAAGCCATCCTTCTCAAACTGTAAAGTATATTTTAGGGGAAATTATTGCATTGATGGCAGCATGTCAATTACTCAAGCATACACATACTTATGGGAAGTGCCATTAAAACCTTGTAACACAGATTTGTCTTGAAAGTCGTGATTTATATATTTGAATAGCATCAGCTGATAAAAGTCAACCACCTGGGTGTCCAATGTAAAGTATCTGTTCAAACGTTTGAAACTCAGGTCTTCAAATCTGCAGATAAAGCTCTCATGTTGAAACCCCCACCCACCTTCTTGAGAGGGGTGACTGCTGGCTGACACTCAGAGAAGCTCTATTTGTGAGATCCAACACCTTTGCATAGCCACCAAAATCAGTAGAATAACAGCAGCCCTTCTGTGGCAGGGGCTACGGAGGTGCCACCATAAATACGAACCAACCCTTTGGTCCTTTTTGCCTACAAAGTTGGCACTGTGCATTTATCAAGCTGCGTATTCGCTATTGCAGCCATCTCATTGGCCGCATGACCCTGGACAATGCATCTTGTTCTGTATGAGCTTAGCATATAAAGTGACCAAACTTTTTTCCACCAGAGACCACTTGAAAATTGCTGAGGGAATTGGCGGACCATGTACAGTAATGTTTTTCTGTCTGTTGTAGAAATGGTACCACACCGTCTAGGACGGTGCTGTGTGATTTTTAACAGTATTTGAAATCAGCAACCTGGGAGGAGGAGGAGGAGGAGGAGGAGGAGGAGGAGGAGGAGGAGGAGGAGGAGGAGGAGAGCAGGGGGATGACCCCAGCTGCCTCCCATGTTGTGAATAACAGTGACAGATACTAGAATCTGGAAGCTGAGCGGTTAGTTATCTTACATCTACCCACCATGTGCGCATTTTTAGTTGTTATTCTTACTCTTCTTATATTTTTATTTCATTTTATGTAATTTTACAATAGATAATGTCAGGGCTGTAGTGACTACTCTTGAGTAACGACCTTCCACATGCTTGTCTTTCAGACGTTTTTATTTGTGCACATTATTTACAGTGTAACGAACTGCTGGTTCCGTGTCTACCCGCTCGAGTCAGATTCCTGCACTGCCCCCTTCTGCGTTCTGGACCAACATAAAAGCCTCGGAACTGAGAAGCGCCTCCCTTTCCTCCTCCTCCTCAATTCTGGCATCGGGGGGACGGGTCATCTGTCTGACCGATTCCTGTCCTCTCTTTCCGCCTCCCTCTCTTCCTGCCTATGGAGCAGGGGCTCTTGGATGTTGCCAGAGCCCTGGCACTCCCTCTCCGTTTCCTGACTCCCTCCATCAGACCCTTCGCTCTCATGACTGCTGGGATATGGGCTGCTTCGGATGAGGGGGTGTCTCTATAAGCCCTCCCCCTTACAGATAACATATTTTTAAAAATATGTTAAAAATATTTTTAAAAAGAACTGTTACAAACTTCTTGACTGTCTTTGCATTATCCACCCCTAAGTGCATTGAGGATATCATGCCATTATTTTTAAGCACATGTACCCTATTTTTCTGTGTATAAGATGCTCCCGTGTATAAGACGCTCCCTATTTTTCGGGACTCCAAATTTAAAAAATGGGGTTGCTGAGGTTTTTGGAGGGAGGATTGCCCAGAGTTGTTGAGCTTTTTTTTTTAGGGGGGATTGCCAAAATTCCCTCACCCGACTGACCGTCAATCGCCTGCCCAATTGCAGCAGCGACAGCCAATCAAAACCGGCCCTTTCCGCAACCACCAATAACACGCCCAGTAGCCACTGACAATCTCCAGCTTGCAGCAGCAACCAATACCATATTCCCCCCTATGCACTATCCGTGTATAAGACGGCCCCAAATCTGTTACATAATTTTAAAATAAAATAAAAAAACATCGTCTTATACACAGAAAAGTACGGTGCATGCATTTGGTTAAATGTTTGTTCCCAGACTTATTTTTTAACACACACACACACACACACACACACACACACACACTGAGAGAGACCCATGCGGCAGCAGTGGTGAGAGAGAGGAGGCTGAGTGTCTTGTTTGGTATGCTTGCCTCTTTTGATACAGGCTACAGCCTGCACTATCACACCTGAACAGCTACAGGGAAGTTAAGAATGAGACCAGCTTGTTACACATTAACATGCACAGAAGTTATTGTGACAGAGTTGTAGATTTATCGACCTTCCGATAACATGGCTGGGAAATGTCCCGTTACCTTTCAGTTTTTCTGCCAGCAAAGTTGCTTCGTGTTCCGAATAATGCATTATGGCGGGCGGAGATGGGGGCCGCATCCGATCTTCTTCCATTTTGCGCCTGTGACGCTCTTCTCGGGCCAGCATCCGCTGCTTACATTCCCATTCATAAAAGTCATCTCTTGCCTGTGCAAAATCAACATGAAGTCGGCCTGAATCTTTCTTGTCTGTACTAGATCCTAATCTCATGCGATAACCTGGAAACAACAAGCAAAAACCACGTCAGGTCTCCTTTCCTTTATTTATGTCCATACGCGTCACATCGTGTCAGTGAGTTAACATTTATACTTGCTGGTTTGCTTGAAGCCTGCCTATTAAAACGGTGGTTTCATTATGTGGAAAACAAGAAGCCAGCAACACTCCACCCAGATATAAAAAGAGGAAGAGGGGATTGCAGGCCCTCTCAGCTAGCTCAGCTCCTTCACTCCTTGAACTGGCTGCTACAAATACTCCAAACGTGAGACCCACTGTGTGAGTTTGCTGTTGTCTTCCTCCTCCTCCTCTCTCAGCACCTTTTCCCATTTATGTCATATTTTAGACTGTTAACTTGAGAGCGGGGGCTGCTCTCTTATTGCCATTTGTAACCATTAGACCAGGCTTTCCCAAACTTGGGTCTCCAGCTGTTGTTGGACTACAACTTCCATCATCCCTAGCTAGCAAGATCAGTGGTCAGGGAAGATGGAAATTGTAGTCCAAAAACAGCTGGAGACCCAAGTTTGAGAAACCCTGCATTAGACTAAAAAATGGTCAACGATGGCTTAAATAAAGAAATGTACCCATCTGCATTTTGAAGGCACATAACACTTCTGCTGAGCCAAATGCACTGTCAGTAATAGAGGAAAACAGACTGATATTGGGATATATATATATATATATGTGTGTGTGTGTGTGTGTGTGTGTGTGTGTGTATCGTAGGGTTTTTTGTGTGGAAACAGTACTGGTTTTAATATGATCACAGGCAGCTGTGATCACATATTGAAATCATGTTCCATGGTCCTTTTCTAATTGTATTTCCATGATTCCTACCAGGAAAAGTTCTGTCTTCAATGAAAATGTTAACCTTTAAAATCTTCTGCATCAATGTGTTTTTCTGCATGGGTTTTTCAAAAATGCCTCATGTCAGATGAATCTCATTTCTTTCTTTTTTTTGATGGAGTTAACAGGCTTGATGAATCGGGGGAATGCTGTGGACATAGTGTATCTTGATTTCAGCAAGGCTTTTTGACAAAGTCCCCCATAATATTATTGTGAGGAAGGTGCTAAAATGTGGGCTGGAAGAGGAAACTGTTAGGTGGATTTGTAGCTGGTTGACTGACCAAACACTAAGATAGTTGACTGACCAAACCCATTAATGGTTCCTCATTATCTTGGGGAAAGTGACAAGTGGGGTGCTGCAGGGTTCTGTCCCGCTGTTTTTCAACGTCTTCATAAACAATTTGGATGAAGGAACGGAGAGGATGCTCATCCAATTTACAGATGACACTAAACTGAGAGGGGTAGCTAATGCCACAGAAGACAGAATCAGAATTCCAAGTGACCTTAACAGTTTGGAGACGTGGGCACAAGCTAACAAAATGAAATTCAGTAGGGACAAATGTAAGGTTCTGCACATAGGCAGGAAGAACCAGATACACAAAAATAAGACAAGGAACACCTGGCTTACTAGCAGTACATGTGAAAAGACTAGGGGTCTTGGTGGGCCACAAGCTTAACATGAGTCAACCTTCTGGTGTAGCAGCCCAAAAAGCTAGGGATATTACAGGCTGCATCAACAGAAGTCTAATGTCCAGATCAAGGGAAGTAATAGTACCACTCTCTTCTGCCTTAGTCAGACCACACCTGGAATATTGTGTCCAATTCTGGGCACCACAATTTAAGAAGGATGTTGACAAGCTGCAAGGTGTGCGGAGAAGGGTGACCAAGATGATCAAGGGTCTGGAAACCAAGCCTTATGAAATACAGTTGAAGGAGGTGGGTATGTTTAGCTTGGGAAAGAGGAGACTGACAGGAGATATGAGTGTCATCTTCAAATATTGAAAGGGCTGTCACATGGAAGATGGAGCAAGCTTATTGGTTCATTTCTTCTGATGATTCCCCCCCCCATACAATGGCATAAATTGGCAAGTAAATGAAATATGTAGTGAGAACTCAATCCTTGTGGCCCTGTTTACATCAGAAACCTCAGAGGAGTGTGTGGGACTTCTGCCAGCAAAGCATATCTGGGACTGGTGTGTGATCCACCTTTATATTTTAAACGACAGCAACAGGGCTATATCCTCATGTAACACGAAGGCTGTAGTTGCAATAACTTATGTATTCTATTTTTATGTCTTTTGTCTATTACAGGCTTGAAAAATTACACTCTTCAGAATGTTTTATGTTTGAAAACATAATAAAGATCATCTAGGAAAAACAGTAATTCAGTGCAATTAAAACAAAGCATCTGCCGAACCCACGGCAGCTTCTCTGTCACACTAGAAGCTAGAACTTTGCTACATTATTTTGACAAAAAATTAAGCCTGGGAGTAGACCCAGTAAATACAAAGCTATTTTCCTCTTTCTGGTATTGTTTGAGATACGATGGAATGAGTATTCTAGTGTAATACGATGCAGTAACAGTTTGGGGTCCTCACATAGGTTATGAGGGGTTCTCCTCATGATTCCATTGTAGGACCTGGTTTCCATGTGCAGCGTAAGGAACATCCCAAAGGAGATGGTGTTAGTCTTTTGGAGGAAGAGAGGGGAACTAGCCCCATTGTATATCAGTGTGTGTGTGTGTGTGTGTGTATGTGTGTGTGTGTGTGTGTGGAGAGAGAGTCTCTTCCTTTAAATTCCTGGGAGTTTACCTAAGTGAAGATCTCACTTGGAAAAACAATATAACTCAGATGGTTAGGAAGGCCCAACAAAGACTCCACTCCCTCAGGGTCTTGCGAAAGAACAATGCTAAACAACAATTGATGGCCTCCTTCTACCGGTCCACAATAGAAAGTGTTGTCTCATATTGTATCACAGTGTGGAACATTGGCTTGACAGCCATGGACAGAATGTCTTTACAGAGGGTGGTGAACACAGCACATGATATCATGGGCTGTCCCCTGAGCCCGCTAGAGGACATTGCAGGGGATTGTTGCCTTAGGACAGGCATCCCCAAACTGCGGCCCTCCAGATGTTTTGGCCTACAACTCCCATGATCCCTAGCTAAGAGGACCAGTGGTCAGGGATGATGGGAATTGTAGTCCAAAACATCTGGAGGGCCGAAGTTTGGGGGTGCCTGCCTTAGGAGAGCAAGAAAAATTCTCAGGGACGATTCACATCCTGGCCAGCACCTTTTTAATCTTCTACCCTCAGGCAGGAGATATAGAAGTATAATCATTTGTACCAACAGGCGAAAAAACAGTTTCTATCCATGGGCTGTTAGGCTGCTGAACGGAAAATAATATAGTGAAACTGACTTTCGGGGTTGGTGTGTTGTGTGACAAGCACACAGAGTGCAATGAGATTGAGTGTTTGTGGGGTGGGGAGGCTCGGTTAATTTCATTGTACACAGGTTGAACATTGACAATAAAGATGTTGTTGTTGTTGTTGTTGTGTCTGAAGCGGTACAGTCCATTTGGCTCACTTTTACCTCATTCCCATTCATTTTGCTGCACGAGCAAACCAGGTCTTACAGTGGGGTCATTACCTGTGTAATAACACAACCACAGTTGTTGTGCACATTAAGTACGGATGGACATATCCCAAAGTGATATATTTATACCCCGTGTTTACAGCCTCGTCTCTTCTGATCTTGCTCATTAGCGTGCCTGGTTTATCCACTTGCATCAATGACCCAGTTCTGATCCATCATCTGCACGGCAATTTTTATGCCTGCTCAACTGGGCGATATCCTTAGATGCCCTTTGCAACTGCAGCTGTAAAGATTATCCCTATTCCAATATTTTTAAAAAAGACTTTGCATTGCCCACATCCTGTCCCAGAAGTAGGAAATCCATCAGCTAAGAAGACAGAAGACAGATTGAGAGATATATTTGACTTAGCCATTTTCAGTAAGTCAGGGAGGTTTTCGATTGGGACTTGGCTGTTTACAGAGAACGCAGTACCGGCTACTGATACCAAAACCAGCTGTCCTGACTGAATAGGGCCAGTGCCATATATAAAAACCCTATATGAAACAATGGTTTTGCGGCACCATTTGGGGAGCTTCTCTTCTCTACTGAATTATCACAGAGCAGCAGAAAACAGGGGAAAGTTCTGGTGAACACAGGAACACCTAAGGCCATAGGAATGGCCCCTCGAGTCGAGCATCCTGTGCTCACAGAATCCTGTGCAACAGCCCCCTTCACACCTGGAATTAAGAGGAATACCATACATTAAAAAGCAGAGACATCACCTTGCCGACAAAGGTCCGTATAGTTAAAGCTATGGTTTTCCCAGTAGTGATGTATGGAAGTGAGAGCTGGACAATAAAGAAGGCTGATCGCCGAAGAATTGATGCTTTAGAATTATGGTGCTGGAGGAGACTCTTGAGAGTCCCATGGACTGCAAGAAGATCAAACCTATCCATTCTTAAGGAAATCAGCCCTGAGTGCTCCCTGGAAGGACAGATCGTGAAGCTGAGGCTCCAATACTTTGGCCACCTCATGAGAAGAGAAGAATCCTTGGAAAAGACCCTGATGTTGGGAAAGATTGAGGGCACTAGGAGAAGGGGACGACAGAGGACAAGATGGTTGGACAGTGTTCTCGAAGCTACGAACATGAGTTTGACCAAATTGCGGGAGGCAGTGCAAGACAGGAGTGCCTGGCGTGCTATGGTCCATGGGGTCACGAAGAGTCGGACACGACTAAACGACTAAACAACAACAACACAACCATACATTAGGGATAGAGCAATTGTGACTGTGCCAATGCAGTTTCTGTCCCAAGCTCCTGAGCTTGGCAAACACTTGCTACGATAAAGGTCAAAGAACATAACAGCATATCAACATCACAAAATGCAAATGAGAAGCCACAATGAAAGCCCATTGAAGAATGTGACAGATACCAGAAAGGTAAATGGCTTTATCGACCATGAACTCTTCAGCAAAACGAATATGACAAAAATTCTTCTTGCTTTTCCGAATCGCTGTGATGTCACCGCACTGCTCAAAGACTTCCTGAATAATCTCCTCAGTGGCGTTTTCTGGCAATCCTCCAACAAACACAGTTTTACATCCAGGTGGCCTTTCTCTTGTTGAAGGTGGCGGAAGATCTAAGAGGAAAAATTAAAGTTCTCACCTGCTTTCTTATTCAGCCCCATAATTCATTTCAGACATAAAATAAATTGCTTAAATAAAAGTTTAACATTGAATAATTAGAAAGGCATCAATTCAGATCAAGTCCTCACAGAACTTATTTGGGTATTAAAATATTAATCAGCTGACACCACAGATTTCTGCCATTAAAATGGGAACTATGTGCTCAGCGCTGTTTGCTTTATCAGCTCCCAATTAATCAAAGCATTTTTTGTTCAGGTGAAGATCATCACAATGAACAAAAGGTAAAAATAAATAAATATCAAAATGACACAAAACCTATCACATAAAAGTCTTCATCGCAAAAAAAAAACCTGGCCGGGGTGGAGGGAAAGAGTCTACTAAAAGTGGGTGAAGACTGAACCTGTGGCTGCAGCAGCAAGGAAGCAAGGACCCCCTAGACGAGGACTGGGTCAAATTTTGGACCTGCAGAGAAGTTGTAGCTCAGTGGCAGAACATCTGCTTGGTTTTCAGAAGAAGAAGCCAGCTTCAATCTCCAGGTAGGCCTGGGAGCGTCCCTTGTTTGTGAAGCCCTGGAGAGATGCTGGCAGCCCTGAGCTACATAGGCCAAGGTATAAAGTGAAAGCTCCCTATGTTGTGGGATGCTAATATATCAGAGCTGTGCTAAGGGAGGGAAGGAAGGAAGGAAGGAAGGAAGGAAGGAAGGAAGGAAGGAAGGAAGGAAGGAAGGAAGGAAGGAAGGAAGGAAGGAAGGAAGTTTGCCTCATGTTATCCACATTGTGAAGTCTTTTTCTCTGAGGAAATGCTAAGTGAAGGGATAACTAAATTGCCATTGTTACCCTGGGTAAAAACCGATTAAAGGTAAAGGTACCCCTGACCATTAGGTCCAGTCACGGACGACTCTGCAGTTGCAGCGCTCATCTCGCTCTATAGGCTGAGGAAGCCAGCATTTGTCTGCAGACAGCTTCCGGGTCATGTGGCCAGCATGACTAAGCTGCTTCTGGCGAACCAGAGCAGCGCACGGAAACGCCGTTTACCTTCCCGCCAGAGCGGTACCTATTTATCTACTTGCACTTTGACGCGCTTTTGAACTGCTAGGTTGGCAGGAGCTGGGACCGAGCAACGGGAGCTCACCCCGTCACGGGGATTTGAACCGCCGACCTTCTGATCGGCAAGCCCTAGGCTCTGTGGTTTAGATCGCAGCACCACCCACGTCCCATAAAAACCGATTAGGATAGCCTGAACTGGACTAGTGATTTGGAACATTACTTAAATTAACCAAGCACACTTACTTGGATTTGGAGGGAAGAGCGTACAGCTTTTGCAGTGAATTATTTCTTTGATGACAGGCACCTCCGCCGGTGGCGGCTGGGCTACTAATCCCATACTTGACAACATGGGGTTAACTGGAGTTATTCCGGTGACCATGTTGATGTTTGGATCAAAGCCTCGTACACAAATTGAATCTGCAAATGTAGAAAATAAAATATTTGCTTTAACACCTTTCAAATAACTTTTGACCTTCTTGCGGAGATCATCTTGTTTTAGATTTATTGTTAAGAAATCATTGTTTGCTCACATGCACCCAAAACCTAAACCTCACATTAACCTTCAGCCAAGCACTGAGACAGAGGCTGGGGGAGAAAACCCAAATATGCAGGAAGAAGGAAAGAGTATATAAATTTAGGGTGGTACTGGATAGTACAATTAATGGTCACAGTCCTGTGAAATTCTTGACCGGCTGTGAAAAAGAATGGTGCTGCTCTTGTACAGGCTCAATTCATTTCACTGGTGCCTATGTGGGAAAACCTCCAGCTAGACTGTATCCTGCACTGTAAGGCTGCTTTAATTAAAAGTTTAGATGGATAATCTCTGTCAGTACCGTTTGTACCTACATGAATCAGAAGGAAAGGGGTTGTGTATAAGACTTGGCAACTTCTCTTGTCACATCATGAATCTTTGCACCTGGAAGACAGCACACCTCCTGGGACATCTTCTTTCCCACACACACTGGTGCCTCTATCCTGCTCAGTAGGGAGTCACCTCTGGGGAGTGGCAGGAACCGTTCTGTACATTGTACCTTCCAAACCCACCTCAGAGTGTTCAGAGGTCTGCAGCTCTCCAGCAAGAGTTTAAAAGTCACAAAAGCAAGTAGGTGATCTATATATTTTCCCACTCCATGCAAACAGCTCAGATAAGCAACCAGCCTTGATCCAAAAGACACAATCTCACTCTCTTCAGTCTCCTCCACCAATCCCTTGCAAACACCCCTGTTTACATGTCCTGGTCATGAGGTCCCAGAGGCTGCCCGCCCTTCTTCTTCTTTGGTGACTACTCGTAGCCGAGTAAGATTGTCTTCCATAAACACTGTTTTAACAATGAGTCCGTAAGTGACTGTGGAGGCCAATTCTGGATCCACACGTCCTTCCACAGTGGGGACATTGGTTTCTGGGTGGGAGTTGATCACAGTGTGGATTTGCAAAGCGTGCCTTCCTCTTAGCACGTTTCTCCCTTGCGTCCTGAGTTCGAGTGTCTTCAAAGCCCATGACACCTTTGGTGAAGGCTGTTCTCCAACTGGGGCACTTGCAGGCCAGTGTTGTCCAGTTGTTAAGTGTTTATACTACATTTTTTTAGATTTGCCTTGAGACCGTCTTTAAACCTCTTTTGTTGACCATCGGCATTATGCTTTCCATTTTTAAGTTCGAAATAGAGTAGTTGCTTTGAAAGACGATAATCAGGCATCCACACAACATGACCAGTCTAATGAAGTTGATGTTGAAGAATCATTGCTTTGACACTGGTGATCTTTGCTTCTTCCAGTACACTGATATTAGTTCACCTGTCTTCCCAAGTGATGTGTAAAATTTTTTGGAGACGCCATTGGTGGAATCTTTCAAGGAGTTGGAGATGGCATTTATAAGTGGTTCATGTTTTACAAGTGTATAGTTAAGTTGGTAGCCCAAACCACAAAACCTCCAACATCACACCTGAGACAACCTTGGTCATAACCGCCAGGGAGACTGATGAGAAGTAGGGTGGGTGGCACTTTTTACTGCATGAAAGTCATTCCTACCCCCCTCCCTCCCTCTCCTCCCTCCCTCTCCCTCTCCCTCTCTCCCTTCTCCCCAAACCCCAAACATTACAAAGGTGAAGCAGATGTCTGCTCTACAGCACCAAAAATTATAAAACGATGAAACATAAAACAGCAGATATTTTTGAATACTATAAAGGCAACATCACAAGCCCTTTCTTTGTGTGTGTGTGTGTGTGTGTGTGTGTGTGTGTGTGTGTGTGTTGTTAGAAAAATGAAACTTGAGCCCTTTCTGTGTGTGTGTGTGTGTGTGTGTGTGTGTGTAGTTAGAAAAATGAAACTTGCTTGTTTCTTAAGAAACAATCCTTTCGGATCCTTCTGCTGGCAACACTTTGCAGCAATTTGATGCCATCAATTATTCAGAGGCAATGGCAAGTTGTTTGGGCATTCCCAAAAGCTTTCGGATCACAATGCAGAAATATTTAATGGTAACATGAAAAATCCAGGGTTTGGCAGCTTGGGAGTTGTGGCTGAACTAATAAACAACAACAAAAGAGCAAAGCTTGAAAATAAAATAAAAACTATGCCTTGTCCTGAAACCACATGATAGTGTTCTTTCCTATAGCGTAGTAACTCTGAAAAGCTCATAGAATACATTTTGGAAGTGAGCATTTATATTTGTACATTCATATTTTAAAACCTAAGGTTGCTGTTAAAAAAACGTGGGAGGAGAGGACACAACCCTAACATGAGATCAGCCAAAATAAGCAAGTTAGGATCCGGGAGATCTCTGGCTGAGCCAACTCTACGATTCTATGATTCTATGTTTATGAACCTTTTTTGATGCCACAAACCACATTCAGGTTTAAAAATGAAACATGATCTTCTCCATTGTAAAGCAAGTCTTCTAAGCAAAATGGTAACAAGGACTCCATTACACTTGAAAGGACTCAGTGTACTGCACATACGTTTTATTTCCATTAACGCAAGCAGATATTCATGAGTCCACTTTTCATAATTGACACTGCTCACATAGGACACAAGGCAGCCAAAAGGAAGCTCTTTTTCTTGTAGGGACGAGGGTGGCGCTGTGCTCTAAACCACTGAGCCTCTTGGGCTTGCCGATCAGAGGGTCAGCAGTTCGAATCTGAACAACGGGGTGAGCTCCCATTGCTTTGTCCCAGCTGCTGCCAACCTAGCACTTCGAAAGCACGTCCTTGCGAGTCGATAAATAGGTACCGCTGCAGTGGGAAGGTAAACGGCGTTTCCGTGCGCTCTGGTTTCCGTCACGGTGTCCCATTGCGCCAGAAGCGGTTTAGTCATGCTGCCCACATGACCCGGAAAGCTGTCTGTGGACAAACGCCAGCTCCCTTGGTCTGAAAGTGAGATGAGCGCCGCAACCCCATAGTCACCTTTGACTGGACTTAACCATCCAGGGACCCTTTACCTTTACTTTACCTTTTTTTACTTTTCTTGTCCTACTGAACTGTGGTTAGAGTTCAGCAAATGCTAAACTCTCTCTTTGAAATTGATGGGGTTCACAACTATTTAGTTTTGACTGAACTGTACAAGACATCTGTTATCTGAACCCAAGTTATCTGAACCCTTTTTCTACAAAGGGAAAAGAAGAAAGTATAGAACAGTGGACGACTTAGAGAAATTCTGGAGGAAATATAAGGAGGAACTGGGCTTGGTGGGTCCAATGGGGGGAGGGGGGCCAGAAGAGGAGGAAACTCAACAGTTGGAGGAGGAATTAAAAAGCTAAAATTGTATAAGGATCGTGTATAAAAATTCTCATTCCCAATACTTTAATATTTTTTTATATTTATTCTTTTTTTATAGAAGAAATAACAAAATAAATATAAATAAATAAATAAATAAAAAAGGAAATAAAAGTAACAAAGTTGTAATAAAGTTTATAAGTGAATAAAAGTTGTCAAAATGGATTTAAGTGTATTGACTTGGAACGTCAATGGACTAAACGAGAAAAGCAAAAGAAATAAGGTTGAGCACATTCTTAAAAAGCAGAAACTTGACCTGATCTGTCTGCAAGAAACACATATTACCGAACAACATGCTCGAATTCTCTCAAATAAAAGGCTAGGAATTGAATTTGTGTCATCAGGAAAATTTAAAAAAAATGGAGTGGTAATTTATGCGAACCCTATACTCGAACCAAAATTAGTTTACAAGGATACACAAGGAAGGGTGGTTGCTATCCAAATCACTGTTTACGGAGATAAGATAATTGTGATAGGTATCTATGCGCCCAATGAGAAGAAAAGCGAATTTTTCCAAAGTTTAGAGCAAAATTTAGGGGAGGCAATTGGGGAAAAAATTATATTACTAGGTGACCAAAATGGGGTAGTTGCACCAGAACTGGATAGATCTAAAAAAGCAGCAAAAAAAAAACAATTAAAGCTCCCAAAAACTTTTTTCCAATTAATAGATTTGTTAAATCTGGAAGACGCATGGAGAGCTAGGAACCCGTTTGAAAGGGATTACACCTACTATTCTTATCCAAACAATTCAGCGGGAAGAATTGACGCTATATGGACAACAAAAGACCTGACAGTAAAAATAGCTGTGGCGGAAATTCAACCTAAGACCATTTCCGATCACAATGCAGTATATGTAAAAATAAAAGGAGGAATGAAAAAAAATAAAAGGTGGAGATTAAATGAAGGACTGTTAAAAAATGGAAAAATTTTGGATAAGGCAAAAAGGGTGTTAAAAGAATATTTCGAATTGAATTTAAACAAGGGAACGGATCAAAAAATAGTATGGGATACTAGCAAGGCAGTACTCCGTGGGTTCTTTATCCAACAAAACGTAATCCAGAGGAAACAAAAGGAAAAGAAAAAACAAGACTTACTGGAAGAAATTAGGAAAAAAGAAAGGGAAGTATATCAACAACCAGAAAAGGAAGATCTAAAAAGAGATTTGAAAATTCTTCAATCTCAATTCTCAATGCTAATAAACGAGGAAATTGAAAATAAAATAAAATCAATGAAACAAAACTATTTCGAATTTGCCAACAAGCCGGGGAAATTATTAGCCTGGCAACTTAAAAAACGGGAAGCTGAAAGAACTATCAATAGAATAAAATTAGATGAAAAGATAATAACTGATCCAAAAGAAATTGAGGACAAATTTCTAGAATTTTTTAAAAATTTATATAAAAAAGAGGGAGAATCCATACAAGAAATTAAAAAATATTTGGAAAAACATAGCCTGCCCAAAATCCTTAAAAAACAGAAAGAAATGTTGGAGGCGCCAATAACAACTTTTGAAGTCCAAAGTGCAATTAAAGAAGCCAAAACTGGGAAAACCCCGGGCCCTGACGGGTTTCCGGCTTGTTATTATAAAAACTTTGAGGATATTCTAACAGAACCACTGAAAGACATTATGAACAATATTATGACAGAGGGAGCTATGCCAGATACGTGGAAGGAAAGTTACATATCGGTCATACCAAAACAGGGAACGGACCACCAGATAATAGCAAATTATAGACCCATTGCACTTCTCAACAACGACTATAAGTTGTACGCATATATTCTAGCACAACGAACTAAAAAAATCCTTTTGAATGTCATTCACGATAATCAGGCGGGCTTCCTCCCAGGCAGGCGCATTTCTAACAATACTAGAAACATCATAAATCTGCTAGAATACCTGGATGTAAGAATAGATAAGTCGGCAATTTTTATGGCGGTTGATGCTGAAAAAGCATTCGACCGAGTTTCATGGGACTTCATGAAGGACCTACTTTACCAAATGGATTTTGGGGAGAGATACCTAAATGCCATAAATGCTATATATACGAAACAGAAAGCCAAAGTTATAATAAATGGGAATATAACCCAAGAATGCGAAATAAATAAAGGGGTCAGACAGGGGTGTCCCCTGTCCCCCTTAATATATATCTTGACATTAGAAACCCTTTGCGAACAAATAAGGGAGGAAAAAGAAATTAAAGGTATAACTTTAGGAAAGAGAAGTTATAAATTAAGAGCCTTCGCGGACGACCTTATCATTACGGTGGAGAACCCCAAACAAAGCCTCATCAAAGTTTTGGACATCATAAAAGAATACAGTGCAGTTTCCGGATTCAGACTAAACTATAACAAAACTAAATTATTGGCAAAAAATATGACATTAGCGGAGAAAGAAGAAGTACAAAAAGCTACTCAATTAAACATCTACCCCAGATTAAAATATTTAGGAATAATGCTAACCCCGAAAAATATCAATTTATTTGAAGACAATTATGTAAAGATATGGAAAGAGATCCAAAACAGTTTAGAAATATGGAGTAGGCTTAGATTATCTTTTTGCGGCAGGATCGCGGTAATTAAAATGAAGATTTTACCTAAATTACTGTATTTATTTTAAACCCTGCCAATTATTGGTAAGACTACGATGATCGATAAGTGGCAGAAAGAGGTATCCAAATTTCTATGGCAAAATAAGAGGCCGAGGGTTAAACATAAGATACTTATTGACCTTCCAGAGAGAGGAGGATTTGGCCTCCCAGACCTTAGGCTTTATTACGAAGCTTCCTGCCTCACATGGATAAAGGACTGGTGCTTGCTAAAAAAATGTGGACGTACTAGACCTGGAAGGACATGAAACGAGGTTCGGGTGGCACGCTTATTTATATTATGGAAAAGGAAAGACACACACAAAATTTACAAGCCACATGATTAGAAATGCTTTATTTAGAACATGGGACAAATACAAAAGATATCTTGAACCAAAAATCCCAAGATGGATATCTCCAATGGAGGCAATAACACCAAAAAGAGTAAACATGGATAACAATTGGATAACATACAATATGATGCTACTAGAAGAGGAAGGACAAATCAAAATTAAAAAATATGAAGATATAAGGGAACATCTTAACACATGGCTGGATTATCATCAATTGAATGAATTATTTAAAAAAGATAAACAAATAGGATTTCAGATGGAATGTACAAAATTTGAAAAAGAATTATTGAAAAACAATACAAAACTTATTTCTAAAATGTACAAATTGCTTTTAGATCACGAAGTCATGGATGAAAAGGTTACATCTGCCATGACTAAGTGGGCACAGGACTGTGGTTATCCAATTACATGTTTTGAATGGGAGAATCTTTGGAAAATTAATATGAAATTTACGTCGAGCTGCAATATAAGGGAGAACATGTTAAAGATGAATAACAGATGGTACCTGACACCTTCCAGATTATCAAAGATGTATAAGAATATAGCTAACGTTTGCTGGAGGTGTGGTGGTAACGATGGGAACTTATTTCACATGTGGTGGACTTGTGAAACCATTAAGAAATTTTGGAATAAAATTCATGATGAGATACAAAAAATTCTAGGGAAAAACATTCCAAAAAAACCAGAGATTTTCCTATTAAGTATAACATTTCAAAAAGATATACCATCACAAACAAAAGAAATTTTACTATATGCTCTAGCAGCGGCTCGTCTGATTATTGCCAAAAACTGGAAAGAAAGAGAGGCCCCAAAAATCATAGATTGGCAGGAAAAGCTACAGGAAATGGCCGAAATGGCACAGCTAACAAATAGTTTGAGAGGGAAAGATAAGGAAGAATTTGTTAAAAGATGGGATAGATACAAGAAATATGTTAGAAAATATACTGAAGATAAAATTAAAATGATAGCGTTTGAGTGAAAGGGTAAGGAGATTTATTGAATTTGTAGAAACTTAAAGAAATAGAATGTGAAAACATATTGAAAGTAGAAATAGTACTGATTGTATATACATTCGATAATGGAAGAACAAAAACTAAGCCGTCGGTGGTAACAGGAAGCCCAGAGTGTTTTCTTTTTTCCTGTTTTTTTATTATTATTATTTCATTTTTTATTTTTATTCATTTTTTATTTTTAACTTTTTTTCTTTCTTTCTGTTTTTTCGGGTTTTTTTTTTTCCTTTAGACAATTGATTACAAATGTTCTGTGAGGAATAACTGTTATTAAGAGCTTAACCTTTCTTTGTTAAGCTCCCAGATATGTTTTATTTTTATTCCTTAATCTTATTTGTTATATGGAAAATGTATATAATATTGTTGTTGAAGTGGAAAAATAAATAAATATTATTCAAAAAAAAAAAAAAACGTGGGAGGAGAGGACACAACCCTAACATGAGATCAGCCAAAATAAGCAAGTTAGGATCCGGGAGATCTCTGGCTGAGCCAACTCTACGATTCTATGATTCTATGTTTATGAACCTTTTTTGATGCCACAAACCACATTCAGGTTTAAAAATGAAACATGATCTTCTCCATTGTAAAGCAAGTCTTCTAAGCAAAATGGTAACAAGGACTCCATTACACTTGAAAGGACTCAGTGTACTGCACATACGTTTTATTTCCATTAACGCAAGCAGATATTCATGAGTCCACTTTTCATAATTGACACTGCTCACATAGGACACAAGGCAGCCAAAAGGAAGCTCTTTTTCTTGTAGGGACGAGGGTGGCGCTGTGCTCTAAACCACTGAGCCTCTTGGGCTTGCCGATCAGAGGGTCAGCAGTTCGAATCTGAACAACGGGGTGAGCTCCCATTGCTTTGTCCCAGCTGCTGCCAACCTAGCACTTCGAAAGCACGTCCGTGCGAGTCGATAAATAGGTACCGCTGCAGTGGGAAGGTAAATGGCGTTTCCGTGCGCTCTGGTTTCCGTCACGGTGTCCCATTGCGCCAGAAGCGGTTTAGTCATGCTGCCCACATGACCCGGAAAGCTGTCTGTGGACAAACGCCAGCTCCCTTGGTCTGAAAGTGAGATGAGCGCCGCAACCCCATAGTCACCTTTGACTGGACTTAACCATCCAGGGACCCTTTACCTTTACTTTACCTTTTTTTACTTTTCTTGTCCTACTGAACTGTGGTTAGAGTTCAGCAAATGCTAAACTCTCTCTTTGAAATTGATGGGGTTCACAACTATTTAGTTTTGACTGAACTGTACAAGACATCTGTTATCTGAACCCAAGTTAAAAAGTTTCCATTGTCAACAGGTGGTTGCAGCCAACATTAAACCCAATTTTCATTGCTTCCCCCATGTATAGTTTGATTTGGTCTGTGGCTTATTATGGAGCACCCAGCTGCCTAGGAGCTAAACTCCTGCTATGGTCCCATGAATACCAGCTGATCAAAGAAACAGAATACCTTCTAGTCTAGCCATCCTCCGACAGGTGCCATCCAGATATGATTTTGGACTCCAACTGCCATCACCCCTGGCAATTGGCCATGTTGAGGGAGTTGAAGCAAGACATCTGGAAGGCACCAGTTTGGAGACCAATTTGTAAAATTGGGAACACTTGGAGGAAAAATCAGAATTCAGTATGAGTAAGTTTTGATTATATCTGCTGTTTAGTCTAATTATAAGTTCCACATCTTTTCTTGATTCTTTCCCCATGTTTGCCTTTCTCCATCAATAATTTTTAAAAATGCATCTTGAGTAAGCAGCAAAATAATGAGAGTTGCTTCCTTTTCCTTTGAGTAAGACGTTAACATATGGTGATATTCTCAGTCTTGCTGGTATTGACAATACATTTTTGTCTCTGGATGTTCTATTCGAAAATAACACACAAAGGAAATCTACTCGGCTTCCAGATGGTAAATTGGTTTCTTTAGCAACTGTTACTATTTCTTGATGTGAAGACATTTAATTTGGTGTTTCTTGAGAGTTTTGAAAAACTGCATCAATTTAAGGTTTTTGAGTTGAGGTAAAATTCTAGATTCCTGCCAACCTAGCAATTCGAAAGCACGTCAAAGTGCAAGTAGATAAATAGGTGCCGCTCCAGCGGGAAGGTAAACAGCGTTTCCGTGTGCTGCTCTGGTTCACCAGAAGCGGCTTAGTCATGCTGGCCACATGACCCAGAAGCTGTATGCCGGCTCCCTCAGCCAGTAAAGCGAGATGAGCACTGCAACTCCAGAGTCGTCCGTGAATGGACCTAATGGTCAGGGGTCCCTTTACCTTTACCTTTAAAATTCCAGATTACTTCTCCCCAATTATTTGCAGGTGGAGGGGTTGCTTTTAATAGATCAAGCAGATATTCCACAGCAACATGATTCAGTGTTTTGTTTCATCTTTTTCAAGACGTGGGAAGTGGTGAGCAATCTCTTCAGAACCAGCCTCTGCTGAGAAATTCTGCTGCAATGTGAAATTATATACATATCTGCTTATTATTTTAAAAGTTGACAATGAGTGAGAGGCAGCAATTCCTGGCAGAGCTAGTTCTCCCAAGCTTCATCTCTCACCATCCAACACAACCATCTAAAAAAACCACACCCTTCCCCCATCCCCTTGGCTACAGCCAGTCTTTCAACTCAATCCAGCACGAGATATCTATGCACAGAGGCAGGCTAGACAACCCAGCTTTAGACTCACATCTGCATCGCAATGTGCCATGCTCTGCCAGAGGTGAGTACTCCAAGCGGTATCAAGACCAGAGACCCGATGTCAGATGGGGAAAAGCCAGAGTCAGCGTAGTGTAGTCCCAGAAAGGCAAGTGTCAAGGTTTCAGAGGTGAAAGTGAATGAGCAGGTGAGTCAGAGGGAAGCAGCACAGTAAAATACAAGAGAAAAGGTCAGGTTCCAGAAACAGGAGCAGATGAGCTAGAGGCAAGCGGTCTAGTCCAAAGGCCAGATTCCAGAAGCAGTGATTAGATGTGGGCGCAAGGTGGTCCTGCCCTCTGTCTGCCCCTCAAAACCGGCACATCACATGGGACTGGGCCTTAGTGGCGGCAGCCTCTCCTCTCCTCCTCATCTGCTCTCCATCATAGCTGCCAAGTCTCCCGTTTTCCCCGGGAAACCGCCGTTTTTCCGGCTGTCCCCAGCCGAAAAAATGGATTTTGTTTTTTGTTTTTTCCTGGTTTATTCTGGCGCGGCAGCCATTTTGGAACTGGGCGGAGCATGCTCAGAAGTGACTTTTGATGCTGCTCTGCCCAGTTCCAAAATGGCTGCAGCACGACTTCTGGTGCGGCGACCATTTTGGAACTGGGCACAGCAGCATCAAAAGTCACTTCTGAGCATGCTCCGCCCAGTTCCAAAATGGCCGCCGCACTACTTCCGGTATGCTACTTCCGGTCCGGTCCCTTATTTTTCAGAGAGGAACTTGGCAGGTATGCTCTCCATCCTCCTCCCTGAGCTTTGTGGTGGCAGCACTGGCAGAGGAAATAGGGACATTCCAGGATAAAATTAGCAAATCCAGGACTGTCCCTGGAAAATAGGGACACTTGAAAGGTCTGTGTTAAGCCAGCTGGTGAAGCTTGTAAACCTGCCCAGGTGGTATCTCTTGGTGATATATTGCCACTCTTTCAGTAGATTTTCTGGAACTTAATTTAAGGAAAATCTTCTACATTCACCAAGCAAATGAGCTCTTTGCTTCTGCAGGAAACAACCACACCATTGACTTGAATGACTTCAGAAGGGCAGAAACATGAATTCCACATGTGACCTTTTATGTGTTGGGCCTAATCAGTGGCGGCCAGAGAAGAACTTGACATGGATGTAGCAATTTCACAGCAATGAATCTGGAAACCTAAAATCCTAGACTCAAGACCACCTCCCCAGGCTCCTATCCATTCTTAAGGAAATCAGCCCTGAGTGCTCACTGGAAGGACAGATCCTGGATCTGAGGCTCCAATACTTTGGCGACCTCATGAGAAGAGAAGAATCCTTGGAAAAGACCCTGATGCTGGGAAAGATTGAGGGCACTAGGAGAAGGGGACATCAGAGGATGAGATGGTTGGACAGTGTTCTCGAAGCTGTGAACATGAGTTTGTCTGCCAACTGTGGGAGGCAGTGGAAGACAGGAGTGCCTGGCGTGCTCTGGTCCATGGGGCCACGAAGAGTCGGACACGACTAAACGACTAAACAACAACAACAAAGTGGATGTGGAGCCCACTCTTCATTGCTGCCATCTCATTGTTCCATAACTAACAACCAGGAGAATCCCTAAGCCATCGCTAGCATTCAACACAAGGGACACACAATCAAGACTCAGTTGCCACCTCAGCTTCCTCTTCATCTCCCAGACTGGTGTTGACAATGGACCAAATCCCCAACTGGAAGGACTTCAGCCAACACTGGCCAGTTCACAAGCAAAGTGAGGCATTTGCAATGGCTGAAGAGGGGAACGTGAGAACACAGAAGATAAGGCCAGTAAGGAGAAGAAGACACTTGTGCAGGCAAGGAATGACCCACAGAAGAAACAAGTTGCTTCACCACCTTAACAAACTTGGCCTGGGAATGTACATATTCTACATTGTTCACACACAAAAGATTTAAAAAATAAAAATAAAAATGGAAAAAATGATAAATATCTATAAAAATGAGAAATGGCTCACTCGAAGTTCGTTTTAGGTTCTGCAATGGGATTTAAAAGTAAGCCATACAGCAGAAAAATCACCTCTTTAAAATGCAGCAGTTAGATTCTAACAACAAATGGTTTCATTATTCACAGAAGGAAAATCTTTTACCTTTAAAACAGAACAGCATATTTTGAAGAACACAGCTGTGATGCTAGGTTTAAAATATGTTTAGCTCACTGTCAGTAACTGCTAAATCCAGACTTCTGGCTCCTCCAGACAACCTATTTATTGAGCAGTCATCCTGATTTGCTCACTCAAAGCATACATGGAGGTTAAATTATATTCAGTCTTTATTGAGCATTAATTCTGATATTTTTTGTGGGGAGGTTATACATCAATGAGCATTCATCCTGATTGGATTGCAGCATGTTGATACATCTTCCGCTTAATTATTTCTTCAATGTACAAAACTGCTGTTAGAATATTCCTCTTTTCTTCCATTTTGGTAACCTCCCTACTTGTCTTACTTCATCATCCCCCAGGACTACAACACATAATAATTTGATGTAAAAAGTATTATTTGTCATCCTCTTGGTTCTGAAACTTTTATATATGATTCACTTTGACAGTGATTTCAATAATGTGGTGATTTTATGAGCAACAAAAAACTATTAACCACTTTAATGGGGCAGGTTTGTTTTTTTAAAGATTTTTTAATCATAATTTTTATTAGTTTTCAATTACAATCCAATAGTAGCCTCATTATAACAATACCAATTTATAATACAATTACCAATACCATTCTTATATAAAAAAAGATTAAACCAAATTATGTCACTGAGGTTTCATTTGGCAGACAATTCTTTTAAAGAAAAATGTATTTGTGTCACTTATGAGTATTGTCATATTTGTCTTGTTGCATAATAAAATAAAAAATAAATGCTTCAATAAGTCTTTATTTGCATTTAAAATATTAAAGACTTATTTCCCGGATGCTCTAAGTGGCTCAGAATGGTTAATTAGCATATTTATAGGAAGATAGGACAGGAATATTTGAAATATTTAATAAAAACTACATCAATAAAATACAATTTTAAACAGCGAAATTAATCCCTAAACAAAGAAGAAGAAGACCCGACCTATGCACAGCATGATAAGTAAACAGTATCTACTGACTTTCAGGTAGGTAGCCGTGTTGGTCTGAGTTGAAGCAAAATAAAAAAATTCCTTCAGTAGCACCTTAAAGACCAACTAAGTTTTTATTTTGGTATGAGCTTTCATGTGCATGCACACTTCTTCAGATACACTTGAAACAGAAGAGTCAGACCCTTATGTATATACAGAGGGTGGTGGGGTGGGTGGGAATGGGTGGTGGGCTGATAGGAGTGGTAAACCTGTTGATGGCTGTTAACGACTGCTGATGACTGCAATTGGTCCTGCGGGGAAAAAGCAAGGGCTGAGGCGCTAAAGAAAGCTCGATCATGCATAATGAGATAAGAATCCTATGTCTTTGTTCATCCCAGGTGGCTCCATGGTTTTAAGCTTGGTAATGAGTTCCAATTCAGAAACTTCTCTTTCCAGTCTGTTTCTGAAATTTTTCTGTAATAAAACAGCTGCTTTGAGATCTTGTACAGAATGTCCATGGAGCCACCTGGGATGAACAAAGACATTATTTGAAACACTTAAAACTACATATATTCCACCAAGCTGGTGAGCAGTAGTTTCTCCAAAATTCTGCCTGAGATTCATCATGACACTTTCCTGATTTCTGCATGTAAAAGACTTAAAGTATATGTCAGTAAGATGATGAACCCAAGTACAGTATTGTGAAAAATCATCACAATGACAAAATCCGCAAACAATTTGCAGCTGTCCGCTAGAGTGTAGAATTTTCAGCCTGCTCTCTTATTTACTTAATGTCCTAAAGGGTTAACAATTAGAAACCTCACACATGAGTTAAACTCAATGGGAGCATGAAACTGTTGACCACGGGTGTTATTTTCCTTATTCCAAGATAGAGAACTTCAAATTACAAAACAAAACGTAAGTATAAAGGAAAATCATAGAAAAGGAAGATAGAAAAGGAATTAATGAAAAAGAAATAAGAAGGGCTGCCAATTCTCTGTCTGCCAATTATGTATGTAACAATTATTCAAAATGTTCAGAATATGCACTCCAAGATAACATCTGGCTTTACTATTGTCCTGCTCTTTCTCCATCTGCTAGACGAAGGTTTTTCAATCTTCATTCCCAGTCCTCTCACATCTACCTCCCCCGCCCCAAAAAAAAGTCCAAAAGAAGCTCTTCATTTTTTTATTATCATTAAATGTCAGTCATAGTTCTTATCTGACCCAGTATGATGAATTTCTCTCCAAAGGTTCCAACAAATCCCAACAGTGTGGTAGTCCATAATTATTTATTATATCTTCACACCCAACTCCATATACTCCAGTCCCATTTCCTGTTGGCCATTATACTGTATCCTGATGAACGTCTTCTTCTGAGCATAAGAGGTTAATCCCTGATGCCCCGCTTGTCTCAAAAGGGAGCTTTGACAATCAAGATTTATGCCTTGGTTGCTTTTAATCACTGCATAATTATTTCTGCTGACAGAAGTGTCAACGGTCAATGACTAATCCACCATCTTCCTCCCCAGAAGTTCCCAGAACGTTGTTGTTTTTGTTTATTGCTACTTTATATATTTTTGTGTTTTTCTATTGTTATCCGCCCTGTGATCCTTGGAGGAACGATGGGTGTACAGTAATATAATAAATAACAATATTAGCATTAATAAATAATGCAACAAAGAATTCTATTTTCACAGAGGTTCTAGTCTATAATAAGTTCCCCTATTTCTAGAACAGGACTTCTATGTCCCTGCTATCATTCATAAATACAGTGGTGCCTCGCTTAATGAATGCCCTGCTTAACGAAATTTCCGCTTAACGAAAGGATTTTTCGAGCAGAGGTTGCCTCGCTAGACGAATTCGTTTTACGAAAAATTCGTCTAGTGAATCGCGGTTTCCCATAGGAATGCATTGAAATTCAATTAATGCGTTCCTATGGGCAAAAAAATTCAAAAAAAATTCAATGCATTCCTATGGGATTCGCTAGATGAATTTTTCGTTATAAGAAAAGGCCCGTGGAACGAAGGCACCACTGTAAATAAATAAATTTCTGAGCAAGGTTTCACACAGGTAACATCAGTGTCTTAACAGACTGTGCTTCATTCAGCACTCTCAAGTACAGTGGTGCCTCGCAAGACGAATTTAATTCGTTCCACGAGTCAATTTGTTTTGCGAAAAATTCATATTGCAAATTGCCTTTTCCCATAGGAATGCATTGAAATTTCTTTTTCTCTTTTTTTTGCCCATAGGAACGCATTAATTAAATTTCAATGCATTTCTATGGGAAACTGAGATTCACAAGACAAATTTTTCGCAAAATGAATTCGTCTTGCGAGTCACCATCAGATCGCCAAACGCATTCGTCTTGCGAAAAATTCGTCTTGCAGGGCATTCGTCTTGCGAGGTACCACTGTATTTGAAGTGGAACTGAGAGAAAGCACACACACAAACACACACACACACACACACACACACTGCAAATGTCTTTTTTAGCACAGAGCTCAGAATTTGATTCTATTTTCTGCACTTAGCAACCAATGAGCTGAGTAAATGTCCTCCTCTTGCTACGGGGGTGAGCAGAGAGTAGTGTAGTAGTTTGAGGGAATCCTGGAGCAAATGGCTTGGCCACCAGGGTCTCTGCAAGAGCGACAAAAAGGTTTGCCATTAAGATTTTAGCTAGAACTGCCCAACTGACTTCTCTTTCATTACTTAAATAGCAGCGACACTTAGCAGGCTCCTTTCAAAAGAGAGAAAAGGGTTCAAAAGCTGTTTGTTGTGCTGTGGCATCTGGCCTCTGCTGCTTCCAAGAAACACCCTAAGGGACATATCAAAACCCTTGAGCATTGCTAGAGTGCCTCCTGGCTGCTATTGAATCAGAGCATCTGCTTGCTCTTTTGTGGTTTTAAACTTCATATTTGTATAAATAGCAGATTAGTTTCTTTTGTCTTGGGATGAGGTTAAGGAGCTAGCTTTAAAAAAAAAAAACAGTTCTTTTGATTATGAAAAGCCAAACAAAGTTATGCTCTTAATACTGCTACCGTGACACCCCAAAACACATGTTTGTGATACCATCTTCTCCTCAGCTCTGTCGAGTGGATCTGCTCTCCAAAAAGAGGCAAACAAAGGATAGCCATTTCCCAACTGTAAACGGATTACAAGTGAAACAAAAATGCTCTGGAGGGTTCCTTTTGTTCCTCACAGAATGTATACAAATGAGTGGAAGGCCAAACAAAAAACTCAGATGACATTGCTGAAACAGAATTTGAAGTACAGGAAACAAGAGTAACATCATTAGAGTTAAAAGGATTTGATGATTTCGTGCCAGCGAAGCATGTGTGCTCCATTTGTTGCAAGTATATAAGGATAAGCTCACTGGAAGGACAGATCGTGAAGCTGAGGCTCCAATACTTTGGCCACCTCATGAGAGGAGAAGACTCCCTGGAAAAGACCCTGATGTTGGGAAAGATGGAGGGCACTAGGAGAAGGGGACGACAGAGGACGAGATGGTTGGACAGTGTTCTCGAAGCTACGAACATGAGTTTGAGCAAACTGCGGGAGGCAGTGCAAGACAGGAGTGCCTGGCGTGCTCTGGTCCATGGGGTCACGAAGTCGGACACGACTAAACGACTAAACAACAACAACATATAAGGATATTTGCTTGGGGGGGGAGAGCCATTTTGAAGCAAAAAACAAGCAGGAAACCATGTGGATAATCTAGGATCAACAACATCTCAGCAGTTTTCACTAGGACAGATTTGGGAGAGTGGTTGATATAATCCAAACTGGGTTTCAGCTGCTGTTGGGTTGGAAGACTCCCCTCATGGATGTATAAATTGCTATCTAAAAGCACTTGTCAGCGCCTGCTTTTCTACACAAATTATTCAACTAGCTTCGCAACGAAACCATCATAATGCACCAGTATCTCCAAAAGACCCATAGTGTTGGGCTACAGCAGACCTCTCTGGAGAAGACTTGTGGGCACAACAAATGAGTTCCTTCTTTGCCGTCTCCTCCTTGGCCTCACAATGTGCTCAAATATGAACCTCAAATATGATGAAGCTTATGAGAATCTTCTAAGAACTACAGTGGTGCCTTGACTTATGAATTTAATCCGTTCCAAAGGCACCTTCGTAGGTCGAAAAATTCTGTGGCAGGGGCTACGGAGGTGCCACCATAAATACGAACCAACCCTTTGGTCCTTTTTGCCTACAAAGTTGGCACTGTGCATTTATCAAGCTGCGTATTCCCTATTGCAGCCATCTCATTGGCCGCATGACCCTGGACAATGCATCTTGTTCTGTATGAGCTTAGCATCGGTGACTGAACTTTTTTCCACCAGAGACCACTTGAAAATTGCTGAGGGACTTGGCGGACCATATAATGTTTTTCTGTCTGTTGTAGAAATGGTACCACACCATCTAGGTCCTGTGTGATTTTTAACAGTACAGTGGTGCCTCGACTTACGAATTTAATCCATTCCGAAGGCACCTTCGTAGGTCGAAAAATTCATAAGTCAAAAAGCGCCATTGGAAACACGATTTTTTCCGTTTTCAATGCAAAATCGCAAGTCGAAGCAACCCCATCTAAAAATTCGTAAGACGAAAAAACCCTATCTAAAACCGCCGCAGTTTCCGTTCGGATGTCGAGAAATTCGTAAGCGTGTGGCCATTTGCCACATTCATAAGTCGAAAAATTCGGTTGTCGAGTTGTTTGTAAGTCGAGGTACCACTGTACATTGTTAAGGAGCTATGGATTGTATAAATCATACTCTAACATTAAAATGCATACGCTGACTACTAAATGTGTGGCAAATTTAGAGGATAGGCGACATAAAGAAGAAAACAACCGACAGAGCAAATAGCCAAAGAGATTCCATACAATCAGTAACTTTGCTACCATTTCAAACCTTGACATTTGCTTAGATTTAAAATCCAATTTTACAGCAGTAATAAATAAGGAATGATATAGGGCACTTTGAGTCCTAAAAGGCTAGCAGTGCTGGAAATTGATTTGCCATCAAGGCCAAGCAAACTATGTCCCAAGAGCGCTATAGAAAAACAAACCAGAAGTTGCACGCCATTTTAAAGCCTTTCCATTGTTCCATAGATTTTCCCTTTTAGGCTATAAAGTGAGCAAGCTGCTGCTGCATCGACAGAGGCTGGCGGACAAAAACTTTAAATGTACATCCAAAGGGGTGGAAATCACGTAACACAGAAGAATTATCCCCTAATACGTGATCATACAGTGCAGGCCGAGGTTCCTTTTAATGACTATTTATGGATGAAGTGGGGATTTCAATCCTCATCGCAAATTATGACTACAGAAGGGGTGATAGCCAACATTCCAGACCTTATGTATGTGGTGCTAGAGTTTATTTTGTCCTATGAAATTGATTTTAATGGATCTACTCAATTTTACACCAGCATATGATGTACAGCCGAAAGGTCTCAACACAGACTGTTGTCACCTTATGGAACCAGGTGATCAGCTGCAATAAACACTTTCAAAACCCTTCTGGTTGAATGGCTGTTTGGGATTTGAGTCTGCATGTGTTCGGACAAACCCATTGTTCTCTAAAAGGGTCTTCATTTGCCTCATCCTCTAATTCTTGAAGACTTAGTTTGGATAGAACACCAGCCTCTCATCTTTTCACCACACACACTGTTTCAGTTAGTCACTTCTGCTTTAGCTGCCCCATTTCCTGTGCTTTTAACTTGATATTATTTTAATAGTTTTTAGGTGGACAAATAGAATAGTATCCAGGGAGAAAACATTCAAGTGAACCCTCACCTGAAGTCATCATAGCTGCCAAGTCTCCCGTTTTCCCCGGGAAATCCCCGTTTTTCCAGCTGTTCCTAGCTGGAAAAAACGGATTTTTTTGTTTTTCCCCGGTTTATTCTGGCGCGGCGGCCATTTTGGAACTGGGCAGAGCATGCTCAGAAGCGACTTTTGATGATGCTCTGCCCAGTTCCAAAATGGCTGCAGTGCGACTTCTGGCGCGGCAGCGATTTTGGAACTGGGCAAAGCAGCATCAAAAGTCACTTCTGAGCATGCTCCGCCCAGTTCCAAAATGGCGGCAGCGCTACTTCCGTCCTGCTATTTCCGGCCCGGTCCCTTATTTCTCTGACAGCAACTTGGCAGGTATGGAAGTCATGGGCATAGCCAAGGGGAAGCAGGGAGGGGGAGCTCCCCCCAATAAATAAAAATCAATAAAAATGCATAGCTAACTGAGGTTCTCCCCCTCCCCCGCCTGCACAAAAGGCCTGTCCCCCCAACAAAAATCCTGGCTACACCCATGCCTGAAGTGGTTTTGCCCAGAAACAAATTTATCGACTCATTGAGAACTAGACAATTGCACAAACTAACCCACTGTCTACAATTAAGTAGCAATAAATCCCAGACCCAGGGTCAGGAATTTCAATATCATGAAACATTAATTTTTGAATGGGACATGTATTATATAATCACCACACCATGCTCACTTTTGGACTGTTACTTTCAAAATATAGCACTTAAATTATTACTGAATCAAACACCCTGAATTGATTTTAAAAAGGGGGGCTGAATCTAATAAAGACATGGTTCTCGCAGAATGACTTGTGTTTGCACAATACAACTTCCCTTTCTCTTCCCCTCACATTCTCCCTGCAAACATCAAACTTTGGAGGGTTGGGGGAAACCCCAGTACCGATCTGGGGCTGTGCAAGAGCAGAAGAACTTCCGTCGCACAAGTGAAAGTCATTCTGTGAGTGCAACAAATTAATTGGATACAACCCTAAAAGACCAGTAAATACAATTTCAAAAGTCCATTCTTTCTCAGATAGGTTGAACAGCCTGACCACTGTAGTCAATGCATCGGGAACCCCAAGTTTTGATTACTGCCACGGTTTCTATGTGGGGCTGCCCTTGGGCCTGGTTCAGAGGCTTCGGTTGATGCAAAATGCTGATGGGGGCACCGGGCCGGCAACGTGTAACACAACAGTTTGGGTAGAACACCATGTTTGGAACTTCAGGAACATGCCTTTCAGCTGCTCCATTTCTGGGGATGTTAAAGAGCCAAGATGTATTGCAGTAAATGCACAAAGTATAAAGGGGAGGTGTGCAATGCCAAGTACAGGAATGTGTGCAGGGAGAGGTGAGTGCTGCAGGAACCCATCATGGGACCGTTGCAGGTCGAGAGATTTCAACCTCCCTCGCGTTTCCTGCAGAAGACACTAGTGGAATGTCAAGCTACAGAGGCTACTACCGTGTGAAAAAGGTCTCAGTGAAGAGTGAATAAGAAAAGGGTTTCTCAAGGTCCAGTCACCTGATGGTGTTGGCAGATATCCGGGATTCAGATTTTTATAACGTCTCTATTTATAGCTGTACTTTCTTGTGTCAGCCTAACAACGCTCATCCTCTCTCTGCAGAAGCTCTTAGTCAATTTCAATTTCCCATGCTGCTCCTTGGCAGAATATTAGCAAAGGCTTCCATGTGGGGGTGGGGGGAAATAGCTTTGAAAAAATGTTAAATATATCTGTTATGAGGCTTCTCTTTCAGATTCAATGCAGAACAGGTCTTAGAGATTATTTAGCGACTTTAAGGATTCAAATTTCCCCAAGGGCTTTTGTCAGCTTCCACCAACTTTTAAGATGTACGGTGGATTAGATGGCTGTTAATACCAAGAGATTAAACACTTTCTTCACAATATTAAGAAAGGGAATCTATGCCTCTTTTGGGGGGGGGTGTTCTGGAAGCACACTGAAAAAAGAAGCATGCACCTTCAGAAAGCAATGAGACAATTCGGGTTCTAGAAAAAGCCATAAACCAGTGCAACAGATGTCAATGAAAATCTTACCCGTCACCAGCTGTTGTCCAGCCAGTCCCACTGGAACCATCCCCAGGTTATTCATTGCAGTTGCCCAAGCTGCTGGTTCAGTGACTGACATGTTAAGTTGCGAGGTATCGATAGCTATGCTGCCCACACCATCGGCTGCTGCAGGAGGGGGGGGGAACACCTTCTTAGTTTATAATCAAAGAAGCAAGGATGACAAGCTGCAAGTTAGCAAAATTATAAAAAATAATAATCTGCCCAATTCCTGCAGCGTAGACTTCTTGTTAGTCATTCTCTCCTGCTCATCTGTGGGGGAAAAACTTGCAGTACAGCAACCAACCAACAAAAACCAGTGCACAAAGAAACCTAATCCAATAAGGGCAAAGGTTCCTATGGAAACAAATTCCCAAGGACATTGATGTATTTGCAAGAATAACCAATTTAGACTGCTTTTCAGTTTCGCACCAAAATAAAGACATTAGCAAGGTGCCGGGCAAAAAGCGTCAGGTCAAGGCGGCAAATCCCAGGGAGATGCCACATTCTGATTAAGCACAGAAACACTGAACTCCAGCGCTGAGGCAATGAATAAAACCAAACACGAAACATCACTGATGATCACATGGAGGCGTTCACCTGTGGCCATGGTTCTAGAAGGTTTGTTCCACTTTCACTTCTTCACCTGTTACTGTTTTAACATCTTGAAATGGAAGCGCTCTTCATCCCTGGAATGGGAATGCTCTGGAAGAAAAAGAAAAGCAAACATTAAATATTGTTTTAAAATCTCTCTTCAAGGCAGATTGTGGTGGGTAGCCTTCCAATGGGTCTCAGTTGGGTCTCCAGAGCAGTTTTGACCACGCATCTTTCGAAGGCATCAGAAAGGATGTTAAAGCAACACACACACACACACCCCTTTGCTGCCTGAGAACAGAACAAATAGTGCTATATAATAACTTGTTTAATGCGCAGCCTCTGGGCTGAGCAACCTCTCAGCAGTTTACGTCTTATCAGCACCTGCACAGCCGCCTTAGCGAGCTGGCTTACACTGGATGGGCGGACTTGAGGCTACAAAAAAGTTAAATATTAATTGATACTGAAAGCTTGAAGAAAACTGTTGCCTGCTAAACACAGTGGGGGGGGCAGGGAAAACCACCTTGGGATAACTTTTAACATCCTTTAGAGTTAAGGAGGAATTAAAGAACCTTTTAATGAGGGTGAAAGAGGAGAGCGCAAAATATGGTCTGAAGCTCAACATCAAAAAAACTAAGATCATGGCCACTGGTCCCATCACCTCCTGGCAAATAGAAGGGGAAGAAATGGAGGCAGTGAGAGATTTCACTTTCTTGGGCTCCTTGATCACTGCAGATGGTGACAGCAGTCACGAAATTAAAAGATGCCTGCTTCTTGGGAGAAAAGCAATGACAAACCTAGACAGCATCTTAGAAAGCAGAGACATCCCCTTGCCAACAAAAGGTCCGTATAGTTAAAGCTATGGTTTTCCCAGTAGTGATGTATGGAAGTGAGAGCTGGACCATAAAGAAGGCTGATCGCCGAAGAATTGATACTTTTGAATTATGGTGCTGGAGGAGACTCTTGAGAGTCCCATGGACTGCAAGAAGATCAAACCTATCCATTCTGAAGGAAATCAGCCCTGAGTGCTCACTGGAAGGACAGATCCTGAAGCTGAGGCTCCAATACTTTGGCCACCTCATGAGAAGCGAAGACTCCCTGGAAATGACCCTGATGTTGGAAAAGATTGAGGGCACAAGGAGAAGGGGACGACAGAGGATGAGATGATTGGACAGTGTTCTCGAAGCTACAAACATGAGTTTGACCAAACTGCGGGAGGCAGTGGAAGACAGGAGTGCCTGGCGTGCTATGGTCCATGGGGTCACAAAGAGTCGGACACGACTAAACGACTAAACAACAACACCAACAGAGTTAAGGATAGGATGCCACACAATTGAAAGACGACCAGTTTATTATTAAATACGCTGGCATTCTAATAATATTTGTATTGCATCAGAATCTGCACAGTGCAGTCCCAGGCACATGCATCCAGTAGTAAACCCCACTGCATTTAACACTGGTGTACCTCCCCAATCCTTGCTTAGCTGGGTCCCATCCAGCCTTACTACTGAGCCTGGCAGATCTTAAGCCCTGGGGAAAAGGGTGGGGTGCAGAGCCGGCTCTACCATGTGCCTGGCTGAGGCAAACACTTCAGCAGCAGATCAGAGAGGGGCGGCAGATCAGGCTCTGAGCTCTCCTTCCTCTGGAACAGCGGTTGATTGGGAGGGGCAGGAGGAGGCAGCAGTGGAAGGGACCTGTGAAACAGTGTGGAGCTGAACTAGGTTCAAGCTGGAATCCCTTTGAACTTACTTCTGAGTAAGCCTGCATAGGATCAGGGCAGGCTGCGAATCCCTTTCAGCTCAGTAGGACTTGCAGCTGAGTAAGCATTCATAGGATCTGGCATGCAAGTCCCACTTAACTCTATATAGCAGGTCTTTTAAAAGCAACACGATCGGTTTGATAGAAGTGGATTGGGATCAATGGCTCTGCATCCTCAAAGGGATTCTCATCTTCATCCTACTTCCAGTCTGTCAAAAGAAAGCGGATGGATATTCTTGGAAGTTCAATTCAGGAGAAGATTTATTTATTTTCACTCCATTCTCCAAAGTACCAACTTGCAGCTACCGTTACACATTTTTCTTTTCCTTCAAGTGTCTCCTCAAATGCACCAACTCAGTAAAAAACCAAATCCACACACATTCTTCACCTGCAGCCTAAAGGAAGCCAGTGCAGCTGCATTTGCTCACATAGATGCCTTTGAGTCAAACTTACAAGGCTGGGGCAGAAAAATAGGTGACCTTGATATCAATTAAAGCATTTCAACTCCTGTTGATTTCAATGGAATAATTAAGCAAGCCGATCTTTAGCTGGAAAGTTCAGTCCAATCGCTGTATGTATTCTTTTTAACTGTTCTTTTTAATTATTATTACTATTAAAGGTTTTCTTGGTTTACAAAGATATGTGCAATGTCTCTCATAACATTTTTACAAATCAGTTTCATTTGTTGAGCCATTGGGAAGAAAGGGGGAAGAGAGGTAGATGGGGGGAGGGTGGGTGGGTGGTGGGATCGGGTGACGATGTTTCTATTTTGTGGGGGGTTTTTTGTCAGCATCACTTGTGTAGGTTCTCTGCTGTTCGCTTGTGTTCCAATTAGGGTTGCCAGACTCGATAGTGGACAGGACTTCTGTGCCTTTAATTGCCCTGCTCTCTTTTGAGTCTGGAAACCTTAAAGAGAAACCAGCAGACCCTCTGCTTGGAAATTAAACAAAGGGCCTGCTGGTTTCTCTTTAAGGTTTCCAGACTCAAAAGAGAGCAGGGCAATTAAAGGCACAGAAGTCCTGTCCTCTATTGAGTCTGGCAACCCTAGTTCCAATCCCTGTATGTCAGGCATCCCCAAACTGCGGCCCTCCAGATGTTTTGGCCTACAACTCCCATGATCCCTAGCTAACAGGACCAGTGGTTGGGGAAGATGGGAATTGTAGTCCAACACATCTGGAGGGCCGAAGTTTGGGGATGCCTGCTGTATGTATTGACTCTGTGGTAAGCTCCATTATGTTGAATTCGGTCTTACATGCGTGCTGAGGATTTCAGCTTTAGAGCTCCAACTTTCAGAGTGCTGTCCTGCAAACCTAATCCTGCCATTGGGTTAGTTTTGTATTTTTAATTTATCAGTCCCACTGGTTTTTGTCCCAAAGGCTACGTTTGTGGTGGGGCCATCAAGCTTTTTTGTATTATCATCTACCAACCAATTCTATGCACACTTTCTTGGGAGTAAGCGCCACTGAACATAAAGGGACGTTTTTTCTAAATAAGAGGGATGGAGTCAATCTTGTCTGAAAAATCATACCTGAATTCTCTTACACAGAAGCTCTTTCTCTGACCATAGAGGCGCAGAGAGTAGCAGGTGATCTTCAGTGTAGAGATAATGACACTTTACACATGCGTAATGCCATGCTTACCTAAATATGTGCTGTACAGATCCTATTGTTAGGGAAAGAGCAAGGCTCAAAATTGCAACCCAGCCAAGTCAATGTGACCCCAGTCGCTGCTGAGCTGATGTCTGGGGCTTAGGGTAAATGATCAAATGTTCCCCAGGTCAGCCTTGAAGTAAAGAATGACAAACCTTTGTAAATTAGGTACCTATATTTGTGGCAGAAAACTAAATCTGCATCAGCATGCCTGCAAGGGGAACACACTGTGGGAATGTAACCACCGTAAGCCAACAGCATGTTCTGTTTTAGGACAAGAGTCACAAACAGCGCGTTAGTTACTCTTTAAACAAACGTTCTACAGCTTTATGAATAAAGCATTTGGCCTGTAGCAAGAAATGCGGCAGAGCTCACAGCTTTTACCTTGCCGGTTTTTTATAGACAGCAAAGGCTTCAACCAAAGCTTTCGGGATGAAACGAAGACTCAAGGGTGCAATGGGGCTGTGTCTGCTGACAACCACAAGCCACGGTCTCAGTGGCCTATCCCCCTATCCTATTACTTCAACAGGCCAGAAGACTGGCAGGTGGCCACACTTTTGAGCTCTTGGTTGAGAGTTGGCAAGCCCAGTGTGAAACCAGAAAGTCTCCTTCATAAAGTGAAAAGGGAATATTCTGAATTTTCCAGGGTGAGGGCATTGACAGGTACTCAAATGATTCTGGGCACAGGGCCATGGAACAAAATTTCAGCCACTAATTTAGTTCAGGCTTTCAGAGATCAAAAAGAAAAAGAAATTGGCTCTTTTGCTGGCAGCCTGCTGAGGTATCAAGAAGATTTTCTGGGGCCAGTACAGTGGAACCTCGGTTTATGAACACCTCTGTTTATGAATTTTCGGTTTACGAACGCCGCGGACCCATCTGGAACGGATTAATTCACTTTCCATTACTTTCAATGAGAAAGTTCGCTTCAGTTTATGAATGCTTCAGTTTAAGTACTCCGCGGACCGTCTGGAACAGATTAATCCACTTTCCATTACTTTCAATGGGGAAGTTCGCTTCAGTTTATGAATGCTTCAGTTTATGAACAGACTTCCGGAACCAATTGTGTTCATAAACCGAGGTACCACTGTATAGTGTATGTGGATTGGGCCCTCTGCCCCGCCTGTAATCTATTGGCAACAACTGCTGCTTATGTACATACTAAATCTAAACAAAGTACCTCTGGGCAAATTAAGACGGCAAGTGGCTTTGTATAGCACCCACCTGCCCTGTTAAACAAAGTGTATAAATGCAAAATGGGAGAAGAGAGGATTGATCTGGAGCCCAGCACAGACATCCTGAGGCTCTGGCTCCCTTAACTCACCACCTAACAGCGCCTTTTGATTTAGGAAAGAGCCAATCTTTGGGTCTCCACTCACCTTATTATTGGCCCTTGAGGGATGAGATTCAGATTGGAAGTGGCAAAGCTGAAAGCCGTTTTTGTCCATCATAGCATCCCTAGGGAAATAGCTTCTAACCATGTTCCATTTGCAAGTAGCACGCATCAATTTGCCGGAGAATCATTATCATTATGACTCGCACAAGCTCAACCTACCCCCAATGGCCTAGCTAAGCACATGGCTATAGAGTCTTTGCCAATATTGTAATGTAGGCAACAGGTATGCACAATCTACAGAGAGTGTTCATAAGTTATGTGTTGATGTGTTGTTCTCAATTCCAGCAAAGCCCAACATGCTGTATGACTGCCCCAGTTTCTGAATAGAGCACTGATAATGTATATATAGGGGACCCAGGTGGTGCTGTGGGCTAAACCACTGAGCCTAGGTCGACAGTTCGAAGGTCGACAGTTCGAATCCCTGTGACGGGGTGAGCTCCCGCCGCTTGGTCCCAGCTCCTGCCAACCTAGCAGTTCGAAAGCACGTCAAAATGCAAGTAGATAAATAGGAACCGCTACAGCGGGAAGGTAAAACGGCGTTTCCATGTGCTGCTCTGGTTTGCCAGAAGCGGCTTTGCCATGCTGGCCACATGACCTGGAAGCTATACGCCGGCTCCCTCGGCCAATAATGCGAGATGAGCGCGCAACCCCAGAGTCGGTCACGACCATAGCTGCCAAGTTTTCCCTTTTCTCGCGAGGAAGCCTATTCAGCATAAGGGAAAATCCCTTTTGAAAAGGGATAACTTGGCAGCTATGGTCACGACTGGACCTAATGGTCAGGGGTCCCTTTACCTTTAATGTATATACAAGTCAAACTTCCTTCAAGAAGCAGAACACAGGAAGGCATAAAAAGTCTGAAAACAACAACCTCTAAGATAAATAGCTGTTGCCTTGAGTGCTCCTTTAAATATTATTCCAGCAGTATTTTAAACTAATTCCCAATCACTGTTAATTGCTGGATGCGCTTAACATGTGACAAATGTGCGGCTTTTTTCTTTTTTCTTTGGAGCATGCTGTCAGCTGCAGTCAGACTAAACCTGCATCTAAAAATAGCACAATTTGGAATTCCATAACACGATGCATTATGGAAGTCCAGTATAGTGATAACAAAAGCATATAAGCATATGCAGTACACAATCATCACCCAGAGGGAAGTAAGTTCCCTGCTGGTCGCTGTGCTGGTGATAAAAAAAAAAAAAACCCAAACAGATCCCGTCATTGCACATATACAAAATGCCACCATATCTCAACAACTATGTCTCCATTTTTCATTCTGCCTAGAAGTTGGTTCTAAAATGTGCATCACTCTCCAATCTTGAAGGTAAAGGATGCTCATTGAATAAATTATACTGCTTTCTCATTTAACACCCAAGAAGTCTGAACAGAACCCAGAGAGAAAAATACATTTCCCCCACTCACCCCAAACTCTCTTGAAACAATAATTTTGGAATATAAACCAGCAGGGGCTTTGCCGTGTACATTAGTGTCTCTTTACATGTATGTTTTCCATCAAGATTTCAAAAATTCTGGGCTAATGGCATACCTACAGTAACTAATATAACCCAAGCCAAGCATGTCAAATACCCTGATTTGCCACAAAACAAACAGAACACACTTGCCACAATCCAGTTTTATTTGTGCACCAGGTATACAGGCTACTGGAAGCAATGCTGTGCCTACGGATGGCATTCACATGTTCATCCTACTTATTCCAATGGGTCCCAATCCAGAGGTGGGAATTCTGGATGGAACAGCTATGAATAAATATGACTGCAGAAAACATAGCACTAGAATAGAAGAACCGTCAGGTGTTTATTTTCACCTGTTGGGAAAAATAGCTGTATTATTTTGCACCACCAGTGGCTGGATTTATGTTTTGATTCCATTTGAATGTTAACATTTTGGTTTATCTCTTTAGAGTTCCAAATACCGCTATACACACAAAAGCCTCTGTTAAAAAAATGGAAGGGAAAGGAAGGACTCCTGGTAAGAGATGGGTTGCACCTCACAGTGGGTGGCAATACTGTGTTTGTTAAGAGTCTCACAAACCTGATCAGGAGAACTTTAAACTGAATCCTAAGGGGTAAGGAGACATGGGAAAACCTGGTACTGGGGATAAGAGCGTCACTGATGCACAGAAAACTGAGGTGGTGCTCCAGAAACCTGCTAAAAGGCAGGAAACTAGAAGAAGGAAGCAACTAGAAAGAATGACTCATGGTTTCAGTTGTCTCTATACTAATACACAGAGAATGGGAAACAGGCAAGACAAATTAGAGCTTTTAATACAGGATGGCAAATATGATTTAGTAGACATTCTGAAATCTAGTGAGATGAAACTCATGACTGGGATGTTCAAACAGGAAGGGAGGAGGAGTCGCACTATATGTAAAGGATGAATACACTTATGAAGAGATCCAAGACCTGGAACATGGAAGGCAGATCAAGAGTATATAGGTAAAAGTTATAGGAGAGGGAGACAACAGAGACCTTACTCTGAGGGTCTGCTATAGACAGACTGAAGGCTTGGACGATGCCTTCCTAGGCCAGATTAATAATAGTAATAGTAACAATACTAATAGTACCACTCTATTCTCTAATAGCTGGTGGCTGCTGCCCAAAGGGACACCCATCATTGGGTTGTGTTGGCCTGGCAGCACCAGTCCGCAACACCACTGTGCCAGGTAAGGGCAAGCATACTTACATTCTCTCTTGCTTTAAGAATGCATACTCTATTTGAAATATGGTTGATTCACATTTTTTAAAAATTAACGAATGCACGGGGGCATTATATTCTGCAATACATACTTGCATGATCAGTAGCACATACCTACATCAGGATGAATAAATTAAGTAGAATTCTACATGTTGCTGTCAAATGTTTTTGAGCTTGTAGAGAAGCTCAAAATAGTAAATTTTCATATATATTTTTACTGCCTTTTTTCTTTTTTTACAAAAACAAGGCTACAACCCTGAGATCTGGGTGTCACTGTGCTCTAAGAAGTAGGTAAAATTTCACAACTGCCTCAGATATCACTTTTCTGTCCTGAGCCAAGCAGTCCTTTTCATTTCTCAAAATTCTTCTGAATGCTACAGAAACAAATCAAAACCCAGCAATGTTTATCCATCTCTAGAGAAAATTAGCTGAAGTAAAGGACATGTCATCCAACAACGAATCACAGTTAAAAGCTTAGGCTTAGACCAGGCATCCCCAAACTGTGGCCCTCCAGATTTTTTGGCCTACAACTCCCATGATCCCTAGCTAACAGGACCAGTGGTCAGGGATGATGGGAACTGTAGTCCAAAACATCTGGAGGGCTGAAGTTTGGGGATGCCTGGCTTAGACTAAAACTTAAAACAGTTTAAAAATGGAGAGGAGGGACTCACAAGTTGTCTGTATTTTTCCTATCCCTGGGTATGATTTTTTAAAAACTAAAATAAAATCTGGAACTTAATTATTCAGTGATTTAAGGTACCTCTTGCTGTCTCTCCTGTGAAGTGTTTACTCAGCAGCCGGATCTGCATATCACACGATGGATCCTGTTATGTGTTCCCTGCAGCACCTTCTCACTTTCTGCCACAGAGGCATCTCCCAAGAGCAATTGTCTAGCTAACATAAAAAGGCATTTCTCAGCTGCCAATGGCAAGCAACCGAGCTGCAAAGATCTCAGTAGCTCAGTGCTTATCTTCTTGGTATGCCTCTTACTTAAGCGTGCAAAGCTTCTTCTTCTCAGACAAAATCTGTATTTTTAAAAAATCATTACTTGTCATTTTACAGTTTGCTCAGGCTGCTGTTACTGGGCCTTCTGCAGGCTGCCTTTGCCTGGCATCCCATGAGCCAATGTTGGGCACACTGGTGAGACGAGGGCACTCCAACGGGAGGGCTTAGCTTTACCCCCTTAGCCTTTGTTTCTTCCTGTACTATTATGTGCGCACACCTCCAAATGGTAACCAGACTTAGCTAATCAGACTTTGCCTAGGCTAGCTATGCAGTTGATGTTTTCATATGCTTTAAGTTGGCTAGTCCTGCGCTTGATGCTCAAAAGCAGGCTCGCTATGTGCTGCTGCTGTATGGTAATTCTTGCTGTACACGAATAGTACATGCTGTACATGCGTAGTCTTTACCCCAAAATGTGCTTCTCGCTTCTGAATCACAAACAGCAGTTGCTCTTGGGCAGAATCTGCTGACAAACTAGAAGGGCCATCCCAACAGGGCTCTCTTGTGCTCTTACAACCCACTGATTCAGCCCCTTGTACACAGTGGCGTAGCAAGGTCAGGTGGTACCCGGTCGTATTATTATTATTTTGTCACCAGGGCCGTCCCTAGGTCAGGGGATGGCGCCTGGCCATCAGGGGCGCGGAAGGGGTGCCAAACACTGGAATCTGCCTCCGTGCGCCTATGGTGTTGAGCTGCTTCAGGCAGCTCTCCGGAGGCGCGCGGGGAGCACGAGCCTGGGGCCGCCTCTGTCTCAGTTTTTGAGCGGCTTCAGGCCGCTCTCCGGAGGCACGCAGGGAGCGCGAGTCTGGGGCTGCCTCCTCTGCGCCTCTCAGCTCCCTGCGCGCCCCTCCTGCCCGGCTCATTCACGGGGGGCGCCGGAGGGATCTTGGCGCCAGATATGGTTAAGACGGCCCTGTTTGTCACCCTCCCACATTGAAATTCCCCCTTCCTTCCTCCACCCCCCATCAAAGAAAGCTGTGCAGGCAGCTATCTAATGGAGCCTTTTTCCCCTCCCTCCCTCCCCCGTCAAAGAAAGCTGTGCCCTGCCATCCTCCAGCAGCCCGGGAGTGTGGGGGGCAATGGCGTGCAGCCTGCCTGTGACTCCCAAGCTTCCCCCAAGCTGTCAAAACAAAGGGGAGAAGGCCGCCGGCGAAGCAGAGCAGCTCCCCACCAGCTCGGGATAGGCTTGGGAGTCGCGGGCAGGTGGCGTGCCGTATGTCACCCCCTCGGTGTGTGTGCGCGGCCGCACTTGAAGGTTTGCTGCTGCTCATGAGGCAAGGCAGGGTCCCCACAAGGGCAGAACATGGGTGGGATGGGCAGGGAGAGCCTGGCTGATCACTGGGAAGGGAACACATCACGATGCAACTCAACCCTGCTCAGTTCCACAGGCAGCGTCAAGTTGCATTTTGTCACCCCCCCTCATTGATGGCATACGGGGCGCACCGCCCCCACCACACACCCCTTCCTCCGCCAGTGCTTGTACATGCCAACTGTCTGCAAATGTGCAAGGAGTTGGGGAAGGGGGGGGGGTACAAGTGTTTGGTTGTGCTACAGGACAGGTAGAGATGCTGCAGGGTGTAAAAACCTACAATATCTGCTTGAACCAGGTCATGTTTGTGTTAAATGTACTGTAATTAAATTGAGACGCAGAACAGAAATTCAATGTACCATAAGAGAAGCAGATGGCAATTCGGAACGGGAACAACAGTTTCATTTCAGTATCACCTTCACCTCACGAGGTTGCCGTTACAGCTGCAATAGATTCCAGTAGAGTAAAATAGACACGGCAAATTCATAGCCTATTCTTTCGAGCATTCAGCCTACAAAGGACACACCTGCCATTAGTTGACTCACTGAACAGACACTCGTAGCATCCAAAAGCAGATTTTGCTAGGCAGGGAGGAGGAGGAAAACAACAGGAGGTGGGAGTCTCAAGTGTGGGCACATACATTGTTTCCAAGATAGAATAAAGACCAGGGACAAACCTCTGCTTTTATGAATGCTTGTTTTATCCCCCTCCCTCTCTCCAGATTCAGGGTCAAACTATATGTGAAATAGGTGGTCGTTGATTTTTTATATATAAAAAAATTATTTTACGAAAAGGCAGCTATTGGGAGAGGCTGCCTTTGGCAGGGGGTACTTTAACCAGTCCTCTGCTGCTTTTCTCCCAGTTAAATACCACTTCACAAAAGCTGCTATAAGGATGTGTGTGTACTCTTGCCCCCTCCCCCCCAGGACAGGAAAACAGCACAACAAGAAAGGGTGAAACACTTTCTCGCCTAAAGGCACTCTGTGGAACACTCTGTAGCTGCTTTGAAAGAAAACTAAAATGTTCGGAGATCCATGACTGGATCATAATAAGGTGTCTTAATTTTCCTTGAAAATTTTGGGGGGGCAGCCCCCCAGCCCGCAAGATAGCATGCCTTGCTGTTACACAGTGGAAATGTCTCTCTTGGAAGGTGGTGAGCTCTCCTCCCTTGGAGGCTATTAAGCAGAGGCTGGGTGGCCGTCTGCCATGGACGTTTTGGTTGAGATTCTTGCTTTGAAGGGGGTTGGACTAGTGACTCTTGGCCTCCCTGCCAACTCTACACAGGGACGTCTTAAGCCCATCCAGCGCCCTGGCGCTAGGTCCCTCCAGCGCCCCCCTCCAGAGCCTCTCCAAGGGCCTGGGAGTGGCAAGCGGACCGCGGCAACAGCGGGAGGCCACCTCCGAGGACTCCATGCTGCACCTCCTTCTCGTTTCCCCAGTGCTGGGTTCCGCTCAGTCAAGCTTTGCCACCAGCGCGCGCACCGCGGGACCAGCAAGAGCGCGCTGGTGGCGAAGCTCGACTGAGCGGAACCCAGCACTGGGGAAACGAGAAGGAGGCGCAGCGTGGAGTCCTCGGAGAAGGAGCACAGTCCTGGCCAGATCGCCGGAACCCTGTGCTCACTTGGCGCCCTTCCAGCGCCCGGCGCCGTGGTTCTCCGCGCCACTAGCCTCTATGGCTAGGACGGGCCTGACTTTACAATTCTATGAAACAGAAAAGGAGCACAGTTCCAAGATGCAAATCCGTTGCTGTGCATATTTTAATCCTTTTGCATGTGGAGACCTTTTAACCACCCCCAAATAAATTCAGACAAGACTCAAATTTTGGTTTGGTTTTTGGCAGAATTTAGGCCACAACTTTATTGATTACAATCAAGTGAGTGGTTGCATAGGCTCTGGTTCAACTCGTTCCCTGCACCCTTGCAGGCAGCGCTGACCCAGGGCACACCAAAGTGGAAGGCGGTGTCCAACCAGTCCACCAGACAGGTGCTCCCCTGGACTCTGGCTCCGGGCACAACCCCTCTCAGGGAAGACCAACCAAGAGTCTCAGGATTCCTTTAACGGAATACCCATCGCATAGGGATGGCCAGAGCGCTCTGCCATCCCTTTCACCTATCCACAACATTACAAGTTGTGACAATTTGCTATGCGGCAGGCAAAACCCAAATGGCACCAACCAATCCGCCAAATGCGGGAAATTCCTGTCATGCCCCTGTCCCAATGACAGGTGACACATGACGGCATAGCAAGGTCATGCGTGCAAGCCCTAAATCTAGGGAGAGGTGGGCGGGTGTTCTGATGCACAGAGCCCCAAAGAGGAAGCTCAGGGACACATGCATGGGCTTAAATTGAGGTCCCTCGATGGACTTTTGCTGGTATCCCATTGCTTTGATTGCACCCAGCATCGAGGGACCTCCAATAGGGTGTTGTGACCATCCAAACGTTCCCACCCACAACACAGGGTTTGGTTGCCAGGCCCCACCGCAACACGTGCTCTCTTGTTAGGGAGGACCCGATTTGTAGCGCAAAAACACAGCTTTTCTCAATGCAGAACTGTTCAGGATGATCTTCAACAAGTTGCCTTCAATCTAGATTCTAGAACCTGCCATCTGCAAGGGGGAGTGTGGTTACTTGATATGCATTTGAAAACCCTCCCCTTGATTAGGTTATCTATGCTTTTTCATTGTTGTCTATGCCTCAGGTAAATGAAAAAGATTTTGGTATATGCCCACCCACAATATCATTAATATTTCTTAAGAAGTTTGTTCGACAAAAGTAAGTTTTGTCTTTTTCTAATTTGAAATAAACCAACCAACCACCTGTTTTAATAGACATTTTAGAGCAAAGGCAGGCAGATACAAAAACATTTTTGTCACTGTTTTGGTAGCAGAAGGAATTGTAAAATTAACCACAATTGTTCCCATCAAATTAAATGACTGGACTAATCTATAATTTAAAAATTACTTCACTTACTGAAAAGGCTGTAATTACGCTACAGGGAGCAACTTAAATGGTATTTTAAGCATTTCTCTCCTTAACTGCCACAAGACGAAGAAAAATGTCAGGTCTGTTACCTAGCAATACTCAGGTAGCACTTGACCTGTCTGTTTTCTAAGGACATGTTGATTAGTAAAGATTTCTTCAAGTGATGAGCTTTGGGCATTTTGTAATTGATATTAGGTAATGGGGTAATACAACAATTTTCAAATATGTTCTGCCCTCTCCTCCTCTAGGTCCCTTGGATTCAGAAATAGCAACAGATGCCGCATGCCAGAATCCGTGCCCTGGGGTAGTTCTGAATTAGAAGTTAAACAGAGGAGGCTCTCGACAACCCACTCCTAATTCTGTGTATGAGAAACTGTAAGTACAAAAGACCAGCTCTCTTTGCATTGCTTTTTACCTAAATCGAACCAGAATGACGGGACGGTAAATGTTTAGCCAACTCCCCCAATTCAACATGAATCACCGAGAGTCCACCGCCAGTGGGCATTCAATGTACCCATCTAGTGGGGTGGGGAACAAAGCACTTCTTGCCTCAGGATCTGACCCATCAAACTTCAAACTCGCCATCCAGGTGCACCACAACCCCAAGGTGGACCTGCCCACAGTCATAGAATCATAGAGTTGGAAGAGACCACAAGGGCCATCCAGTCCAACCCCCTGCCAAGCAGGAAACACCATCAAAGCATTCCTGACAGATGGCTGTCAAGCCTCTGCTTAAAGACCTCCAAAGAAGGACACTCCACCACACTCCTTGGCAGCAAATTCCACTGCCGAACAGCTCTTACTGTCAGGAAGTTCTTCCTAATGTTTAGGTGGAATCTTCTTTCTTGTAGAGAAGCAGATTCCTATGCCTTTGCTGTGTCCAAGATGGACTTTGGTTCTCTTCAGAAACAGCTCACTCTTTCTTTCAGAAAACTATTCCGAACTATTCAAAAGCTGCAAAAAAAATCTCCACTGGCTCATTCATCTACAGAACGGATGAGAATGATGGAATAGGACATGGGAGACCACAGGGTTCAAATCCCCACTCAGCCATGAAATTCACTGGGTGACTTTGGAGACTCTCGCCATCTCTCAGCCTAACCTACCTCACAGGGTTGCTGTGAGGATGAAATGGGGATGAGGAAAACCATGTGCACCAACCACCTTGATATCCTTGGAAGAGAAATGTGGTAAATAGCGAATTAAATACTTCTCCACCCCTTTTTGTAAACTGCCTAAAATGTGTGGAGTGTAAATTACAGGATGGAGAAATCCTTGCTATTTCCTCTCTCTCTCGCTCTCTCTCTCTCTCTCTCTCTCTCGCTCTCTCTCTCACACACACACACACACACACACACACACACAAATGGGCGTACCCAGCGCGGGGCAGGAGGGGCAGCAGGGCCGGCGCACGAGAGCGCCGCTGCCGGCGGGGCTGGTGGGCAGATCCTCTGAATGCAGGATCCCTCTGCCGCCGATCCTGCTGCTGAACTGCGTTCAGAGGAGGGGAAAAGAAAAAAGGAGAGTGCTTCTGGGCATGCGTGGCACCTTAAAAGACCACCACATTAGTGCTGCTTGGCGGAGCGGGCTGCAAGAACCTTGCCCTCTTGTGCGCTGTTCCCTGGGAGCAAGTCCCATTGAACTCAGCAGCTCCTGCTACTGCTGCCGCCGGCGGCCCCCTTGTCCGGCAGCCATCGCGCTCTGGCTCCTCCCCCGCCCCGCCGTGCGCGCTTCCTCCCTTCCCTCCCGTGCCTTGGCCCCGCCCATTGTGTCCCCCCCAGTTTTGATCCTGGGTACGCCCCTGCACACACACACACATACACACAGAGAGAGGGGGGCATGCATGCTGCTACCCGATTGTAGAAGGAGGGAGCCAGGGGATGCCCTGACAACCTGCTTAGACCACCTGCTCCTCAAAGGCAGCGATTCTTTTTGCAGCAAAGGCAAGGCAGCCTTGCAACTGCCAGCCACAGTAGTTGCTGCTGCTTCCCCTGCCCTGTGGACTGAATGTGACCACCCACTCCCCAAGTATGGGGTTATGGATCTGGTGCTGTTGCTGCTTCTCCTTTTCCCCTTAACTCTGCCCAGAGCTGCTTTGCCTGCTGGAGTCCCAAAACCCAAGGTAGGAGCAAAAGGCTGCACGGACTCTCCTCCTCCCAGTTAGACAATCTCTCTTAAATGGTGCTTTGCTCTAGGAGAAGTCCAAAAATCCTATAGAAGAGTACAAAATCTTGTAAACACGGGAAGGTTATTTATTACTTTGGGGGAGGGGCATGTAACACAGAATCAATAAATCCCTTAATTTTGGGGGTGGTGGTGGTGATTTTTTGCACACACACACACACACACCCCTTGGGTCTGCGCTCCCAGCGGGGGTTGGTTTCACCAACCACTAGGTACCGGTACGCCTCTGAGGACAAGTTCCCCCAGCTCCAGGTTCTTACACAAATTTTGCAAGGAATACATCCTTGTATTTTTACCGACCACAATTGATGCAAATGATTTTATCCGCAAATGCCTAGCTACAGTAGACAACAGAGAAATATACATCAGATGAAACAAGCCTCTCACTACTAGATTTCACTTCTAGAGTGAGTCCCACCAAAACTCGTGGTTCTTACTCCAGAGCGAGCATGCATAGGACTGACTCTTAACTCTCAGAACTGTGTTTGTTTCACTGATAAATCAGGGTTTCAATGTGTTACCAGGGCACCCATTCAGATTATCGGATTATCTGCCTAGAAACCTCATGTCCATCCCTTATCCTTCATTGTTTGCAACCCAAAGGCTGACAAAACAGCAATCATTGAAGCTCAGCGGGAGGTTTAACACCGCATCCTATTTATCATGTTCTTCTGCTTCCGAAACACTGCTGAGGAAAGGCATTAGCCCTGCGCAAATTTGCCTTTGAGAAGAAGTAACCTTATAAATATAGATAAGTTAGATAGAAGAAAGAAGAGTCTTTGGATGGGTTGATGATAAAAACAGGCTTGGGCCCCCTGGGGTTAAAAATTTTATGGGGGAAGAAAAGTAAGAGGAAGTGAAAATGTGTGGGCACTGAGGAAGCCAGCGAGAAGCACTCCGGAGAAAGCTCAGAAATGCACACAAGAAGGAGTCTGTCCAAGGAAAGTGAAGGAGCCCAGCAGCCCAGCCTGAGAAACAAACAGCAATTCCAATTTTCAGCATATTGAAAGAGATCAGCAGGATGCAAATCCTCCTCAGGCCCTCAATTATCTGAGGCCTGACTACATAATGCAAGAACAAATGCTACTGTGTATTTTCTTTAAAAACCTAGAAATTCTATAAGAATACGGAGACAACACCAAACCCACCCCCATTTCAAATTCCCCCTCTTCTCCGTTTCCACCTGTATAAAACGTTCGGCACCCAAATGAACTCACACAATATATGCATGCAATTTATTTTTACTGTACCCATTCGCGTAATTGCTCAAAAAAAGATTGTGCAGGATGTAGAAGCTGTAATGCAACAATCACCCCTTGACAAATGAATTTTTTTTGAAAGAAACTGGCTGGTTTCATGGCTAGTACATGTATCCTGCTCTACAAGTGATGACTACAAACAATAATTTGCCAGAAACCAACTCGTGCAAAGAGCTGGAGGGCAGGGCGATAAAAGGGGTAGATTTTCTCTATCAGAGATGGGGGCGGAATAAAAATTGTGCACTAACACAACTACCTAATCAATGTCATCATAATAAAATATTCAAATTATACACAGCATTTTGCTCATCTTTTTTTACACGACCCATTTTCTTAAGCAATTGGTGAAGGAAGGCCAAAGCGTCTGGGGCAACATTTCTCAACATGGTGCCCTCCATATTTTGTCGGACTCCAGTTCCCATCATCCCTGGTCATTGGTAGTGGGGACAGGTGGGATTTGAAGTCAAACAGTATCTGGAGGACTCTATTCCCCCTGACTAATGAGATTCTAACCAGGACTAATCTGCACTGGTCAGTTATAACGTTAAAATGCATTATAAAAATGTGGCACCAGAGGGCACAGTAGAGCAGCAATCCATCACCAATGGAAAATTGCATTGAGAGCGATATTACAGGGTTTTTACAGATCAATGTAGATCTAGCCCCAGTCACATTTAGGAAAGAAACGTTTAGTGAAGAGAGTGAAGGAAGCTTCTCAAGTTATGTTTTAAATTACTGTAAGTATGTGTATGCACAGAAGGGCTGGCTGGCTGGCTTCCTTTTGTTTTTTGTTTCATGCAAAGCACCAAAGGAAGGCTGGAACCCTGAGGAGAGTACTTGTAGCAGGATTGACATTTCCTTAACTCTTTCCCTTGGGCTATTTTTCTGCCTTCAGCAGAACAAAAAGGGAGCTTCTTAAGCAATTTTCCTTAGAAAAAAGGGCATTAAGGCCTCCTTATCGGCTTCCTATGGCCCTTTTTAAAAGAGCTTCCTAAAGGGGAGTGGGAGACATCAGCTCAGTATGTGGGTACATGTAATGCATAAAAAGGTAAAGGTAAAGGGACCCCTGACTGTTAGGTCCAGTCGAGGACAACTGTGGGGTTGCGGCACTCATCTCGCTTTACCGCCGAGGAAGCCGGCGTACAGCTTCTGGATCATGTGGCCAGCATGACAAAGCCGCTTCTGGCAAACCAGAGCAGCACATGGAAACGCCGTTTACCTTCCCGCTATAGCGGTTCCTATTTATCTACTTGCATTTTGACGTGCTTTCGAACTGCTAGGTTGGCAGGAGCTGGGACCAAGCAACGGGAGCTCACCCTGTCACAGGGATTCGAACCACCGACCTTCTGATCAACAAGCCCTAGGCTCAGTGGTTTAGACCACAGCGCCACCCGTGTCCCACACATGTAACGCATAGTTAGCTTTAAAGACCTGTAAATGGCTGAGCGTCTTTTGGAGCCTCACAACTCCATTACAGTAACCCTGCATCTTTAGCTGTGTAGCACATAAAGGCAGAAATCCTATACACAACAAGCTGGCGTAAAGCAAGCCAGCATATCCAAACTCAATTCAAGAGCGGGGAGACGGCTGGCTGAGTCAGTTTAAGCCTGGCAAAAAGAGGGCAAAAAAGTAAGCCTTTAAAATAGTGTTCAAGTTACACCACCCTTTTTTTTAAAAAAAGAAACAACAGTATGAAATAATGGGAAAATAAATCAGAAGTGGAAGTTGGGGGAAGCCCAGGAGGGGAGGGAAGAGGGAATGTAATATGAATGTTATGGATATGTGATGTACAGTGGGACCTCGACTTACGCGCTCCTCGACATCTGACGTTTTCGACCTGCGAGCGGAAAAAGTGGCCGTGCGCTTACGATTTTTTTCGACATCCGAACGGAAAACCCGTTCGTGGCTAGATGCCGTTTCCTCGACTTACGAGTTTTTAGATGCGGTTTCCTCGACTTACAAATTTTTCCATTTCCAATGCATTCCTATGGGAAACTCAACTTACGAAGTTTTCAACCTACGAGTGTGCATTCAGAACGGATTAAATTTGTAAGTCGAGGTCCCACTGTATGTAACAACAGAAAAAGGAAACGGAATAAAAATTTAATAATAATAATAATAGGAATTCTCAGCATCTCATGGCCCATTCATATATAAATTTTTTGGCAGTCTCACTGAAACAATTGCACTTACTCTCAATAAAATGTTGATAGGAATGCAGTGTTAGGGGTTCTTGGGGGGGAAGCAGTTTCAAGTATTTATGTTTGTAAAGATGAATTTCAAACTGCGTCTGTCAACATATCCTAGGAGTGGAGCATGGGTGTTCAGCCACATTTCATACACTGTAGCTTGAATAAATTCTGCAAAGTTAACAAACGTTTACAAAAATATAGGACTTCTCATACTGCCCAATCTCATTAATAAACCAAGACTACAAGATGTTCACATCAATCTTAGCTAATCGCCTAAAAAAATTTCCTACACAAATTAATAGTCCTTGGCTTCGTCCCTGGTCGCAATATAACAGACCACATCAGGAAACTAAAAATATAGGACTTTGCATGCATTCCACTGATTTGCATGTTTACTTTTTGAAACAAAACATTTTCCAAAAAAAATATTGGTGCAGAAATTTCGTTGGGACATTAATATATACCACCTACAGGTAACCTAAGGCAATCAGATAAGTGTACACCATAAATGAAATGAAAGGTACAATTGTGACTGTTATTTACTTAAATTTCTACCTTTTCCCAAGTTTTTTTTCATCAATTCCAGTTCAGGACTTCCATGAAAAAGGGCTGCTTTATTACAGCTTCTCTGTTTCTGTGCAGCAGATCCTGTAACAATAACAGAGAATAAGCTGAAAGGCTTGAGGATGTGGACAAGGTGCTTGGATCGGTCAGCACACCTTGCCCCTTTGTCTGATAAAAGCAGGGAGGGGACAGCTAACTGGGCTAGGGAGGTGATTGATGCCTCCCTGCAAGAGGGGTGGTCTCTGCTTGCGTGAAGGAGGCAGGGATAAGACCACTCCTTAAGAAACACTCCCTAGATTTGGAAAAATCTAAGTAACTACCGGCCAGTTGCTAATCTCTCCTTCCTGTGCAAGATTCTTGAACAGGTAGTGGTGGGCCAGATCCAGCTGCTCCTTCTTTGGATGCCTCTCTCATTAGAGGTCTGGAGGATGGCAGCACAAGAATGGGCCTTTTCTGCGGTGGCCCCGTTTGCGCAACGCTTTTCCTGACCTTCATTACGTTTCTCTTCAAGCAGCCATTTGGATGATTAACATTTTACAGTCTTTTAAATGTGTTAGTGGGATGGAGAATATCTCATCTTATCTTATCGTAAGGCACAGCTGTGATGCCCTTGAGTGTATTTCTGTTATTTAAGTTAATGCAGATGGTGTCTCACTATACTGTCCTGCTACCGTGAATGCTGGAAGGAAGACCACTCCCTGCTGCAAGTCCTGTTTCCACCTGGCTTAAGGGGCAGGGCCCAGACAGCTAAAAGAGGCTATAATGATGATGATGATAATAATAATAAATAAATAAATAAAATAATAATAAACAGATTACAGTTATACCCAAATTAAAACAACCGCCAACCGCCAACTAAACATTTAACCAACCCCAACCCAACTAAAACAAAACAGAGGAACCAAAATTAAAACAATTTAGAACATTTTAGCCAGTTGCCTCAACCCAAGAGTTGTTCCAGCAATGTCCCAGTGTCCTCCCAGTGTCTACTAATGGGCAGGAAAAAACAAGAAGGAAACAGCTGGAAAGAATGACACATTGTTTCAGTTGTCTCTATACTAATGCACAGAGCATGGGAAATAAGCAAGACAAACTTGATCTCTTGAACACAGGATGGCAAATATGATATAGAAGGCATTACAAACCTGGTGGGATAAGACACATGACTGGAAGGCAGTAACTGAGCGGTATAATCTGTTCAGAAGCTATAGGCCAAACAGGAAGGATGTGTACACATATGTAGAGATACATGGCTTGCAGCATGGAACACAGAGCATTGGGGTAAACATTGTAAGGGAAGGAAACAACAGTGACTTCATTATGGAAGTATGGCTGCCATCCTTGAGCAGATTACCAAACGTTCAAAAAGGAGAGATACAGTAGTCATGGGGGACTTCACTTCAACTACCCTGATATCTGTTGGCTCTCAATCTCTGCCAAGAATGGGAAGCCTAACAAATTCCTCAACTGCCATTCTGACAATTTCATTCCCCAGAAAGTGAAAGAAACGATGAGTGGATTGATTCTCCTGGACCTGATGCTCACCAATAGGAAAGATCTGATCGGTGAGGTGGAAGTAGTGGGAACCTTGGCAGGAAGTGATTATGTCCTCTTGAGATTCATTCTACAGAGGAAAGGGCAAGTTGAGTGTACTCAGATGTGTGTACTCAAAAAGCTTAAAGAACTATTGGGTGAGACCCCATGGTCTTAAATATATATCTATATCTATATATAGAGAAAGATGTGAACATGCTTCCTGGGTTCACAGGCAACTGTGGGTGGACACATGGCAGCAGGTAGGTGGGTGGGTGCATGGCAGGTATGTGGCAGAGTAGGAGGCCAATAGGTTTGGGAAATGAGAAAAAGAAATGAGATTGTTTTTGATAAACCCATACTGGGTCTTAGTAATCACAGCATATTTTTCCAAGTGCTCACAGACCACCTGTTGAATTATCTGTTCTATGACCTTTTCTGGTATCAATGTCAAGCTCACCGGTCTTCTCCCCCCCCCATTTGAAGATGGGAACAACATTTGCCCATCTCCAGTCTATAGAGACCTCACCTGTTCTCCAAGAATTATCAAAGATTATAGACAGAGGCTCTATACATCCGCAAGCTCCTTTAGTACCCTTGGGTCATCAGACTCTGGAGGTTTGAATTCAATCAAAGTAGCTCCTTATGCAGCCACACCAATTTCTTTAGATGCCTCCCACTTTTCTTTCTCGTTTAAATTGTCCGCATTTGGGCCTGCATTTGTTTAAACTCTTCGTTAATGTTGGCGCTGAACAGTAACAGCATTTCCCTACCAGCAGTTGAGTTGTGTTCTCTAAACCACTTTGAGGTTTCCTGCAACCAAGCGGTATATATATATACAGTGGTACCTCTACTTACGAATTTAATGCGTTCCAAACGCACATTCGTAAGTCGAAAAAATTTGTAAGTCGAATCCCATAGGAATACATTGGGAGAAAAATTCGTAAGTCGAAGCAACCCTATCTAAAAATTCGTAAGTAGAAAAAATCCTATCTAAACCGCATCCAAGATGGCGGACGGAGCTCCATTCGTAAGTAGAAACATTCGTAAGTAGAGTTATTCATAAGTAGAGGTACCACTGTATATAAATGACACAAACAATGTATGTGGCAGATTCACGTGGAACCTTTGTGGTTGGAAGTGGTCCTTGGACAACATTTACAGAAAGTGCGTGCTGCATATCTCTTGTCGCTGGCCATGTCTGCGGAGGATGGCAGAATTCTTCCTTGCAATGGTCCCAGTTCTGCAATCCACATACACCTGCGACATCTAGAACTGGAGGAGCTGTCAGCCAGCAAATGAAAAGAGCAGACTCTGTCAAAGGGCTTAAAATGGAGCATCAGTTGCAAAGAGACAAAGATACCTGGAAGTGACAAATGCCACTCCTACGGTAACATAAAAGTGGTATAAATTTGAGATTGATTTCTTGATGAAAGGAAAGCAGATTATACACAAAGGTGTGTTCACGGGCGTAGGCAGGGGGGCAGGAGGGGGCAGCTGCCCCCCCCCTAGAAGCAAAAAAATTAATGTATTTTACAGACCATAACCAGCACTTTTCCCCTCCAAAAACTGAAGTGGAAAAGGCTTTGCTTTAGCAAGAGCAGCTAAGTCTCCGCTTGCTGGGGGGGGGGGGCACAGCAGTAACAAAAACACATCAAATAAATAAAGCAAAGTGGCTACCAGTAGTTAAGCAGTTAAGACAATGGAGCATATATCCCCAGGCAAGATTTGATAGCTGACCATTTCACCCTATTGTTCTTAAGTGGGACTTGTTAATGAGCATTCAGGAGCATTAAGAGTTCTATTGGCGATTTAATGAGGGTGCAGACTCAGAGGATTCAATTTGACTAAGGTGGCTCTGCAAGGCTAAAAGGAAGTGAATAAGAAAGGGGGGGCTGTAGCTTTGACAGACACAGTGATGTTTATAAAAAGCATTGGTGTTCCAGTCTGCCCCTCCTCCTGCATCTGTATACTGTAAATCAGGGGTGGCCACCTCCCAAGAGACTCTGATCTACTCAGAGTTTAAAACTGGGGGTGATCTACCCCCTTTTGGGGGGTTCAGGTCAAAGCTGTTGAGTTTTTTTTTAAGGAAGGGAAGCCCTGTTTTTTTGGGTTTAGGTCAAACTTGTTGAGCTTCTTTTAGGAGGGAGGGAGGCCCATTTTTGTTTAGGGCTTCAGGTCATAGTTCAATTTTTTTGAGGGAGGAGGAAAATTTTGGGTGAGCTTTTTTTAGGGGTGCCAGTGACCTACCAGTGATCTACCACAGACATCCAGTGATCTACTGGTAGATCACAATCTACCTGTTGGACGTGCCCGCTGTAAATCAAGCAGAGAGAAAGCTGCTTACAAGGCTCCTGTACATGCAGAGTTCCAGCATCACAGCGTCACCCAGAGGCACCCACAAATATGAGTTATCCCTCTCTCTATTTCTTCCTTCCTTCCCTCCCTCTTCCATCCTTAATAAAATACGGGGGGGCAGATAAGCCCCACATAGAAAGCCCATCAACATGGGGGGGTGACTCTTTCAAATACGGTATTTACCAGTAATTGGGGGGGGGGGAGAGGCACCTAGGCCTCTAGGAGTTGGCTGCTATGCCTAGGAGTAGGACAATTCAAGAAAGCAGAACGATGCATATGGTATGGTAATATATCAATAGAATCGTAGAATTGTAGTCGGAAGGGACCACAAGGGTCATCTAGTCCAACCCGCTGCAATGCAGGATTTTTTTCCTAAGGTGGGGCTTGAACCATGGTTGAAATATTATGCTGATATGCAGCAACGCCTCGGAGCTGTCGTAGCTGCGGCCATGCCTTGCCCCGCCCTCGCCCGCCCTTCCACCCCCTCTCGCCTGCCCGACCCTCCTGTCCTCTTGCTGCAGAGTTCCAGCATCACAGCGTCATCCAGAGACACCCACAAATATGAGTTATCTCTCTATTTCTTTCTTCCTTCCCTCCCTCTTCCATCCTTAATAAAATACGGGGGGCAGATAAGCCCCACATAGAAAGCCCATCAACATGGGGGGATGACTCTTTCAAATACGGTATTTACCAGTAATTGGGGGGGGGCACCTAGGCCTCTAGGAGTTGGATGCTATGCCTAGGAGTAGGACAATTCAAGAAAGCAGAATGATGCATATGTATGGTAATATATCAATAGAATCATAGAATTGTAGTCGGAAGGGACCACAAGGGTCATCTAGTCCAACCCCCTGCAATGCAGGATTTTTTTCCTAAGGTGGGGCTTGAACCATGGTTGAAATATTATGCTGATATGCAGCAACGCCTCGGAGCCGTCGTGGCTGCGGCCGTGTCTTGCCTCGCCCTCGCCCGCCCTGCCCCCCCTCTCGCCTGCCCGACCCTCCCGTCCTCTCCAGCCAAGCAGGGTAGCCGCCAACGCTACCAGCCCCAGAAGCACAAGGTGGCCGCTGCTGCCACCGCCACGATGTCATCAGGCCCGTTGGCCCTTTAGCCCCGCCCACTTTGTGGCCCCTCCCCTTCTGTGCCTTGGCCCCGCCCCTGAACGACCATGGCTTGCCCCCCCCCCTAGTTTTGATCCTGGCTACGCCCCTGGGTGTGTTTATGTGTCAAGTGAATGAAAACTAAGAAAAAACCTATCTGAAGAAGTGTGCATGCACACGAAAGCTCATACCAAAATAAAAACTTAGTTGGTCTTTAAGGTGCTACTGAAGGAATTTTTTTTATTTTACTTCGATCCAGACCAACACGGCTACCTACCTGTAATGAAAACTAAGAGTGAGCTTTTAAGAACAGACATCAAAAACAAGGGAAGGATGAATGGTCTCAGCAACGGAAATCTATGTTTTTTTGGTATGAAATTGTGAGAGATAATCTCATCTGTCCTGCACGGGCAGTAATGCAATATGTTGGCTTTAAGAATAATGCTGGTATATAGGAAAGGTTTTAGAAAAAAGCTAGGGGAAAACTGACAAGTAAAGATGAGGAAAATATCAAGGAGCAACCCAGACCTTTTAAATCCATGAGATTTGTTTTATTCTACTTACAGTTTGGTGACAGTACAGAAAGAACTATGAGGCTATGTTTTCAGGATCACTGTTCTAGCAGGTTATTTCCATTTGTATAGTATGTCTCTTGCTCACACAGTACTATGTTCTGAACAGCACTATTTTAAACATTGCTGCCAACAGGCTGTGGAAGGAACACAGACCCACTTTTTACGTTGAGGCTATTTTAGTAAAGATAGCTGCTTTTTAGAAAACGAATCATTATTTCCGGAGCACTCTCATGTTGTCACACTGAAAACCTTGTCTCACAGACCCGCTCCAAACAAAACCCAGTTGAATAGCAGCATTCATTTACTGCGGACCTCTTTTAATTTTAATTTTATTTTAATGAAAACTTAGCTACGTAGGTGTTACCTTACTGGCTCTCTCACTGTATCATTTATTCTGTTAGCACCGGGTTGGGCATTGCTTTCCTTTTGGGTGAAGACAGAGGCAAAGTAGGTGTTGAGCGGTTCTGCCTCCTCTCTGTTACCCAATAGCATTTCTCCGTCTTCTCCACTTGCCTACTCTTCCTCTTACTTCAGACACAGCCAAAGAAACCTTTATTATTATTTTTGACTTCTCTTGCAAGCCTGAGCTCATTCTGAGCTTTAGCCAGCCTGACCTTCACCCTGCAACTGTTGGCTACTTGTGTATACTCCTACTTTGTGATTCCCCTTTTACTTCCATTTCTTATACATGCCCTTATTAAATCTCAGCTCATCTGTAAGCTCCTTATGCAGCCATGGCTGGTTAACACCACATACCCGAGCTAGGTTTCTTAGGCTGCATAAATTCCATATCTCCCTCCTTTCCTCCCTACACGCAACCTGTTTTGAAGGAATTCCTCTTGTTCTTCACTACTCTCTTCCCTTGCCTGCAGGGGCTCTTCCGCGGAATGTTCCAGAAGCATTACACGGTACCTACCTACTCAGATTTCTTCCTTTTGGCCGTGAAAACATCTGGGCATTCTTTTGGGATGAGTGCAGTCTTTGGCTTTGCAATTGCAGCATCTATGAGAAAAGAAAAATATACAAATTTTAGGATTATTGGGGAAATGTTAACTATATAGAGGCGAAGAAAACATTCTACAATAAGCATTTAAAGAGCTAACTGTGGAAGAAATGTATCAGTTTCCTGCTAAGCTGAAGAGGAAAATCTAAAGAACGGCTTAGGGAGCTGGGTATGTTTAGCCTGGAGAAGAGAAGGTTAAGGGGTGATATGATAGCCATGTTCAAATATATAAAAGGATGTCATATAGAGGAGGGAGAAAGGTTGTTTTCTGCTGCTCCAGAGAAGCGGACATGGAGCAATGGATTCAAGCTACAAGAAAGAAGATTCCACCTAAACATTAGGAAGAACTTCTTGACAGTAAGAGCCGTTCGGCAGTGGAATTTACTACCAAGGAGTGTGGTGGAGTCTCCTTCTTTGGAGGTCTTTAAGCAGAGGCTTGACAGCCATCTGTCAAGAATGCTTTGATGGTGTTTCCTGCTTGGCAGAGGGTTGGACTGGATGGCCCTTTTGGTCACTTCCAACTCTATGATTCTAAAGATATTTGTCACAAATAACTGGTTTTCAGTGTCGTCCTGTGTGGGTGGTTGAACTACCTACCCCAAAATAAAGAATAAAATGGGTGGAAGCTGAAGAGGTTTCAAAACATTTGTCCATCTACTTCCTCTGTCTCCCCCAGAAAGGGTGTCGGGCATCTGCTGTGCTTTACCCTATTATTATCATCACTATTACTGATGTATAACAGAATGTCCCCATTTTCTTCTGAGGGATGTTGGAGGTTATTGATAACGTCATCAGACATTGCCATGGTTCAATAAACCAAGAGGGCTAAATGGAAAAGTGGAACGGTAAATCTAAAAGTAATTCACCAAGTAGCTCCTTAGCAGCCGTCGAGTGAAGAGTGAGTACCACTGCAGTCGTGTTCAAAATGGGCCTTTTTAAACCTGTGCTGCCGCCCGCCTCTCTTTATCTAAGGGCTGCCTAGTTTCTCTTTATTCCTGTTCTCCACTTAGCAAAGTTGTATTGCCTAAGGATAAAAAGGTAAAGGGTAAAGGGGCCCCTGACCATCAGGTCCAGTCGTGTCCGACTCTGGGGTTGCGGCGCTCATCTCGCTCTATAGGCCGAGGGAGCCGGCGTTTGTCCGCAGACAGCTTCCGGGTCATGTGGCCAGCATGACAAAGCTGCTTCTGGTGAACCAGAGCAGCGCATGGAAGCGCCGTTTACCTTCCCGCCGGAGCGGTCCCTATTTATCTACTTGCACTTTGACATGCTTTCGAACTGCTAGGTGGGCAGGAGCTGGGACCGAGCAACGGGAGCTCACCCCGTTGCAGGGATTCGAACCGCCGACCTTCTGATCAGCAAGCCCTAGACTCTGTGGTTTAACCCACAGCGCCACCTGGGGGCTAGTAAAAGCTAGCTGCAGTAAATGTGCATGGAAGATCCGTCATGAAACCTGCAAGCATTTCATCTGAATGCCTACAAGCTCTTCCCAAAATCCAAGTTACCAGATACAGACAGAGATGGCTTACTAAATCCAGCTATCATTAGCAGCCTTTTTCTCCCCTCCACCGGCCAATTTTCTTAAACATCTAGTCTGGGTACTGGGGAACTCGAACAGTTGTATGGTTGGCCTAATAAGGATATTGCCCTAATATGGATTTTCCCCCTTTAGAGCTACTTATGCTCTTTTTCTTTGCTTTATGAATACTAGCTGAGCCCTGAAACAAATTAAGGCCTGGGGGCAAGAGAGGGAGTGGGAGGAGGCTCAACAATGCTTGTGAAACTGAGGTTGAAATTAACATTCTGTACATGCAATGCCCCTATTGGGGGTTGCTTCTTTGCTTTTTGCAAGAAAGAGGACAGTCTTGAAGGAAATAACAGAACCTTACGACCTTAAAACACATCTTGTATGTTATTCTGGAGAATAAAAGACTGTTATATAAACATTCCCAGCCTCTGCCTTGAATATCCTGTGTTACATTGTACATTAACAGTACTTTAATGAATTCATATAACGGGCTTTTGAGACTGTTAGCATCTGATCAGTACAACTGCTGCAATAATCTACTTAAGCCAATTTTATAGCCATAGAATTGTACTGTTGGAAGGGATCCCGAGGGTCATTTAGTCCAACCCCCCTGCAATGCAGGGATCCCTGACAGATGGCCATCTAACCTCTGCTTAAAAACCTTCAAGGAAGGAGAGTCCATCACCTCCCAAGAGAGACTGTTCCACTGTTGAACAGCTCTTACTGTCAGAAAGTACATCCTGAGGTTGCGTCAGAATCTCTTCTTGTATGTTTGATCCATTGGTTCGGGTCCTACCATTCAGAGCTGGAGAAGACAAGCTTCCTCCATCATCCATGAGACACCCCTTTAGTTATTTGAAGATGGCTATCCTATCTACTCTCCATCTCCTCTTCTCCAGGCTTTAAACAAATGCAGCTCACCCAACTGTTCCTGATGAGGCTTAGATTCCAGACCCTTGATCATCTTGGTTGCCCTCCTCTGCACATGTTCCAGCTTGTCAATATCCTTCTTCAATTGTGGCGCCCAGAACTGAACACAGTATTCCAGGTGTTGTCCGACCAAGACAGAATAGAGCGGTACCATTCCTTCCCTTGATTTGGACGCTACACTTCTGTTGATGAAGCCTAGAACAGCATATGCTTTTCTTGCTAATGCTTTTCCGTCACACTGTTGAGTCATGCTAAGCTGGTGGCCTACTAAGACCCCCTAGATCATTTTCACATGTACTATTGGTAAACCAGGAGTCCCACATCATATATTTGTGCAGTTGGTTTTTCCTAACCGAGTGTAGATCCTTACATTTCTCCCTACTGAAATTCATTTTGCTAGTTTTGGGTAAGTTCTCCAATCTATTAAGGTCAACGTGAATCCCTATTATGTCTTGCATGGCATTGGCTACCCCTCCCAGTTTGGTATCATCTGCAAATTGGATGAGCATCCCCTCAGTTCCATAACCCAAGTTGTTTATAAAGCCGCCGGACAGCAAGTGACCAAGGACAGAACCCGGCAGCACCCCACTTGTCAGATTTTCCAGGATGACGAGGAACCATTAATGAGCATTCTTTGGGTCCAGTCATTCAACCAGTTACAAATCCATCGAACAGCTACATCAGGGGTTAGCAAACTTTTCCAGCAAGTTCCACTGTCCCTCAGACCTTGTGGGGGGCTGGATTATATTTTTTTTAAAAAATGAATGAATTCCTGAGCCCCACAAATAACCCAGAGGTGCATTTTAAATAAAAGCACACATTCTACTAATGTAAAAACATGCTGATTCCTGGACCGTCCATGGGCCAGATTTAGAAGGCGATTGGGCCGGATCCGGTCCCCGGGCCTTAGTTTGCCTTCCCATGAGCTACGTCATCCAACCCACATCTTACCACCTCCTCCACAATAATATCATGGGGGAATTGTCAAAAACCTTACTGGAATCAGCATTCCCCTGATCCACCAAACTTGTTACTCTAGCAAAAAGAAAAAAAGGGGGGGGAAGAAATATGACTTGTCTGGCATGACTGTTTTTGAGAAATGCATTCTGGGACTTAATAATCACAGCATCCTTTTCTAAGTGTCACAGTCTTGTCGGCGGGCGGTTGAAGCCCTGGCTGGGGATGTCAGGACCAGAGGCAAGATGGTGGTGAAGAAGCAGGAAGAGGTGCAGGGCTGAGGGTCCAGCAGCAGGCAGTCACAGGGTCAAGGAGCAAGGCAGAGGCGAAGGTCTGGGAGTCAAGGAGCAAGGCGTCAGCAAGGCAAAGGTCCAAGGGTCGAGGAGCAAGGCATCGGCAAGGCAAGGGTCCAAGGAGCAAGGAGTCGGCAAGGCAAGGGTCCAAGGAGCAAGGATCAAGAGGCCAGGTGCAACCAGGCAGGGATAGCGTTGCTGTGGCAAAGAGCTGAAGGGAAATGCTGAGCTTTTATCCCTCCCAGCTCCTGCCACCAGGTGCAGTGAGGTATCAAGTGGCCTTACCTGAGTGGCCACTCCTTGCTTCTCCAGCACAAGCTGAGGCAGGCCCCAGTCCTGCAAAGCACTACAGGCCCCAGAGCCTGACTCCTGCCCATACTCCTGACACTAAGTGCTCACAGACCAGTTGTTCCATTATCTGTTTTAGGACCTTTCCTGGATCATGATGAAATTTCAGTGTGGAAATAAACTTCCTTACTGGCCCTCTTTTGACAATCTATTTAAATTTGCCATATGCAACAACACAGTATTGTGGGTGGGTGGGTTGGCCAAAATATTTCACAAGTATTTAATGCAAGCATCATTAGTGTCCCAGGACCATCTTGTTTCACGTTGTTTGATTGGTTGTTGCCATAGTACTGGGCAGCCCATGCAAAAATGACTGCTGATTTGACTTTTTACTCTGTAACGTCAACAACCGGTATACAGTAATTAGCATTTCTAGGGTTTCCTAGACGGTGCCTTCTACATTAGGGTGAAATAAGGCAGGTCACCAGTTAAATAATTTAAGTGTTTGTGAATATTTTTAAGTGGGGAATTTTCAAGGCAAATAAGCGCTAAACAGAATGCTGCTCTTTCTCTACAGTTGCCTGAAGTGCATGTTGATAGAAATGGTTGCATAGCTTTGACTTCATTAATCATTTCAAAATGTTGCATAGTTCACAGGCACTTTAATTTTCCAATTATTGTACTTGTGGCTCAGCACAGATAAAAGATTACTTACACAATTTGATCTGTGGGCAGCTCAATGCTCTTGTCACCTTACATTGAGCTTTAAGTGCGCACAACGCAACAGAATGTCAGATTTTTCCCAAAGATTTTAAGGTCATGTCTGGGAACTTTTAGCATCTCTGGATTCACAACTGATAGGCTTCCAAGAGATGGATGAATGAGCAAGGCAAGCTGCCTGAATCCTGCCACGCGTGTTTTTTCCTGTCAGAAAGGCCTGAGTGATGCTATGTATCATTCTTTCTCACAAAAAGATGCTTTAACTAAGCAAGGAGATGCTATTGCTGCCTCCATCAGCATCTGTGGTGATCGCTCTGCACCTGTGGTATCAGCTGCCCCCCCCCCACCCTGTGAAATGTCACAGAGAGGAGGACAGCCATTGTATCAGCATTGCCTCTCCATTCTAATCCTCTTCCATTCTCATTTCCCCCGGAAGGGAAGGTGGCTGTTTTATTGGTAAAGATGAGCTGCAAAATATTGCCAATGCCAATGCCATTCAGGTATCTGAAGAAGTGTGCATGCACACGAAAGCTCATTCCAAGAACAAACTTAGTTGGTCTCTAAGGTGCTACTGGACAGATATATATACTGGAAGGACAGATCATGAAGCTGAGGCTCCAATACTTTGGGCCACCTCATGAGAAGAGAAGACTCCCTGGAAAAGACCCTGATGTTGGGAAAGATGGAGGGCACAAGGAGAAGGGGACGACAGAGGACGAGATGGTTGGACAGTGTTCTCGAAGCTACCAACATGAGTTTGACCAAACTGCGGGAGGCAGTGGAAGACAGGAGTGCTTGGCGTGCTCTGGTCCATGGGGTCACGAAGAGTCGGACACAACTAAACAACAATACAGACAAGGCTGTATTGTGTGCACGCAACCACTGATACACACGCTGTGTTTGGCCCCGGAAAGGGGGAGAATGAAGTAGGCTTATACCAGCCCCACCGACATGCGCAGTATGTCAGAACGCAACTCCCACACAAACTAGGAGCTGTCTGTAGTCACGATGGCCTAAATCTACAAACCCTTATCTTTTGGAGTAGCATATTTAGATCTGTGAAGCTGGTCCACAGCAGACATAATAAGCTAATAACCCGGCAGCATACAGAACACAAAAGGCCCCATGTTCAATCCCTGGCATCTCTTGTTAAAAGAAGAAATCATAGTAAAGACCATCTAGATCCGTCCTCAAATCCAAGCTATGGCAAGCAAAAGGGGCTGCTGCCATGTGAAGCTGCTTGGCCAAATGCACAATGCTTGGCCAAATGCACAATGCTGGGAGTGATAAACCAATTTAGATGGCAGCAGCAGCTTCACATGGCAGCAGCCCCTTTCGCTTGCCATAGCTTGGATTTGAGGACGGATCCATAAAGTGGATCTCCCAACCCCTAGGACTATTTGCATCGCAAAGGCTTAATCATTAAGTCCCGTTTTAGAACAATTGCAAATTGCCATGATCACCTTCCACATCAGTAGCTATGACTCGTTCATGCATTTTTAAAAAAAACTGCTTTGGAAAAAGTTCCCATTCAGGAAACATGCTGAACATCTGTTGTCTATGTATTCATTATTTCTGTCTGCTCTGCTTTTGGCTAATTGCCTGGGAGCGAAGTTGGAGCATAGCCGGAGATACAAGGGAGCACATGCATTAGTTGCAAAGACCCTGCTACATATTGAGAAGAAGAAGAAGAAGAAGAAGAAGAAGAAGAAGAAGAAGAAGAAGAAGAAGAAGAAGAAGAAGAAGAAGAAGAAGAAGAAGAAGAAGAAGAAAGAAGAAGAAGAAAGAAGAAGAAGAAAGAAGAAGAAGAAGAAAGAAGAAGAAAGAAGAAGAAAGAAGAAGAAAGAAGAAGAAGAAAGAAGAAGAAAGAAGAAGAAGAAGAAGAAGAAGAAGAAGAAGAAGAAGAAGAAGAAGAAGAAGAAGAAGAAGAAGAAGAAGAAGAAGAAGAAAAGAGAAAAGGTATTGTCAAGAATAGGGCTTCCCTAACAAACTTTATTTACTGGAGCCTGTTATCTTCTGTTTGCTTACAATCCTCACTTGCGCAACTGATAGCAGAAAGTGTATTTAATACCTACTCAGTGCTAATATGCCGCAGCATGCATGGCTGCTTAATTTAATTTATCTCTGATTAAGCCTATTATGTTTGAGATCACTTTACAAAAGAGACTTCTTTTTGCCAGCTGTAAGCTTATTTGAATTGTAATATAAGTTAATAACGTGTGAAATAACTAGTGATGCCTGCCTCCTAAATGTTAATTTTGGCAAACTGCTTCCTAAGTTTGTGCACATATACAGATCATTCATTGCTGTGTACAAAGAACGGCCGTTGGACATAAAAACAATGTACATTTCATAAAGGCTGCGAGTGAAGGAAAGTTACTTCTGAACTGCAGCCAAGCAGAGGCCAGAGATTACAGCCTGCATCGTATGGGTGGGTCATGCCCACCCAGCCACCATTCTTATTGGCGAGGACTCGTGTGATGCCAGTGAAGGCGAGCTGAAATTTGCCACACAGAAGGAAGATTGCTGGGGAATCAGACACACAGGCTCAGAGTTTCTAGGACTTCTGAGGTGGTTATGTGTGGATGGGGGCACTTGGTGTACCTATCACCTTTGCCAAAGAGTTATATGGTACCACAAAGGTCATAAGAATGCGTCATAACCCAGAATGCGGCAGCTAGACTGGTGACTGGGAGCGGCCGCCGAGACCACATAACACCGGTCCTGAAAGACCTACATTGGCTCCCAGTACGTTTCCAAGCACAATTCAAAGTGTTGGTGCTGACCTGTAAAGCCCTAAACGGCCTCGGTCCAGTATACCTGAAGGAGCGTCTCCTCCCCCATCGTTCTGCCCGGACACTGAGGTCCAGCGCCGAGGGCCTTCTGGCGGTTCCCTCACTACGAGAAGCCAAGTTACAGGGAACCAGGCAGAGGGCCTTCTCGGTAGTGGCACCCACCCTGTGGAATGCCCTCCCAACAGATGTCAAAGAGAACAACAATTACCAGACCTTTAGAAGGCATCTTAAGGCAGCCCTGTTTAGGGAAGCTTTTAATGTTTGGTTGATTTCTGTATTTTAATGTTTTGTTGGAAGCCGCCCAGAGTGGCTGGGGGAACCCGGCCAGATGGGCGGGGTATAAATAATAAATTGTTGTTGTTGTTGTTGTTGTTGTTGTTGTTGTTGTTGTTGTTATCACCTTTGCCAAAGAGTTATATGGTACCACAAAGGTCATAAGAATATGAGAATATGGTAAGTGCCTGCTGGATCAGGCCCAGGTCCCAACCTGTTCTTATGGTGCCCAAACAGATGCTTGTGGGAAGCCCATGAGCAGGACTTGAACACAGAGGTGACTGGCACAAACAGAGGCAGAGGCAGACTCTAATCATCCCCTAATGCTGGGGTTCCAGACGCTTCAGGTTACAGACTCCGCTAACCCAGAAATAGTACCTCGGGTTAATAACTGTGCTTCAGGATGAGAACAGAAATTGCGCAGTGGCGGCAGCGGGAAGCCCCATTAGCTAAAGTGGTACCTCAGGTTAAGAACAGTTTCAGGTTAAGAACGGACCTCCAGAACGAATTAAGTTCTTAACCCGTGGTACCACTGTACCTGGAAAACTACTTCAGGTTTTCTCTCCACACACACACACCTCAACACAACTACACAGAGAGCAACCTTTTCTTTCTGGCTTTGGACAGAGTAGGACTGACCTGGAAGGATCAAGAACATCTCTTGCTGCTTGTTGGCATCCAAGAAATCAGCTGGAAGGGATCCAATCAGAAACCACCCAAGAATTTGATGTAAAAAGATCAGCAGAGCATCATGCAAACAAGCCAAATGGCTGCAGGTGTTTCTGTGCCCGGGTCTGAACGATAATCTGAAAATCCAGTGATCTCCCAGCACATTAGGCAGAGCACTTATTATAATGAGTTTAAAGTTTAAAAGTTGCACCAAAAAAATTAATACATACTAATAGGCTGAGTAGGAGAACTTTAAGAGAACTATTTTTGAAGTGCTACTCAAGTTAGTACTTATGCACACTTCTTTGTGTAGCGCTGCTTTCTCCGGGGAAAAGAGCTCTTGAGCACTCAGTCGGAGCAAATGGCAATGCGGGTTCTCCAATTTAGAGCTAAAAAGTGGGTTTTTCCTGGGAAAGGAGTGGGACGAGGGGGAAACTGCTTGGACTCGTGCCTAGAAAGTGTGGGTCAAGCGGAAAACCACATGGACCCATGGTTTCTAGGAATGGAAGAGGAGCCCTATGTTCTCTCACTATTTTAGAATGTCTATTTCCCTGTGTACAATTATAGGGGCTGAAACTACGAGAAAGATCAATGTGGAAACTGTGTGTGTGTGTGTGTGTGTGTGTGTGTGTGTGTGTGTTTGTGTGTGTTTGAGCACAGAGAAATTGGCTTTTGTTTCTCCCTGCTTGCCCCACTAGGATGCAGATTTAATTTGCGCAAGTGTTGCCAAATACTTCAAGGCCCATTGCTTGCAGTCATCCTCTATAGTTGCACTCCAGATGTCGCACAAATATTTTTCCCTAGACTTAAATCTCAGCATGCAACGAACCAGAAGTGGAGATCCTAGAATCGTAGAGTTGGAAGAGACCACAAGGGCCATCAAGTCCAACCCCCTGCCGAGCAGGAAACACCATCATAACATTCTTGACATATGCCTGTCAAGCCTCTGCTTAAAGACCTCCAAAGAAGGAGACTCCACCACGCTCCTTGGTAGCAAATTCCACTGCCGAACAGTTCTTCCTAATGTTTAGGTGGAATCTTCTTTCTTGTAGTTTGGATCCATTGCTCCGTGTCCGCTTCTCTGGAGCAGCAGAAAACAACCTTTCACCCTCCTCTATATGACATCCTTTTATATATTTGAACATGGCTATCATATCACCTCTTAACCTTCTCTTCTCCAGGCTAAACATACCCAGCTCCCTAAGCCGTTCCTCATAAGGCATCGTTTCCAAGCCTTTGACCATTTTGGTTGCCCTCTTCTGGACACGTTCCAGCTTGTCAGTATCCTTCTTGAACTGTGGTGCCCAGAACTGGACACAGTACTCCAGGTGAGGTCGGACCAGAGCAGAATACAATGGTACTATTACTTCCCTTGATCTAGATGCTATACTCCTATTGATGCAGCCCAGAACTGCATTGGCTTTTTTAGCTGCTGCATCACACTGCTGACTCATGTCAAGTTTGTGGTCTACAAAGGATCTAGGAGTCTTGGTAGACCACAAACTTGACATGAGTCAGCAGTGTGATGCAGCAGTGAAAAAAGCCAATGCAGTTCTGGCTGTGGCCTATCAGACATTGTGGATAGTATCACCCAATACTCCTGGCCATTGACCCTGGCTGGCTGGCTGGGGCTGAGGGGACTTTAGAGTCCAACAACATAGGAAGGGTCGTCGTTTCACCACCGCTGCACTACAGTATTCATGGTGCAGCTTCTGCCAGCCAACATTACCTTCTGCACAACTATGGCTGTTGGCCAAAAAAGGGAGGTGCTTGTGACTTAATTCTTAGGTGCTTGCAATGTGAGTGGCCACTGGAAAGTGCTGCAGAGCAGGCGGACTCTGGTGTTTTCAGGCAGTGCAAAGGAGCCAGCTGGATTTCACATGGCCTCATACATCAACCAAAGCTGCCCTAAGCTCTTTCACCTGAGAATTATTTTCTTCTTTACAATAAATAATGAGCTCTTATTACCCTCCTTGCCCACCTAGGCACGTCCAACAGGTAGATCGTGATCTACCGGTAGATCACTGGACGTCTGTGGTAGATCACTGATAGATCAGTGGCTCCCCCAAAGAAGCTGAACAACTTTGGCTCCCCTAAAAAAATTCAACATTTTGACCCTTAACCCCTCAAAAATGGGCCTTCCCTCTTCCCTAACAGAAGCTCAACAAGTTTGACCTGAACCCCACACGACAGGGCTTTCCTTCCTAAAAAAAAAAAAGCTCAAAAACTTTGACCTGAACACCCAAGAAACGGGCTTCCCTCTTCCCTAAAAAAAAGCTCAACAACTTTGACCTGAACCCCGCAAAAGGGGGTAGATCACTGCCAGTCTTTAACTCTGTGAGTAAATCGCAGTTTCTTGGGAGTTGGCCACCCCTGTAAACTATGGACTGTTTATGAATGTGTGGCTTTCCAACCACATTCTAGATCATGTTCCACTTAGGACTACTGCAACCTTCCCCATTCAGTGAGAACACAAAAACCTTTTGACATCCATTTATGAAACAGTCCTTCTGGCTGGGAATGGTCATTCTAGTGCATTATCACATATGCAGGATCCTGGAGGAGATTACCATATGTCTATTTCACTGACAGGGACTTCGACTGAGCAGTAAAAGCGACAGAAATCACTCAGTCTTTCTCAGTTTTGCAGTCTCTGAGGACTGAGTGAGTACTGCACAGTGGTGAACCCAGAACATTAAAGTTGCTACAGGGACTGAGAGTGAATTTCACCAACTCTTGGAGGTAAGAAAACTGTAAGACTCACATGGCCACTTGACGTTTAACAGCTATGAAAGTGCCTGTCACTTTACGTAAGACATTTTGAATATTCTGGCTGTATCAGGGAATTAAATGGCCAGGTTTGGAAATGAATTGGCTTCAAATATCTTCTCCAGCTAGAGCCTCCTCCCACCACAAAAAATATGCTGTAAAGTAAAGCAAAACCACATCCCTTCAGTGAGAGAATTGGCAAAATTTGAGAGGAGGGACACTAGCTGGTTCCAACACAAAAGTCCTCACACCCACGGTTCAGTACCGGCAGTTGTAATTCATGGCGTTATAATTGCAATAAATGTGCTCTTTGTGGGTCTCTCCTCAATGAAAGCCCACAGGCTGCTGCCTAATGCAGAACACATCTTCTAATCCAATTAAGTCATTTGGAGTATGTTACATGTACATTACAGACAGGGAAGAAAAAGGCAAACAATTAAAAAATGTAGGATACTGTAAGGGGGAGGGCTTATAGAGAACCCCCCCCATCCGAAGCAGCTCGTCTCCCAGCAGTCATGAGAGCGGAGGGTCTGATGGAGGGAGTCAGGAAACGGAGAGGGAGTGCCAGGGCTCTGGCAACATCCAAGAGCCCCTGCTCTATAGGCAGGAAGAGAGGGAGGCAGAAAGAGAGGACAGGAATCGGTCAGACAGAAGACCCGTCCCCCCACGCTGCAATTGAGGAGGAGGAAAGGGAGGCGATTTTATGTTGGTCCAGAACGCGGAGGGGGGCAGTGCAGGAATCTAACTCGAGCGGGTAGACATGGAATCAGCAGTTCGTTACACTGTAAATAATGTGCGCCAATAAAAACGTCTGAAAGACAAGCATGTGGAAGGTCGTTACTCAAGAGTAGTCACTAAAACCCTGACAGATACTTTCACTTTCCTGGCCAAGAAAACATGCCCTATTTTCAGTGCAGGTGGAATATCTGATGTGTGACATTTACTTCTTTGCAACGTCGACTGGGAAACAACCAAAGCATTTTTCCACTTGGTAATTGATTTTTCATTCCACCACTTGTCTGAGACTTCAAGTTCCACCCCTGTTGAATAATGAGAGTGGAAGAGTCACCCTATTACAAAAGACAATCCTCTAGCACTGTCAGGATTTGAACAAGCCTCATCTGGAAATTCCTCCAACCATACAAATTTTGGAAGTAAAACTAAGTAAGCTGAACACAACATTCACATTTAACCACCTTATTTCAGTGAGAATACAGGCAAAAATTGAGGATGAGGGTGCTAGCTGGTTTTTCTATAGACACTTGGAAGTAACTCAGCATAGATGCAATGGTAGCAGAATTCATCTTTTAAACTGCATTCTACAGAATAATTTCAATGATATGAAATAATGAACAAAATCCACATCTTCTATCTGCCTTGCATCTGCATTTTGAACAGAAATAAACAGCTGTGAAGAATTGACTTGTGTCACTAAGAGGCAGGATTCCAAATACACTCGGGACTGAGATCAGTTGACTACAATGGTGTCATATTTGCAATGGTTTCTCATCAGAGGAGAGCTGCACTTTAAAGGACACTTAGCACCAGACACTGAACACTCTGCTGCTTCCATTAATTTGGGCACATTGCTCATTGCCTTTCCCTTAAAAGCACAAAGCAGAGAGCAAGCAATTGCATACTTCATATGCCAACATGTGGTAGCGCAGAAAGAAAGGAAAAGGAAGAAGAAAGAGACTGTGCTCCTAGGTTTGGAGAATCCTGCCTTTGAACAGTAACTTTAGTAAGTGCCCTTAAACAGAAATTAATTAGAATCAGGAAATTATAGAAATGTAGAGGTGGAAGGTACTCTCAACGGTCATCTAGTCCAACCCCCTGCAATGCAGGAATCTCAGCTGAAGCATCCATGACATATGGCAGAACCATGACAGAACCAGGCAGAGGGCCTTCTTGGTGGTGGCACTCGCACTGTGGAACGCCCTCCCATCAGATGTCAAAGAATAAACAACTCACGTTTAGAAGACATCTGAAGGCAGCCCTGTTTAGGGAAGTTTTTAATGCCTGATGTTTTAATGTATTTGTAATTTTTTTGTTGGAGGCTGCACAGAGTGGCTGGAGAAACCCAGCCAGATGGGCGGGGTATAAATAATAAATTGTTGTTGTTGTTGTTGTTGTTGTTGTTGTTGTTGTTGTTGCCATCCAACCTCTACTTTAAAACCTCCAAGGAGCTTTAAAGACTCTCCAAGGAAGGAGAGTCCACAACCCCAGGAGGGAGACCATTCCACTGTCAAACAGCTCTTACTGTCCGAAAGTTTTATTGCTGATGTTGAATCGGAATCTCCTTTCTTGTCTTTTGAAGCCATTGGTTTGGATCCTACCCTCCAGAGTAGCAGGAAACAACATACATATTCCATACGTCAGCTCTTTCGATATTTGAAAGTGGCTCTCAAGTCCACCTCTGTCTTGTCTGCCATGGATGCTTTAGTTGAGATTCCTGCTTTGCAGGGGTTGGACTAGATGGTCCTTGGGATCCCTCCCAATTCTACGATTCTGTCTCAGGAATGCTGTATCCCAGAGACTGCACGACACTGAACATATTTTCCTGTGAGTGTTCCAAACATCATAGGATCTAAAGTGCTGAGTAGCTATCTCATGCCTTCTGAGCTTCGCAACTAAGTATGCAAAAAATGCTTGTTGACAAATACTCATACTGTTATTTATTTTTTACCAATCTCGGTGAAGCATAGTAAGGAAAAGAATCTGGTTCCTCTGCCAACTCAAATAATTCTACAGCAATTTTGCAGCTACCGTAAGTGGCCTCTTCCTCTTCTCACATCTGCCATCGTCTTAATGAAAAGCTGGCAGATATTGATGTGATGTGCCAGGAGCTCTGCACTGGGCTAAACCTCAGCCTCATCTTAGTTCCTGAAGCAAGGGTGTGTGTTTTTTAAACACGCACGCACCATATTTTTTAAAAAAAAACACACACACACACAACGATATTGCAGCATCTACAACTTTTCAAAGACAGGTTTGCAAGACTGCTGGTTTCTTACCCCTAAAGCCGTGTTCCGAGACCTGCAGAGGTGCAGGAGGGAAGGAGAGAGGAAAAGAACATTCAGGATTGTCTCCTGTTACTTGATGGGCTTGCAGATCTAATACTAATATTGCCCTTGCCTTGCTTGTTTTGCAGAAATTAGAAAAAAAATATGCATTAATCTCAATGAATATAAATATAAAAAAATATAACCTGCATAAGAAAGTTCCTGGGGCCTCTCAGAAAAAGGTGGTCCAGAAAATAACATCTTGCTACCCTGAAAACACGCATGCACCATATTTTGTGTTTTATTTTTCATCTTCTGAAATATTAAGCATGATAATCACTTCAATGTGTTAGTAGTCAGGCTCGAGTCTGTGTTTTCCGCATTTTGAACTTGCATAGTTATGGATATGTCTAGCATTTTGTCCAAACGAAAACCAAAGAATAATTTTGAAGACTTTAAATTATGAAATCAAAGTCAATCTTCTTCTGTTAATGAAATAAGTAAAATGGTTGAATGAAGTTATTTCAGAAATAAAGAAGAGCTCTTTCAGATTCCCCAGACTTTTGGAGAACCACACTCCCCAGGTTTTTCAACCACACACAGAAACATGAATCACATGGAATATGGGAGCAGTGTGTGCTTTAAGAATCTGCCGGGACTGTCACATTGACCCACATTCAAGCACAGAAGAGGGCACCGATTAAAGCAGGGGTAGTCAACCTTTTTATACCTACCGCCCACTAATAAGATATGATAAGATATCTTTATTGTCATTGTCCCTTTGCGGGAACAACGAAATTACTCGGTTGCTACATCCACTCAGATAAAGCATTCCGCATAATCCAAAATTACAAAACCTAATTAAAAACAGTAAATATAATACAAAATAACAAGTAAAATAAGATGACTTCAAAGTCCAGGCTTTCCATTTAAGGCCAGATTCGCTCTAGAGATACATCTTTCTTGATGGTAAAATTTCCTTACTGCCCACCAGTGCTCGATGGAAGGAGGATTCACCTTGTGCCGTAGGAACCCCCAAACCCCCCCCCCCCCCCGAATCCTGAACATAGCTGAACATAGTTTCCCTTTTTTGCAGGAAACTCCCTTATTCCAAGCCACAGTTGTCAACCTTCCCTTTTTTTGCTGGAAATTCCCTTATTCCAGCACCATTTCCCACTGCTATCCTGGATTGTTAGATATACCATAGACTGTCCCTGGGACAGGCGAGGCTGCTGCTGATCCCTTATTTTCAAATCCGAAAGTTGACGGCTATGATCCTGAAGCGCCCACTAGTGGGTGGTAGAGACCAGGTTGACAACCCCTGGATTAAGGGACCCTCTGGAAGGATCACTGCCCCCCCTCCAAGTCTTCCCAGTCCAGAGGACATTGCTTTATTCCTCAAATTTGGAAAGCTTACTCACAGAGTAGGCCCCATCACCCCCATGCTGCTAGTAATGTTTAAATGTTTAAACACGTTTAAAAACACACCGTATAACCTAAAACCTCCTTGTTATTTAAAACTGTCCATTTTTTTCTGACCCTTAAGAAAGTTGAACAATCTACTCTTCACTAAATATCTAAATATAAAAATGTGAGGAAAACACACATCTTTTCTGCTAGACAAAATGTTTATAGTTCCATGGCTCTACAAGACAGGGATATGGAGATTGCTTTATCTTGCTATATTTCCGCAATTGCTGGCGGCTGCCTTGAACAGCTCCTGTCAGAAGGATGGGAAACAGGTTTAACTTAATAACTAATAAGTTAAAGTACACCTCTCTTGGAGCTATTTCTATTAGATCACTGTCCTCCTGAAGGATGGATGTTCATATGTACTTGAATGGAGTAAAAGACTATGAGTCGTTGGGAGGGAGGGATGAGAGTGTGTGCGCGAGAGAGAGAGAAAGTGTAACTGTGTTTAGCTTTGTTTTAGACGTTATGTTGTTAATATTGTTTTGTAGATTATAAATGCTTTCTTGATTATTTGTTAATTACCATATGTTCCCGTCTATAAGATGCCTCCATGTATAAGACTCTATTTTGGGCACTCAGATTTAAGAAAATGGGAGGAGATGTATCCGTGTATGATGCCCCCTAATTTTTGACATTATTTTTTTGGGGGGAAACCTAGTCTTATACATGGAAAAATACAGTATATAGTAGGACTTATGCTGTTATTGTGATGGATAGCCAATTTTTTTAGTTGCTGGTTTTCTAATAGTGTTTCATAGAATGCAATTATTTTATTGATGTTTAGTTAATTATATTATATGATTTATGCTGTACTTGTGGTTTTTTGTTAGGTTATTTTTTTTAAGTTGCTTTGGGATTCATGTGAATGGAAAGTGGCATATAAGTGTAATCAATCAATCAATCAGACACAAACATTTAAGTAAAGGCAATGGCCAATTTGTTCCTGACTCCTGCACATTCACAAGCCCACTGCGCCCTGTTACACCCTGTTTTGCTTCCCCCCCTTACCACCACCCCGTCCCCCCCCTTTCCAGCCACTTTTGGCTCCCCGCAGTGCGCATGTGCGTGATCCCACGTCAATTGGGCATGCGTAAATCGGTCATTTCCTGTACTTAACTACTTTCAAGGGACAGGTGGTCTCCCCTGGAGACAGAAGGGACAGGATCCTACCAATCTTCCATAAGGCTCTCCCACAAACTAGAAGGCCAGTTTGGGACAGTGTCCAGGGTGATTCATTCACACTTTAAAAACTGTATTTTAGCACTTCTGCATCCCCATTCTTCCTGTCGTTCAGCTATATAGAACCTACAGCTGCTACATAATAAGCATTCTTAAGCACGCTTCCTACTTAAATTTAACATAAAAAGGATTGGGAGTTTTGTTCACTTCAAAGGAGTTATTCTGACAAAGGCCTGAAAACTGAATTTGTGAATAAAAAAAAAGCTCCCCAGTGTCTCTCCCCCTATTTCTAATGCAAAGCAGTGTGATAGAGCTGATATTGTGACAATCCTCAAACCTTTTCCTTCAAATGAAGTCAAAGGGAACTATTCCAGAGCAAGAATTTAGAGGATTGTTGCCTAAAGCAGTTAAACTTATTCTGTGATGAAAAAAGAATTTAGATTAGCATAAAAGCAAGTAAATGTTTAAGCAACCCAAGGAAACCTTGGGTACAACGGCATCTGCAGTGTCTCATTATAAAGCCCCAGTGAAAGAAATATGAGAAATATAAATGCACATTCTCTCTTATCTTGAACACTGTTTAGATTTTTTCCCAAAGACCCATCAAGACTCTGTTGACACAGACAGCGTTCCTTCTTTTATCTGGCAAAAATATAAGACTCACAGAGCAATACTTGCAATACAATACAGTACTCCCACTACATCTGAACTACTGGAGCAAGTCAAACTTCCTATGCCCCACAAATAACCCAGAGATGCATTTTAAATAAAAGGACACATTCTAGTCATGTAAAAACACACTGATTCCCGGACTGTCCGTGGTGCTGGATTGAGAAGGCGATTGGGCTGCATCCGGTCCACAGGCCTTAGGTTGCCTACCCCTGCTTGTGAGGGGGCAACAGTGACTGTGTTGTGCCTCTGGGAGGCCCTAGGAAACTCCACTTGCAAGAAACAAGGCCAGGCTAATGGCAGGTAACCAGAAAGATGAAAGGAAGTTATGGGAATTATGGTTATACTGTATAATAGATGGATAAAGGTAAAAGATGTGTCACGGTCCGGTCGGCGGGCGGTTGAAGCCCTGGCTGACGACGTCAGGGCCAGAGGCAAGATGGTGGTGTAGAAGCAGGAACAGGTGCAGGGCTGAGGGTCCAGCAGCAGGCAGTTGCAGGGTCAAGGAGCCAGGCGGAGGCGAAGGTCTGGGGGTCGAGGAGCAAGGCGTCAGCAAGGCGAAGGTCCAAGGGTCGAGGATCAAGGCGTCGGCAAGGCGAGGGTCCAAGGAGCAAGGTGTCGGCAAGGCAAGGATCCAAGGAGCAAGAGGCCAGGTGCAACCAGGCAGGGATAGCGTTGCTGTGGCAAAGAGCTGAAGGGAAATGCTGAGCTTTTATCCCTCCCAGCTCCTGCCACCAGGTGCAGTGAGGTATCAAGTGGCCTCACCTGAGTGACCACTCCTTGCCTCTCCAGCACAAGCTGAGGCCTCACCTGAGTGACCACTCCTTGCTCCTCCAGCACAAGCTGAGGCAGGCCCCAGTCCTGCAAAGCACTACAGGCCCCAGAGCCTGACTCCTGCCCATACTCCTGACAAGATGCAGTAACCTAAAAGTTAAACATGGAAGCCATGGAGGGATGGAAGAAGATCTGAAGATTCAAAAGAACCTTGTATTCTAATTTTTGAAACGGTTTTGTTTTATATGTATAAAATTATCAAAAACCCAATAAAAATTATTGAAAAAGTAGAAATGCTGAGAAGGAGGCACAGTGGTACCTCTACTTACAAATTTAATGTGTTCCTAACGCACATTCATAAGTCGAAAAAATTCAGACCAACACGGCTACCTACCTGTAACTAACAAATGTTGCTTTTTTGTGTTGAATGTATGCTATATAGTATCTCAAGCCATTTGCCCATGTTGCCATGCAACCAGTCCATGCAGAATGTAGGCACTCTGTACAGTGGTACCTCTACTTATGAATTTAATGCGTTCCGAACGCACATTCGTAAGTCAAATCCCATAGGAATGCATTGGGAGAAAAAAATTGTGAGTCGAAGCAACCCTATCTAAAAATTCGTAACTAGAAAAAAAATCCTATCTAAACCGCATCCAAGATGGCGGACGGAGCTCCGTTCGTAAGTAGAAACATTTGTAAGTAGAGTTATTCGCACCACTGTACGACCTTGATTAGGAATCAGGAAGAGGAAAGCGGAGAGTAGCTGTTGGGACGCATTCCATTCCACTTATGGAGTGAGCAACTCAGGGGAACAGAGATGGTGAGAAGAGAAACGGGATTTGAAGGAGGAAGGTAATAATAATGGGACTACAGAGTCAGAGTCTCTGATGAAGAGTCCCAGTGGAGATTGGTGGAACGTGAATAAACTAGGTACCAGGAAGCAGGATGAAGGACAAGCCCTAGAGAGGCTTGCCAGTCAGGAGGGTGCCGGAGCTCTTGCAGCAACAGCCCTGGCCAGTATATTTTGATGTTAAGTGTACAATGATGGTCTGAGGATCCTCCTGGAAGTGGCAGCTTCCTATCTAAGCCCTGGCTAGAAATACGCCACATCAAAAAGATGAGTGCCTTCATGTTCTCCATAAGCTGCTTTGCTCACCACAGGTTTACTACATCACAGAGAATGGGCCTTAGCCTGCCATGGGCCTTAGTTTGTGTCTTTTAAAAATTATCTCTTTGATCATCTCAGGAATTGCAGAAGGAACTGCAGGGCCCTTTTTCTGACACATTTCAAATGATAAAATTTTCCCTTCGTTTTCTCTAAATTTGAGATCAAAGCTCTTTCAAAAAGGTGAGGATTTGGACCAAAGTGCAGTGTTGACTATTATAGTTCGATCCTCTCCTTTTCTCACTTCGCATGTCTGTGATGGTGGGTTTTATTTTTTTTTATCCCTCTTACAGATCCATGTGTGCGGGTTAACAGACAAAAGAATCGGCTTACAGTTTGCATTTAAAAGCACGGGGCTGAGCAAATTTGAAATCCCATCTTAAGCAGTTTAACTGAAAGCATTGCAGTTAGCAGTTAAGACTGGTCTCCCCCTTTGTTACCCCATTTATCAAAGAAGTAGGCTACAGACTGAAAAGTAAGTTTAAAACATATAGTTTACTCACAGTCAAGCATTTGTCCTTAGCAGCAACAGCATTATTAGTAAATGCCGGTAACAGACTTGTGTTTACAGCAAAAACGGCTTCAGGCATATACCTGATGCTGGAGCAAGCAGACAGATGTCAGTCTGCATGGCTGGTTGAAAGGGCGGGGGAGAAAGAAGAGGAAATCCCCTCCCAGAAGAGGAGGAGAAATGACATCACAGAGAGCCTTCTCTAGCAATTATGTTTCTATGGTCCGAGTCTGCCTATAAGTAATACAGTTCTATGCTCTTAACACCTTCACATGCTAACTAGCAAGAAGATACTTTGTTAGATTTGATTGCATCTCTCCCACACATGAGATCAGACTCCTATTTTGGTTGTAATTAGAACCACATTTACTACTGCAAAACTGAGCTACTAATCAACAGAATTATCAATTGGTAAAGACCGGGTTGGAATAGATTTATAGAGAAACCATTGACCCAAATGATACTACTAGTTCACTCTGAGAGACAGATAATAACTTGGAACTCCCTTGTCCACTGGAAAAAAACTCTCTATTTTCCAACACAATGAGAATTAGGGCAACCAGGGCATACCCTACCAAGTAATAACAATAAAAAAGTTTCCCCAAAGCCACACTCTTTCCTGTTCCACAGAGCCTTCCATAATCCACCTGGATACATTTCCCCCTGTCAGCTGGAGCCACTCTTCCTTTGAGCCAGCCCCAAACCATTCCTTTTGGAGCTGTGGAGCTGCTGGTCTCTGCCTGTGGGATGGCAAAGCAATCTCAGGGGTGGGTGGGTGGAATCCCCTGTTTTTGTTTATGCTGTGAGCTTCCTTGGGTTCTACACTGGGAGAAAAGTTGCATATAAAATAAACTGGCAAGTGAATAAATATATCAACTAGGGACACTGTTGAGAGACTGGCAGAACTGAAGGCTGGACAAACAGGCCAAACCCTACGCCAAAGGATAAATGGACATAAATCTGACATCAGGAACCACAAGACAGAGAAACCAGTAGGAGAACACTTCAGTCTCCCAGGACATTCTATACAAGATCTCAAAGCAGCTGTTTTATTACAGAAAAATTTCAGGAACAGACTGGAAAGAGAAGTTTCTGAATTGGAACTCATTACCAAGCTTAAAACCATGGAGCCACCTGGGATGAATAAAGACATCGGATTCTTATCTCATTATGCATGATCAAGCTTTCTTTAGCGCCTCAGCCCTTGTTTTTTTCCCCCAGGACCAATTGCAGTCATCAGCAGTCTTTAACAGCCATCTACAGGTTTACCACTCCCATCAGCCCATCACCCATTCCCATCACCCCCACCCCCCACCCTCTGAATATACATAAGGATTCGGTGGATTCTGTTTCAGTGTATCTGACGAAGTGTGCATGCACACGAAAGCTCATACCAAAATAAAAACTTAGTTGGTCTTTAAGGTGCTACTAAAGGAATTTTTTTATTTTGCTTCGACTCAGACCAACACGGCTACCTAACTGAAGGCTGGAAAGTTATTGATCCCTTTTAATATCTGGCATAGAAAAACTGGGGAAGAGCAAAGTGCAATGGGGTGGGAAGGTATGCCTGCCTGACAGCCTGCAATTGCAGTCTATCGGTCAGGTGGGCTTCTTGGGAAGAAATCCGGGGGGAAGTGGCAGGTCATCCAGGTAAGGTGAAAAACGGGGTTCTTCCGCTTTTATTTGTCTCAGTTCTTGGTTGTGGCCCTTAAAAACAGGAATAAAAATAATGGAGACAATTTTCTTAAGTAAACCACGGTAAATAACTTTCTCTGTACATGGTGAATTTTTAATTTGTGATGTGGCCCATTTAGCACTGTCGTTAAACATGCTTCATGGCTTTTAATTGGTTTCCTTATCAAGGCCAGGGGAGAGAAAACAGTGACGGGGCTCCTGAACTAATCTGTGCGGGCTAATTTGTTCGCCTAATATCAATTCCAGAAAAATGCCATAGGTTCCAGGCATGACAGGGCAGACAGCAGAAAATACTGCAGTAGAAGGGACTCAAAGAAACAGCAACCACAGAGGCAAGGGGAGTCTGCCAGAATTAATTGGCGCCACAGTTCAAGAAGGATACTGACAAGCTGGAACGTGTCCAGAGGAGGGCAGCCAAAATGGTCAAAGGCCTGGAAACGATGCCTTATGAGGAACGGCTTAGGGAGCTGGGTATGTTTAGCCTGGAGAAGAGAAGGTTAAGGGGTGATATGATAGCCATGTTCAAATATATTAAAGGATGTCATATAGAGGAGGGTGAAAGGTTGTTTTCTGCTGCTCCAGAGAAGCGGACACGGAGCAATGGATTCAAACTACAAGAAAGAAGATTCCACCTAAACATTAGGAAGAACTTCCTGACAGTAAGAGCTGTTCGACAGTGGAATTTGCTGCCAAGGAGTGTGGTGGAGTGTCCTTCTTTGGAGGTCTTTAAGCAGAGGCTTGACAGCCGTATGTCAAGAATGCTTTGATGGTGTTTCCTGCTTGGCAGGGGGTTGGACTGGGTGGCCCTTGTGGTCTCTTCCAACTCAATGATTCTATGAATTGTAGAGAGATACAGAAAATACATTAAACATATGGAAAGTAGTTGCCAATAGTTCTTTTTCAGTTTTTGCTTATAGATTTTTATATTCTATAATGGCCAAAACAATATTTAAAAAACTGTGTTAACTAAATTGCTTTTTATAGAAAAAGATCAACAACCACTTACGGTAGTTCAACCACTGGAAATAAATTTTCTTATTGTTATGAGCTTAATGCAGGGGGTGACTTCCAGTGCAGGTTACTGTGTTTCCTAAACTATTTTTTTCCAGCAATTTTTTTTTGTCCAAAATAATAAAACTTTTCACAACAATAACTGGGTACAAGTCTAGTTATATTAATACAATCTCCACAAAAAAACACATTACAGTACATTCAGTTTGTGGTGTGATTTCAAACATATTCTTAAGACATTAACCTTCAATATAGCCTCTCCATATACAAATTTGAGTAGTTGGCAAGAGATAATTGTTATCTTCTTGCCTTACATATGAAAATAAAGGAGCCCAGGTTTCAACAAAGGTATATCTCTTTGTAACACCTTCTGCTACCCTTCTAAACCCAGTTAGTCACTATGAGATAGCCGTCAGTAGAAAGAAAACTACAGTAAATATTTATGTTGAATAGTGAGGTCAGAATCTACAGTGGTTCCTTGCTAGACGAAATTAATTCATTCCATGGGTCTTTTCTCATAGCGAAAAATTCATCTAGCGAATCCCATAGGAATGCACTGGAAATTTTTTTGACTTTTTTTGCTCATAGGAACGCATTAATTGAATTTCAATGCATTCCTATGGGAAACCGCGATTTGCTAGACGAATTTTTCGTAAAACACATTCGTCTAGCGAGGCAACCTCCGCTCGAAAAATCCTTTCGTTAAGCGGAAATTTCGTTAAGCAGGGCATTCGTTAAGCGAGGCACCACTGTATGTTAAATGAAAGCAAGGCTAACGCTGGATTTGGTGAGAGAGGGTGTTTAATGGTTTTAGCAAATGATATCAAATCACAGACCTCCTTGGTCTAGAATATATGAACGATTTTACATTCTCACACTCCTGCTGAGTGTGGCAGGGCTAATATCTTGGAAGATTTCTGTTGTGGAATCGTTATATTTTATATTCTGGATATTCCTAAGGGATTTGAAGACTCTGTTATTGAGCCTAGAGTGCTCAAACTGCATCACATTGTCCCTTGGGATCTCACCTGTTCTGCTTTTAGTAATCGGGACTCTAGGGGTCCATGCTAAATCCACTCACACATTGTGTGTCAAGGTCATTAGCCAGCTGGTTGTAAATGAAACCGTATCTTCCCTTCCACTTTTTCAGGTAAACCATTAAGTTTAAGGTTTTTCCACCTGTCTCACTCTGTTCAATTTTTCTGGCTTAAGTGATTGGTCATCAGTTGACGTTTGAAGCAACTGAATTTCAGACTGATTTTCAATTCATAGCTTCATTAGCTGTTTTGGAGATTTCCTTAAGGTCTCCCAGTAGTGTGCCAAATTGTCTTTCGAAGGGGGCTGCCCAGTCCAAGGCTAGCGCTTTTTGGATTTTGACTATGTAAGCATCAGACTCCCCATTGTCCTCCATATTGAAAGCTGATAGATTTCCTGCCTTTTTGCTGACGTAGCCCACCCCCCTTGCCATTTCAGAGGCTTCAGAACAGATACCATTTATTTCCTCCCTTAAATCAAGTTTTACAATTTTGCTTTTTGGACCTCGTAGTCCCTGGAACATTACCTTATTGGAGCTGTAAATTGCTGGATGTTAGATCGCCTTTTAAAGGCCACTTGATGTGTTTATCGTCCTGTGGTGATCAGAGACATATATTTATGCTGCCATTTAGCTCCTTGGCTAAACATTTATAAATATTGGATTTTGGAGGAAATATTGGTAAAAAAGAACTGTGGAGGGGAGAAACCCAAGCAGTTTGGGGGTTTGAGTCCCATAAGAAAAAATAGTGTCCATTGTGATCGTCAAGGACGCCCCTTATCTGGTGGCTGAGCATGAAAGACATGCAGAAGAATAAAAAATAAAAAGGATCACACTTTCCCCTTTTCTGCCACCAAAAGGTGGCAGCGATCAAGGTAAAGCAACTATATTTTGGGATTCAGTTCAAGTTAACTGCTCCACTTTTATTGTGTTCAGGTAAAAATTGGTTTTAAATACAGTCGAACCTTGGTTGATGAACGCCTTAGAAGTCAAATGTTTGGGCTCCTGAACACCGCAAACCCGGAAGTGAGAGTTCCGGTTTGCGAACATTCTTTCAGAAGCCAAATGTCTGCTGGGGCTTCCACAGCTTCCGATTGGCTGCAGGAAGCTCCTGCAGCCAATCGGAAGCCACGCCTTGGAAGTTGAACGTTTTGGAAGTCAAATGGACTTCCGGAATGGATTCCATTCAGCTTCCAAGGTATGACTGTGCCCAGTGCCAGATTTACATATAAGCTAAACCAGCTATAGCTTAGGGCCCCACTCTCTTGCCCCCCCCCCAAAAAAAATTAAAGGAAAAAACCCCTGGATGTACATTTCCAAAATATAAGATTTTTTTAAAAAAAAACTACATCCAGCAACAGTGTTTTGTGTTGTGATGGTTCCTATGATGTAAGTCATGGGCCCCACCTGCTAGCCTGCTTCCTAAAATATCACTGGTTTGCTCCTTTCTATATACAGTGGTACCTCTACTTACGAATAACTCTACTTACGAATGTTTCTACTTACGAATGGAGCTCCATCCGCCATCTTGGATGCGGTTTAGATAGGATTTTTTCTATTTATGGACTTTTAGATAGGGTTGCTTCTACTTTTGATTTTTTTCTCCCAATGCATTCCTATGGGATTTGACTTACACATTTTTTCGACTTACGAATGTGCGTTCGGAACGCATTAAATTCGTAAGTAGAGGTACCAAGTGTACAGAGTGCCTAAATTCTGCATGGACTGGTTGCATGGCAACATGGGCAAATGGCTTGAGATACCTATTAGGTCCATAAATGACCATATAGCATATATTCAACACACACAAAAACAGCAACATTTGTTAGTTACAGGTAGGTAGCCGTGTTGGTCTGACGCAGTCAAAATAAAAATAAATAATCCTTCCAGTAGCACCTTAGAGACCAACTAAGTTTGTCATAGGTATGAGCTTTTGTGTGCATGCACACTTCTTCAGATACCAACATAGCAACATTTGTTGTTGACAGAGGACAGCTGGACATATAAAGGGCCCTATTATTTCTAAATCAAGTGGGGAAATCTAACTATTTTTCATATTAAGATGCAGATTTGTAGAAACAGAGGGGAGCAAGTCACATGGAGCTGCTCTTTTTCTTCACCATTAGGGAACTGGAAGACTGTTGCCCTCAGCCACCACCAATGCCACCTTGTCTGCAAGGAACTGCATATAGTGTGCATACATATATGTCGCATACATACACAAACACAAACACACCACTTGCAATAGGAAGAAAAGGTTTTCGCCACAATTTCAATGGCTGGAGAGATGCTATGGGGAAGACAACCTATTGTGCACAGTAATGTTACCTACCCACCCCCTTCCACCACCAGGTAGTTTATAATCAGTCTGCTATTCTGAAATGCAGCGTCTCTCCTGCCTGCTGATTCCCAGAGGAGAAAGTACAAAAGCAAAGGACAATACGCCATGAAAGGCCTATCCGGATATTAGGTTTATGTGCTCATTATTCCTTCTAGGTGGCCACAAAGATTTTTGCATCTCATTAGTATTGCCAATCCTACACTCTGAACCAACAACCAGATTCCTTATTTGGTTCAGACCAAAATTAGGTAATCAAATAATGGCCCAGGTTCAGTTTTAGTCCAGAAATAAAAAGTGATTCAGTTCGGCTTTCTGGTCATTGCACAGAAGTTCAAAGGACCCTAGGCAGCCATATTCTGTTGTATTTTGTTGACCCGTGCTATCTTTATCAGCATAAACTAAGTCAATCTCAGGTTTACACTCTCTGTTTGAGTTGCACCCCCTTCTTATAAACAACACGCAACACTTGTAATATTAAGGACAATGTTTGAAGCAGGAAATATTGAAAGATAAGAAAACTATAGACATGTACAACATAAAATAACACAAAAGAACTGGGGGAGGGAAGTCAAGGGATCGGAGGAATCTCAAAATATGGATTTAATATGGTATGAAAATGTTTCATCTTCTATTTTTTATTTTTCAGTATTGGGGCACAACGAACACCAGGGATGCTTCACCTTAGAAAACATGTCAGTTTTTACATGTCAGTGTAGTGAGAGAGTTTAACACAGGAGAGAAACATGCATGTGTCCTGATATATGCTTGTAACTGAAGCTGACAAGGCCTACAATTTCTGTAAAATGCACAAAGCCCAGCTATTAGATGCACCCACTGAGCATATCTAAGCTATCAGTTATAGGACAGGAAATACTATCTTTCGTAAATGCCTGGATGTCTTCGGAGAACAAAGTAATCGTTTGCACTGCAGCCCTTTTTCTCCAGCAGCTTGTATGTAAAACAACAACCAATTTTTATAGGCAATTGTTCTTTGCCATGCATTGCACAAAACCAGCCAACACCAAATTCAGATGTGCCTTTACTCGTTCAGGAACCTAGGAAATTCCATGAAAGGAGAAATGGGAAGTGACTAACAGGTCACATGAAAATGACACTAGAATTGGCAAGGTAATGAAGGAGAACTAAAAATAACGCACCGTATGGCATGAACGTCAAGTGCAACAAGCGGGCAAGAAGTTATTTAGGCTTTAGAAGCCACTCAGATGTAGTCTCCTCCTGAAATTCTTCTGTTAGAAGTTTGCTCCTCTCCACCTGAGTAATAGGCCAAAAAGCCTCCCAGAGTGGCTGGGGAAACCCAGCCAGATGGGCGGGGTATAAATAAATAAATAAATTATTATTATTATTATTATTATTATTATTATTATTATTAATGGATTAATCCACTAGTTCACTTCAGGTTAAATATGCTTCAGGTTAAGTACAGACTTCCGGAACCAATTGTGTACTTAAACCGAGGTACCACTGTATTCTATTTTTAATCTTTTGTTGGAAGCCACCTGGAGTGGCTAGGGAAACCCAGCCAGATGGGCAGGGTATAAATATATCATTGTTGTTGTTGTTGTTATTGTTGTTGTTGTTGTTCCACCATGTTATTCTCTTTTAAGTGACTGCCCTGTTTATTCCCAACTGTCCACCAACAGCTTACAGTGGTGGACAGTTGGGAATAAACTCGTTCCGCGAGTCAATTCGTTTTGCAAAAAATCGCGGTTTCCCATAGGAATGCATTGAAATTTCTTTTTTTGCCCATAGGAACGCATTAATTAAATTCCAATGCATTCCTATGGGAAACCGCGATCCGCAAGACAAATTTTTCGCAAAACAAATTTGTCTTGCGAGTCACCATCAGATCCCAAGACACATTCGTCTTGCGAAAAATTCATCTTGCAGGGCATTCGTCTTGCGAGGTCCCACTGTATTTGAAAGAGCCTAATTGCCACTGCTTATTTATTCCAACTCTTATTCACTTACTTTTGTCCAGACAAAAGTTTGGGAGGCAAAAGGAGCAGAAGGCCTTTGTTAAAAGGTCTCATGAGAAAATGGTTTTGTCTCTACTGACTAGGTTGAATCCCAGGTGATAGAAAAACAACAACACCGACAGACCAAAAATTAGACTGAGTGGGGGAAATGAAGCATTGCCACTGCCAGTTTTCTATTCAGAAGGATTCTGAAAATGTGCCCTTCCTGAATACGGCACTCTTAGCTGGCTAAAGGGATAAGGCCTGAAAGACACTGAAGGTATTTTTAGAATTAATGCCTAGGCTGTGCAAGAATGAAGAGATATAAGGAATGGGAAAGGAGCAATTTACTTTCATGCACCCAAAAGATTTCCAAGGAACAATGCCTCTTCCTCCACAACCATATATTTCTTAACTGCTGACAGTTCCTGACCTCCCAGCTTTTCCAGCCAGCAAAGCTTGCCAATTACTTTGACCTGCAAAGGCCTTTCATGAAAATACAGTAATTCCGAATCAGCTTTAATGCACTCTTGAATGACAGATCACATGGAAAAAAGCTGATTTGAGTTTGCCTTTGCATGTAATTAGCAGATATGGGGGAACAATGCATTCCCTTTCGACCTTTTAAGCCAAATTCCAGGAAGCAGATACTTGGTTAATCCTAGTGTCGTGCTGACATATTTGGTCTAGAATTTTTTGTAGGTTTCGGGGGAGGCAAAGAAACACCCCTGAGAACTGAATTAGCCAACTCAAATGCTGATTCCCATCATAGAATCATAGAGTTGGAAGAGACCACAAGGGCCATCCAGTCCACCCCCCTGCCAAGCTGGAAACACCACCAAAGCATTCTTGACATATGGCTGTCAAGCCTCTGCTTAAAGACCTCCAAAGAAGGAGACTCCACCACACTCCTTGGCAGCAAATTCCACTGCCGAACAGCTCTTACTGTCAGGAAGTTCTTCCTAATGTTTAGGTGGAAGCTTCTTTCTTGTAGTTTGAATCCATTGCTCCATGTCCGCTTCTCTGGAGCAGCAGAAAACAACCTTTCTCTGTCCTCTATATGACATCCTTTTATATATTTGAACATGGCTATCATATCTCTCCTTAACCTTCTCTTCTCCAGGCTAAACATACCCAGCTCCCTAAGCCGTTCCTCATAAGGCATCGTTTCCAGGCCTTTGACCATTTTGGTTGCCCTCCTCTGGACACGTTCCAGCTTGTCAGTATCCTTCTTGAACTGTGGTGCCCAGAACTGGACACAGTACTCCAGGTGAGGTCTGACCAGAGCAGAATACAGTGGTACTATTACTTCCCTTGATCTAGACGCTATACTCCTATTGATGCAGCCCAGAATTGCATCAAATGCCAACTGTGGAAATTGGTCTCAAAAGGGTCCGTCTCTTGACTGAAACCATTGCTAGGAAGAAGCCAGACACTTCGCAGGGTAAAGAGGGCGGTAGAGCTGAACTCGCCCCTCTCCACATGTTCTCCTATCCTCAGGGCTGTCTTTCCCACATGCCTACTCCTCCCTGAAGAGGCAGCCTCTGTTCTGTTCTCTCCTCTGCCTCCTCCCTCCTTTCCCTGCTTTAGCAGCTTCTCCCTATCAGTCCCCACATAAACAGATACATCAAATAAATAACGGTCAGTGTTTTGCAATATTAGAAAAACTCAAACCACTGGGTCCTGTACACCAACTCCTCCATGCAGATGTTTCATCCTTGTAGTTACGAATATTTATATGGAAGGGAAAATCAGAGCATCACTGTCAGAGGTTGTTACGGCTACTCCTGAGTAACGACCTACCTTCCACATACTTGTCTTTTAAAAGTCTTTATTGGTGCACGTTATTTACAGTGTAGTGAGCTGTCGGTTTCATGTCTTCTCATTCCGTTTCAGAATCCGGCACTGCCCCTTTGCGCGACTTTGACCAACATAAAAGCCTCGGGACAGTGAATCTCCTCCCCTTTCTCCTCCTCCTTAATTCCGGTGCCGAGGGAAAGGGTCTACGATCCGTCTTTTCCCTGCCCCCCCCTTTCTGTCTCTCTCTCTTCCCGCCTGTGGAGCAGGGGCTCTCCCATGCTGCCAGAGACCTGGCACTCTCTCTCCGTTTCCTGACTAGCCCCTTCAGACCCCGCGCTTTCATGGCTGCTTGGGGAGGAGCTACTCCTGATGAGAGGGGGAGGTTCTCTATAATCTCTCCCCCTTACAATCACATACTGGCTCTACCCTCTCAACTCCACACATTCATGGTCCTTTCTGTGCCGGGCCTCTATGGGTATCCATTGGGTCCAATTTGAACACACAGAGTCTGTGCATAAAGCTCCCTGTGAAGGAGTTACAGGGAATTATGGAAGAGTGGGACCTGGAAGTGCAATTCCAACTCCCCCTTTGTGCATTTTTCTCTATATAAAACAAACTTCTGGTACTTTCCTGGCAGGGGAGACACCTTGATCATGAAGGAGGTTTCCCCAGGGTGAGGCTCATCCATTGCACTGCGGGTGTGCTGACCCCTGTGATTCCCCCCCCCCCCAAAAAATAAAACAAAGTCCTCTAGCATGAGTCAAGAAACTCAAAGCTGGCCAGGGCTAAGCAGATGGAAGGCAGGGCTACGCAAATAAGAATTGATTGTTTTAGCTGGGTCCCAGGCAAGTTCTGCTATGCAGGCAGCTACCCATAATAAGGGAAACATACTCCTGCCAGAAAGAGAAAAGTAAAGCAAAACTGGAGCTGGAAACAAAACTTTGCACCCTTCTCTTCCTGATCTGTTATAAGGATTGACATTTGCTAGTACAGTGGTGCCTCGCTTAACGAATGCCCTGCTTAACGAAATTTCCGCTTAACGGAAGGTTTTTTCTAGTGGAGGTTGCCTCGCTAGACGAATTCGTTTTACGAAAAAGTCGTCTAGCGAATCGCGGTTTCCCATAGGAATGCATTGAAATTCAATGAATGCGTTCCTATGGGCAAATAAAAATTCAAAAAAATTTCAATGCATTCCTATGGGATTCGCTAGACGAATTTTTCGTTATGAGAAAAGACCTGTGGAACGAATTAAATTCGTCTAGTGAGGCACCACTGTAGTCCATTGAAAAGAAGGACACAAAGGGAAGTGTTTGTCCATTGTTCTGCCCATTCTTCACCCTCAACCCTGCCAATTTTGAGCCCTGTCAGTTTAGCGAAGGTTTACAATAAAGATGGCCAAGATTCCAAATGGGCACAAATTTGTGCCAAAAATATGGGCCTAATTTTCTATTAGTCAACCTAGAATACTGGCGTTCATGTACCTTCCTTGTCCATATACAAAATGGAGGGTAGGAGAAAAGGCCGCGTGGGTGAAAGAAACAGGATCCTGCTCCCTGCATCTCCCTTGCTCAGGCACCTTCCTTCTGACCAGGCACCAATCCTGGAAAAGTGCTGGGCCTCTCAGTTTAGAGAGAAAAGGTTGCATGAAGCAACAGGGTAGGGCAAACTCAAGAGTAAGGGGCAGGGGGAGAGCTCAGCTCCCTCCATTATACCACCCTTTGGAGCTGCTACACTAGCAAACCTTTTCAGCAGGGGATCGGTCCACTGTCCCCCAGACCTTGTGGGGGGCTGGACTATATTCTGGAAGGGGAAAAAAGAGAATGAATTCCTATGCCCCACAAATAACCCAGAGATGCATTTTATGCATCTAGATCAAGGGAAGTAATAGTACCACTGTATTCCGCTCTGGTCAGACCTCACCTGGAGTACTATGTCCAGTTCTGGGCACCACAGTTCAAGAAGGATACTGACAAGCTGGAACGTGTCCAGAGGAGGGCAACCAAAATGGTCAAAGGCCTGGAAACGATGCCTTATGAGGAACGGCTTAGGGAGCTGGGTATGTTTAGCCTGGAGAAGAGAAGGTTAAGGAGAGATATGATAGCCATGTTCAAATCTATAAAAGGATGTCATATAGAGGAGGGAGAAAGGTTGTTTTCTGCTGCTCCAGAGAAGCGGACACGGAGCAATGGATTCAAACTACAAGAAAGAAGACTCCACCTAAACATTAGGAAGAACTTCCTGACAGTAAGAGCTGTTCAGCAGTGGAATTTGCTACCAAGGAGTGTGGTGGAGTCTCCTTCTTTGGAGGTCTTTAAGCAGAGGCTTGACAGGCATATGTCAAGAATGCTTTGATGGTGTTTCCTGCTTGGCAGGGGGTTGGACTGGATGGCCCTTGTGGTCTCTTCCAACTCTACGATTCTATGATTCTATGATTCTAAATAAAAGAACACATTCTACTCATGAAAAAACATGCTGATTCCCAGACTGTCCGTGGGCCGGATTGAGAAGGCAATTGGGCTGGATCTGGGCCCCTGGCCTTAGTTTGCCTACCCATGCACTAGAGCAGGCACGTCCAACAGGTAGATCGTGATCTACCAGTAGATCACTGGACATCAGTAGGTCACTGGCTCCCCTCAAAGAAGCTCAACAACTTTGACCTGAACCCCCCCAAAAAAGCAAGGCTTCTCCTCCTAAGAAATGCTCAACAACTTTGACTGAAACCCCCCCCCCCCAAATGGGGTAGATCACTGCGTGAGTAGATCACAGTCTCTTGGAAGTTGGCCAGCCCTCCACTAGAGGATAAAGGGCTTTGCTGAAGAGAGCTACGTGCAGGATGCCTGCTTTGGAAAACAACAACCACCTATTTCTCTCTGAGGTGATAGCCATGACCTCTGGCAGAAGGTAATCCTCTTCCTTGCTTCATATGTCTACCTGTCAACTATAAGTTGAGAGATGACAACACATTGATAGGGATTACTGGAGCAATTTGGAGCAGAAATAAAGCTTAGAATAGCTGCAAAACAAAAGGGGAAAAAAATCTCCCTTGGTATGTGGTAATTCCTCAACTCTCCGAAACTGAGACATACTATAACCTTGAAATGATAAAGAAAGGGGGCAGAGAACCATATGTCAAGAAAAAAGAAAAACGATGCCTGCTTAGGCAGCTTCAAAGTCTGCGTTTACTTTGTGGCTCATATTTATTGCGCTAACTGTGCTGACGTGGCACCATTTCCCAAACTCCTCTCTGTATTTCAATTTAGCGATCCCAACATTCGCAGGATTTGTAATTACAGTATAAAGACATTGATGAATGGGGCTAGAGACCAATATGCATTTTATAGCCTTTCCAATGGGAAAAAAGTAATATTTTTTTGGCATTTGTATATATCTACCTTAAATAATATCTGGTCTCAACCATAGTTAAAGGTTTGCTACTCAGACTGTTGACTCCCTGCTGCTTTTAAAGAAGGCTGTGTAATTTAGCCTGCTGTGATTACATCAATCACATGAATTCATGAGATTACATGAATCATATAAATTTAAGATTTGGTTATAAGATCTCTGACTAATTAATGTCATTGTTTCTCTGCTACCTGCTGTAGAACTGCACAGGCCAAAGGTGGTCCGAGTCCACATTAACAGTGTGGAGCAGGGCCTGTGTGCCTGGAAACTGGGAAGCAGGACACCTCTATTGTATGAAGACAGTCAGAGGTAGAAAGAGCTTGAAGTAGGCTGAGCTGGTTTATTGCCTTCTATTCTACACTGTGCTTCATTTGTTGCTCAGTAATGGTGGCCACCTCCTGCTTCCCCCCATGAAGCAGCCAATATCTCACATGAAAATCTCACTCCAAGTTTGTTGGGGGTTTTTAGCGTCAATTAGAAAACAAATTACAGGGACCAAGGTGGCGCTGTGGGTTAAACCACAGAGCCTAGGGCTTGCTGATCAGAAGGTCGGCAGTTCGAATCCCTATGACGGGGTGAGCTCCCGTTGCTTGGTCCCAGCTCCTGCCAACCTAGCAGTTCGAAAGCACGTCAAAATGCAAGTAGATAAATAGGAACCACTATAGCGGGGAAGGTAAACGGCGTTTCCATGTGCTGCTCTGGTTTGCCAGAAGCGGCTTTGTCATGCTGGCCACATGACCTGGAAACTGTACGCCGGCTCCCTCGGCCAATAATGCGAGATGAGCGCGCAACCCCAGAGTCGGTCACGACTGGACCTAATGGTCAGGGGTCCCTTTACCTTTACCTTTTAGAAAACAAATTATGCCATTGGTACTGAAGTACTTAAAACCAGTGTTCGAAACTCCTATTATTCTAGGTGCATTTTGTGACAGGGAATTTCATTAGCACGAGCCATTTCTGAGCTTTGGGCAGAGTTCTTCTGCACCTAAGATTTCAGATTAAAATTGCAGAGTAGAAGGAAAAGAGGACCTTTTTCTGCCTCCCCACTTCCAGCTACTCTCTGAAGACTGGAGAAGAGATCCACTTAAGAATATTGGGGGGGGGCAGGGAAGGACTAGACCAGGCATCCCCAAACTGCGGCCCTCCAGATGTTTTGGCCTACAACTCCCATGATCCCTAGCTAACGGGACCAGTGGTCGGGGAAGATGGGAATTGTAGTCCAAAACATCTGGAGGGCCGAAGTTTGGGGGTGCCTGGACTAGACCATGTGAAAATTGAACAAATTTTTTAGCTGCAGTTCATTCATTTTCAGCTTTGTATTCTTGTTATTAAAAAAAGTGTGCCTAGCCATTCCGTTGTTGTGCCCATAACCTAGGTTTAAGGTGCCATTTAGCTCCTGGCTTTCATACCTCAGTTTCTAACACTGCTTAAAACAACAGACAATGTCAATATACACATGTAAGAGTAGAATGCACTCAGTTACCATACTTAAAATTCCCCAAACAATATTAAAACACCTTCCTTCTTTTGGGCCAGAAACTCTTCTACTTCACCTTCACCTTCAGGAAGCTTTGTTATATTCTTGTGAACATCTTTAGACTGCTCTTGTTTCTGCACCTGAGGCCCGGCTTGCACCCCATGTTCCTTCTACTGCTGCCAATGCAAAACAGCTGGTCTGGGATCAGGTCTGAGGCCCGGCTTGCACCCCATGTTCCTTCTACTGCTGCCAATGCAAAACAGCTGGTCTGGGATCAGGTCCCGATCAGCCAATGATGGTGCCATATTATAAAGACCAGGCATCCCCAAACTGCGGCCCTCCAGATGTTTTGGCCTACAACTCCCATGATCCCTAGCTAACAGGACCAGTGGTCGGGGAAGATAGGAATTGTAGTCCAAAACATCTGGAGGGCCGAAGTTTGGGGATGCCTGATAAAGACATACTATAAAAGACAGGTGCTTCTATTTCTACAGGTAGATAGGCCAGCCCTGTTTTGACTTTTGAGCACAATGCTTGCACTTGTTACTGCTATGGGGCTTGGCAGCAAGTATACAGGCGAAGATTGGAGCAGTGTCCTTGGAATATGGCAACCCTCCAAAGAAACTGACCTAGTCCACCATCTATGTTTCTCCTTATAACCTGAATCAGGTAAGGCTGTGAGGATGCTGGAGCTATGGCTGAATGCTGTATTGAGCTGGATGACGGCTAATAAAGGAAACTGAATCTTGACAAAACAGAGGCAATGTGACACAAGTCCAGGAAACTGACCCATGTCTTGCTTTGGAAGGGACTTTGCTGTTTGAGAGTTACTCCTACATCCAGCTTTATTAACAGAAGTCCAGGTTCTGTCAGTGGCATGGAGTGCCTTTAGCAAGCTTCAACCACCCCTGGAGAGGGACAATCTGGCCCTGATGAGCCATGCTCTTGTAACCTCCTGCTTTGATATTTGCTCTATGTTATAGATGGTGCTGCCACTAAAGACCGGTTGCAAGTTGACTACGACAGCCAGGTCTACAATTTGAAAGAATTCAATTGACTGACTGCTTGTTTCTGGGCCCAGTTCAAGATGCCCTACGGGTGCCTCTCCCCATATCAATGCTTTGACATCTTCTGCTGGAGACTTTATCGAGAAACCTCCTTTATTGGCAGCATTCAATAGCTGGAGGGTTTCTGTTCCAGTTATAGAACATCCTCCCAAGAGAGAGGTTCAGATTTTTAGTACTAGGCATTTGGTTACAAAGGCATTTTAATCTGTTGGATTATTATTTTTATATTATTGTACGATACTGGGACCCCTTCATGGATCACTGCCTTGTCGTGGCGAAGGGGCTTGAATAATTCCAAGAAGCTATGAGCTATGCCGTGCAGGACCACCCAAGACAGGCAGGTCATAGCCTGGAGAAGGAACTGGCAAACCACTCCAGTATTTTGCCAAGAAAAACTCCATGGGCATAAAAAAGGAGAACCTTTGAGAAGAAAGTGAGAGTTTCCAAGGCATGCTCTGGTTCATGGGGTCACGGAGAGTCGAACACGACTAAGACAACTGAACAACAACAATGCTACTGTGAAATCAAAAAGAATGAACGGCTAAATAAAAACATTTAAAAATTAAAAAAATAAATTAAGATGAACTGGGAAATGGAGTGTGTGTGACACCACCTAATGTCAAAAGGAAAGAAAATGGAAAAAAGACAGAATCTACAGAGTGGGGAACAAACCATAGCTTGGTAGTAGAATGCCTGTTCTGTGTGCTAAATGTCTGCTTTAGCCCCTGGCAGCTCAACTGAAAGAATCTGATAGCTGCTGCCATTCACACTAGATACTACCCGGGACCAATGCGCTAGTGGCCTGACACAGTGGAAGACAGCTAATTTCCACCATGTTTTCTAGCTTATCAGGATACCTAACAAGACTATTTATATACGGTAGTTCTCCAAAGTCTCTAACTATAATACACAGATATACAGAATGAAGCACGCATCACAGTTTGAAAATACTAGCACTCCACCCCAGTTCCCCAAATGCACTTGAAAAATCACAGGACATCACTTGGGGCTTTTCCACACTGACCTTTTGTCGCACTTTTTCCATGTTCAAAAGCTCCTTTCCTTATGAAAACCTACTCTTGAAAGCTTAATCGGCGCAAATGTCCACTCAAGTTTTCTGCAGGCTGCTGTTTACTCTGATTGAGCTTTAAAGAGTAGGGAAAGCTCTGGAGCAAAAAAATAAACAAAATAAAATGCTCAGACATGGAACTTTGAAGCGCACACTGTGCCTGGGAAGTGTAGCTAAGCCCTTGCTTTCTGAAGGTTTCACAAAGCAAGACACCTGAACATTTGTCTCTGTGTGCAGAGGGAAATTCTCTTGCACAAGTCCCACTGAAATAAATATGAGCTGAACAGAAGCATAGCTAGTTGTGGCCATAGTCTGATATCTTTGACTGCTTAGAGTATTGAATAGTTTGCAGGGAGACAAGCCTCACCTCTGAACGCTTGCTGTACTTAACAGAAATCGAAATGTCATGCGGAAGGTTATGTGCTGAACGCATTAAAAGCTAATCTCAAAGGCCTCTGGGCTAGAACATACCTGCCTAAAAGCCTTCTTGGCTGCTTAGATCCATTAAAAAATTGCTAGCAACAACAAAAATCTATGCCACACTCAGTCTTAATAGAAAAATTAAGTGATCTTTTGCTAGGTCAACTATGAACAGCAGAGAAAAGCCTGATTTTACCTTGAAGCAATTAGGAACACCAGACTCAGCTCAGGAAGATTTACAGCTTCCTTTGTTTGCCACTGTTGTTTACCTCATGTCCGAAGGGTTATTTAAGAACCGAGAAGATGGTACACGGCAAAATTTCATACACCTCTGAATACGCCTTCCAAATAAAGCCAAGCTGATGTTTGTTAAACAGCAATTAAACATTAGATATATGCCAAATTGACCTAAAATTTAAAAGCCCAAATGGAGTTGTAAAGAGTCTCCAAAGTACCTTTTTTATATATAAAAAAACAAAACCCAGGTAGCTGTGTGAATCCATTATAAAATATCCAAAGGTATTGAAACTATATTAGACTAAACTAAAATTCATTGCTGACATATACAGTTCTGAATTACACAGAATTCTCTGTCAGGATTGATGGTAAATAACACAAAACTCGGAGGGAAAAATAAATTTCTAAGGCTCTGCAGTCTTGCGGTGGGAACAGAGAGATTTTTCGATAGATTCTTTAGGTCAGATTTTGGGCAGCCTGGAAAGCATTTCTCAGTGTTTATTTTATTTAAAAGCAGAAGCTCCTAACAAGATTTTGAAGAACATGCACCAATGTGTAGCAGCTGCTATCTGCCTCCTTCTGGTAAAGATGTAGAAGCCAGTCAGACTTCTGCCCTCTTGCAGGTGAGATACAAACAGAAGGCAGCTGACAATCATCCATATTGAGAAGTCGGAATGGAGCAGCAAAACGGAGGCATGCGAGTTGCTTGTTTTCACAAGATTAGCCTGGTGTGATGTGGTTTGTTTTTTCTTCCCTGGGAAGCTATTGACTTATAGTGCAAACCCATCCATGCATACTGAGGAATAAATCCCACTGAAGTCAATGGGGCTTCCTCCCAGTGGGGTTAAAATTGCAGCCTTAAGCCAATGCACACACACTCCAATGTGTTTGCATATAGGGAGACCTGTTGCACCGTAACTCCCCCCCCCCAATAGTAACTTTAAAAAAAATAAAAGTTAATATACTAGGCAACTATGCATTGGGGACACAGGAAATATGATCACAGCTGCCAATATATGTACTTTTAATACTTATTTATGTCCCAGTACTCACTGCTTGTCCTCTGCTTTTTAAAACCAACATTACCCAATATTTTGGGGGGGGGAGTAATATCTGACTGTGTTAGTGTTAGCTGATCCATAGGAAGCACTCGGAGGAATAATAATTTATTTTATTTAAAAAATTTTTTTAAAAAAGATCTTTATTTCAAATCTTTAAAAACATTACAAAATTATAACAAGAAACACAAATAAAGGAAAATTACAAAACATAGTAGAGATTATGAGAATATCAAAGACAAAACAAAACGTATAAATAAATATTCCAAAACAAAACATCATTTCCCCCCCCTCTTCCCACCCTTTCCCACCCTTTCCCCCCTCTGCTTCCCCCCACACTTTGAGTTAAAATAAACAGAGTTTGAGTTAGTTTTATTAGTATTATTGTAGAGTCTTATAGAAAATAAATGCACGAATGAATATCAGAGTGGAAATGGAAGTCGGGAAAGAATAATAATTTATTATTTATACCCTGCCCATCTGGCTGGGTTTCCCCAGCCAATCTGGGCGACTAACAACAGAAAAATGAAATAAAATAATCTATTAAACATTAAAAGCCTCCCTAAACAGGGCTGCCTTCAGATGTCTTCTAAAAATCTGGTAGCTGTTTTCCTCTTTGACATCTGATGGGAGGGCGTTCCACAGGGCAGGCGCCACCACCAAGAAGGCCCTCTGCCTGGTTCCCTGCAACTTGGCTTCTCGCAATGAGGGAACCGCCAGAAGGCCCTCGCTACTGGACCTCAGTGTCCGGGCAGAACGATGGGGGTGGAGACGCTCCTTCAGGTATACTGGACCGAAACCGTTTAGGAAGAATTTGATTTAGATCACATCACCCTGCAGGGACTTGTTCATTAGATTTTCCTCCTGTGAACTTTACAAAAAGGAAGCTATTCCAAGTCAGGTCAAACATAACTGAGGCAGAACATCAAAAAACAAACAAGTTTGGCAAGTGGCTGGTATTACAGTCTGGAATGACTGTGGGTTAAAACCAGAAGTGAGAAAAGGCTTCAAAGGGCTGTGGGTCTCCCAAATGACCCCAGGCAGAAGCCCTTTTAAGGAGGCCACCAGCTACAGATGAGCTACTCATGAGTCCACATGATTGTAGAGCCCAGGCCTGTTCAGAGCTACAATCCCGCTCCCCAATAAAGCACAGCTCTGAAGGCTCCTTTTGAGACTCAGCAGCAATTTTAAAGTGTAATTGGAACCAAATCAATATTTTCAAAAGAAAATTATTTATTACAAATTGCCAAAAGTATTTATTGCAGAAATATAAGAAAAATGAATTAAATATCATTTACAGAATGTGGACACATCACACTTCATTCCAATCACCCCCATTCCTGGTTGTTGGTTGTTTCAGCACCCTGGCTAGCTCCTAGGCTCAGCTTCTATATACAGTACAGTACAGACTTATTTTATTTGTTTCATTTATATACATGTGGGTTAAACCACAGAGTCTAGGGCTTGCTGATCAGGTCGGCGGTTCGAACCCCTGCAACGGGGTGAGCTCCCGTTCCTCGGTCCCAGCTCCTGCCCACCTAGCAGTTTGAAAGCACATCAAAGTGCAAGTAGATAAATAGGGACCGCTCCGGCGGGAGGATAAACGGTGTTTCCGTGTGCTGCACTGGTTCACCAGAAGCAGCTTAGTCATGCTGGCCACATGACCCGGAAGCTGTCTGCGGACAAACACCGGCTCCCTCGGCCTCTAGAGCGAGATGAGCGCCGCAACCCCAGAGTCAGAGACGACTGGACCTGGTGGTCAGGGGCCCCTTTACCTTTACCTTACTACCTTTATCTTCCAAGAGCCCATACTTTCCCAATGGGACATTTTCCAATTTCAAATCACGCCCCCCCCCCCCGGTTGTCCCCACTCCCTGTGCCAAGAGGAGTAAGGCATGTCGGGGAAATGAATTTGGAGCAGACAAATGGTCAGCAGGAAACCACCACATTCCTCTGCTCAAAACAAACCTACCCCAAAGTTGCATGTAATGTGCACTTTGGTCCTTAGAAAACAGGGGTGGTTTGAACCTCCAATCCTTTTGTTTCCCTTTCTAAGCTCCCCAAATTAATTTATTGTGTCGATTTAAGCATTGAGCCTCCTCATAGCTGCTTGCCAACCAGTAATTTTCTGAAAATTGGGGGAGAGGCAAGTATTAGGATTTGTGGACCAAAGTTTGATTAGCATAAATCTTCTTAAACATCTTGAGCCGTCTTGAGCCAGCATACTACTGGCTTAAGCACATAGCTGCTTCTTGGAGTGAAATATATTTTCAGATCTCAGCCTACAAAGCTCTTTTCCAGGCATTCCTGCTGAGCCCTCATTCTGCACTGGTACACCTTCTAGTGCTAAGGTAATTTCTAAAGCAACATCTTCTTTTTTGGAATGCTATAGAAACCTTACTTAATCTTACAAAGGATTGTAGTCCCTTATGCACAGGACATTTTTGGGATGTGCTGACTCTTTTAATTTAGCCTACGAATATTTGACTTTTACCTACCTCTTTGGTAAGTGTGATAATTGCTGGGGGAAAGGCCAAAACATTTATGGTCAATCAGAGGATGAGAGAAGGAATATGGGGCCCTTTCAGTTGAGTAAAATGTAAAACATTATGCAGCGAGGAAGAAGCTATTAGCCAGATCAATATTTCTCCTAGTACCTTAATAAATCATTATATCAAGCAGCAGTTGCAGGATGAAGAAAACCTTATTCCACCAAGGAAGATGCTTTCCCCATTGGCAAATAAAACACCATTTAAATTGCAAAGACCTAATTGGTTTACAAAGGGAAACTTGAAGCACAAAACACATGCTGGACAGGTTAGCATTTTGAATCATTGGCAAAAGGGGGGGATGGGAACAGAGAGAGCAGAAGCTCAGTTCAGCAACATAACACATTCTCAATGAGCTAGGCAGTAAATATGCACAAGCCCGTGTCAATGGAGCTAGCAGATGACATCCTGTTTGCTGCAGATATCATAGATGGTAAAAACTAGAAGTCCTTTTGAAAAAACACAGCATTCTGTGGCAACTGAAATTCCATATATAATGAAAACAGTCGATGGCTTGTCACACTATGATGTCTCTGTTCTTACTTAACCACAAAGAGGCTTTCAAACAAAAGGCACACAGCCCTTTCATTGACATGAATATGGTGAAGTGCAGGGCAATGAACAAAACATTTCAATAGGTAACACAAAAACAAATTAAGATTTTGTAGAATCATAGAATTGTAGAGTTGGAAGGGACTTTTGAGAGTCATCTAGTCCAACCCCCTGTAATGCAGGAATCTCAACTAAAGCATCCATGATAGATGGCCATCCAACTTCTGTTTAAAAACTTCCAAGAAAGGAGAGCCCACAACCTCTTGAGGGAGACCATTCCACTGCCAAACAGCGATTAATGTCAGAAAGATTTTCCTGATGTTTAGTTGGAATCTCCTTTCTTATAATTTGATTGGTTCAAGTCCTAGCCTCCAGAGCAGGAGAAAACAAACTTGTTCCCTCTTCCATGTGACAGCCCTTGAGATATTTGAAGATGGCTATCCTATCTCCTCCCAATATCCTCTTTTCCAGGATAAACATACCCAGCTCCTTCCACCTTTCCTCCTAAGGATTTGTTTCCAGACCCCTGACCGCCTTGGTCGCTCTCCTCTGCACACATTCCAGTTTGTCGACATCCTTCTTAAATTGTGGTTTCCAGTTGGACCCCAAATTTTGTTTGTATTTGAAAGTGGTTTTAAAGGCAGGTAAATATAAAAGGAAGACAGGAGTGCCTGGCGTGCTCTGGTCCATGGGCTCACAAAGAGTCGGACATGACTAAATGACTAAACAACAACAAAATATAAAAGAGGAATCATCAAATCTGTTTGAGCTAAATGTGTGTTATTACACAACTTTTTTGGGGGGGGGTAGATTCTAATGGCAATCTACAAAGATTGTAAAGCAGCGAATATAGTATGATGGAAGCATCGGGTGGGAACGAGCAGCTATGTCCCGGTAAATAAAACAAAAGAATGTCCTCCTGCTCTAGTGACACTTGGATTTTAAAGAGTTTGCTTGCTTAAACTCAGTGCACAAACGCTTGACAGAGAAAGTGCATTATTGTGCCAAGTTCAGCAAGTGTCACACAGTGAGACTTTCCAAGTGCTTACAGAGAATCAGGCTGTAACCTGCAAATTGGATCGATGCCTCTCTTGGCAGATAAGGCCCAGGAATGTGCGGTCTGTTCATGGAAAGATTTCTAGAATGCACAGTGACAGCAACTCTTCAACTAGTAGTTGTCAGGAGCTTGCTCAAGGAACTCTTAGAAAAGAAATCATTTTGTGAACAGCTACAAAATCTGGGACCAGCTGAAATGAACAATAACTTCTATAGGGTTTTCCAGTGTACAGAGTGCTTAACAATATTAGCTTTTTATGTCATTGAAGTAATGCTGTGAAGTACGGTAGGTTGTTTATTTAATAATAGATAGATAGATAGATAGATAGATAGATAGATAGATAGATAGACCATCTCTCATTAAAAAAAATCCCAGGGCGGTGTTCAAAATGATTTGCAAAAGAGATAAAATATCATTAAAAACAATGCAGGTTGTTAAAAAGCTTAAGCCCCTGAATAGGCCTGTCAACACACACAGAAAGTATTCATGAGGATGGCTGCTGAAACTCTGCCAGAAGAATATTCTACAGCATGGGAGAGGTGGCACTAAATGCCCAACTTCTAGTCGAGACATGTGGTGGTGATGGGGGGAGGAGTAACAGTGCTCCTGTGGATGATATCAATGATCAAGCTGCGAGATAAGGGCTAAGGAAGTATCCTGGCAGAAAAGGTGTTGAGTTTTTTTTTTTCAAAGCTGTTGAGCTGACTACCATGGCCAGGTTATCCTGACCAAGATATGGCTTTAGTTGGTGCTGTTAAAAGGCACACTTAGACTAATTTCTGATTTACCATCACCTGTCGGACTTTTGCGCATGGAAAAAGGCAGGAGGGATAAGTTGTATTTGTGCAATTATTGATTTATAAGTAACGATTTTTGTGGGCTGACAAAGTGGATAGTAACTCTACTTGACATTTGTTTTTATGGTCTCGTAAAATAAAAATCAATTCCAGACCGTCCAAGTGTCCCTATTTTCCAGGGACGTCCCTGATTTAGAGAAGCCCGGAATGTCCCACTTTTCCTAAAGGTAAAGGTACCCCTGACCGTTAGGTCAAGTCGCAGATGACTCTGGGGTTGCGTGCTCATCTCACTTTACTGGCCGAGGGAGCCGGCGTTTGTCCGCAGGCAGTTTTTCCGGTTCGTGTGGCCAGCATGACTAAGCCGCTTCTGGCGAACCAGAGCAGTGCACAGAAACACCGTTTACCTTCCCTACTTGCACTTGACGTGCTTTTGAACTGCTAGGTGGGCAGGAACAGGGACCAAGCAATGGGAGCTCACCTCATCGCAGGGATTCGAACCACCAACCTTCCGATCGGCAAGCCCTGGGCTCTGTGGTTTAGACCACAGTGCCACCCACTTTTCCTTAGGATGTCCCTATTTTCATTGAAGCAATGTTGGAAGGGAACGCAATTCTTTTTTCTCTTATGCTCTCAATCCCCTCAAGAATATTGTTCTAACAGTTACAAACTAGGATCAGAGGAAACTGCCGCCCCCCCCAAAAAAAAGCCTAAATGAAGAAGAAGAAGAGGAGCAGGAGGAGTTTGGGTTTGATATCCCGCTTTATCGCTACCCGAAGGAGTCTCAAAGCAGCTAACATTCTCCTTTCCCTTCCTCCTCCACAACAAACACTCTGTGAGGTGAGTGGGGCTGAGAGACTTCAGAGAAGTGTGATTAGCCCAAGGTCACCCAGCAGCTGCATGTGGAGGAGCGGAGACACGAACCCGGTTCCCCAGATTACGAGTCTGCCGCTCTTAACCACTACACCGCACTGGCTCTCCAGTTTGTTTCATGCATTCTTCCAGGTGGCATTGCTGGAAGCCAGTCACCTGGTGGAATGCATGAAACAAGTGAATCCATCTGAAGCAACAGAGAGAAAACAAACTAGGGCCAACAAAGTAGAAGGAAACAAAGATGACTTCTCTGAAACCAAGATTAGCTTCAAAAGAGGGCAAATTCACAGAACGAGCAAGCGGGGACACCCCAGAGAAGGCAGTGCTCCTGCACTTGTTCATCACCCATCCCACACAAGGGTGTTTTTGTGCATTTTTCAGGGTTTCAGTTTATGTACACAATAGCTGGATATCATGGAAATGTGTGGTGTAGAGTTATTCACAGGTAACTAATTATGTGTTGGAAGAGCATAGGCAGGGCCGGATTGAGGTTTGATGAGACCCTAAGCTACTGAGGGTAAAGGGGCCCTTTATATGCCCAGCTGCCCTTTGTCAACTACAAATAGTCACTGTTTTTCTGTTGAATATATGCTATGTGGTAATTTATTGACCTAATAGGTATCTAAAGCCATTTCCACACATTGCCATGCAGCCAGTCCATGCAGAATGTAGGCACTCTATATATAGAAATGAGCAAACCAGTGATCTTTTAGGGAGCAGGCTAGCAGGCGGGGCCCATTACTTACATCATAGGAGCCTACACAACACAAAACACTGTTGCTGTATGTAGGTTTTATTTTATTTGTTTTTTATCTTATATTTTGGAAATGTGTACATCCAGGTGTTTTTTCCTTTAATTTTTCTGGTGGTCCCAAGAGAGTGGGGCCCTAAGCTTGTTTAGCTTACGCATAAATCCAGCACTGGGCATAAGAAGTGGTGATTTGGGTGGAATTTCCACAGTTCAGCTGTGCACCAAAGATCTGCGCTAGAGTCGTACAGAATCTTGCACTTCTTCCCCAGTTTTACAAAATCCAGGAGCAGCATTGCGTAAGTGTGACCCATGGATCAGTACACCTGGGAATAAAACAACCATTTGGGGGCCAGAACTCAGAATTTGGCACAATGGTTCCCCACCCCCCCACCCTGCCGCCACCAGAATAAGCATTCCGAATCATGTTAGGGCCAACGGCAGAAAACACAAAGGCAAAACCTCCTGCCTGGATAGGCCTCCAGAAATTGTTTTGATGCCTGAGAAGCATATACATGCACAACTGAAAAGGATAAAAGGGTTGCTTCCTCAATTATATTCCATCTATTCTCTTTGAAATGCCTACAGCACACATCTTAGAGTGCATTTTCAAACCTATAACATATCAAAAGAAGTAAACATTTCTTTCTAGCCATGGCACTTGTGGGCTTTTAGTTCAATGAAACTCAAAATAGTCTTGTGAGTGCACTTGATTGGTCTTTCCAATATCAGCAAACTTTCCCGCCCCTTGTAGCAGAAGAATTTCAGGAAGAAGCTCAGCTTTGCATGCATACTTGCATTCATGCTCTCAAGACTACCTTTGCACATATTCTGAACAACCAAACGCAACTTTGTCCAGAGCAAAGGCTCCTCTGTTGGGCAAAGTGGGATGTAGCCCCCGCAGGACTCTGAGCCCACAAAACCTCAAAAGCCGTAGTCCAGTCTTTCACCTGACACCCACCGTCATTATGAATACAGTACCGTTCCACCACCTCAGATGATGCCTTCCTAGAGCAGATTACCAAACATTCAAAAAGGAGACATATAGTAGTCATGGGAGACTTCAACATCCCCGATAACTGTTGGAACTCTGCCAAGAATGAAGGGCCAAGAAATTTCTCTATTGCCCCACTGGCAATTTCATTTCCAAGAAGGTGGGGAAAGCAACAAGGGGAGTTGGTCCTCACTAACAGGGAGGAAATGAACAACAAAGTGGAAGTCCTCCGAAACATAGGAGGAATTTCATGATACAGAGGCAAGGGAAAGCTGAGTGTAGCTGGACATACGCTCTGGATTTTAAGAAGGCTGATTTCAAAAAGCTTACGGTGCTACATGGCCAGAAATATTTGAAGAGGAGGGAGTGCAAGATGGATGGTAGTTTCTTAAAAGTGATATACTGAAGGCACCTATACAGACAATTCCAATAATAAAAGAAGAGTGGGAGCCACCTAAAGAAACCAGTGAGGCTGCCTGATGAGCTGAGATTTCAGAAGGGCATGTATAAGAAGTGGAAGAAAGGAGAAATCCCAAAGGAGGAGTATACATTAGCAGCCAAAAATTGCAAACAGAAGGTCAGGTGGGCCCAAGCTCAGAATGAACTCAGCAATGCGAGGGATGGCTTAATCCTCCCGACCTTCCCCCACCCCCAGTTCTTCATCTGATCAAACTTATTTTCTCCAGTAGAACAGAGATTTTCCTGTTCTGGTGCTTTCTTTTATCCCTGGAGGAAGACGTGGAGTAGCAAATGGAAAGACTGAGCAGGAAAATGGAAGGGAGGGAAAGGGTTAAGCAACCCCTTTCCTTGGCCGCTGCTACTTTTCAGGTCTTCCTGCCAGCATCCAAGGCTTATCTTCTGCAAAAGCTTTATAGAATGATGCATGAGGAAGAGGAAGTGGATTTTTTTTTGGCCTCTTATAATGTTAAAATGTGGGATTATCCAAATGAAATTGGTTGGGGGAAAAAAAAGAGGATTCATTCACAGAGCACTTAGTTAACTTGTGGAATTTGCTGCCTGAAGAAGTAGTGGTGGCCACTGTTAGATGGCTTTAAAGGGGCATGACAGAAATTCAAGGAAGAGGAGGAGATGTCTATCAAAGGCTATTAGACCTGACAGGTAAATGAGGCCTCGGGTGCTCCAAGCCAATGTGCCACTAAATGCCAGTTGCTAGGAGACAAACAGCAGTGGAAGGTTGCTGCCTTCATGCACTGCTCATAAACCCTCCAAAAACCATCTGGTTGCCAGCAGAGATTTTCTGATGGTCTTCTTTGCTTAAGAAATGTCGGGGAAAGAAGTATGCATGCATAACATTTGGCCCTTGCATTGGGGAAAGGAAAAGTTTCCGTCCTTCGGCTGCAGCCCTCGCTGTGGTTTCCACTGTGGCAACGGTGATGTCAAGGCAGGTTCAATCCACTGTGGTTTGATTGAGTCCTCATGGAATCCAAGCGCTGGCAGCTGCTAAAGATAATTATCCAGGTATCCCTTAGAGAAAAGGTTTCCCGTTGACATATGCAATCAATTCATGCCTTGGGGACGAGAAAATATTACACCATCCTCATTACAGATACAACTGAGTCATTCCGTTACTCCTGCATCTAAACACCGTATCTGCTTATTCCAAGAGGCACACAAGCGAAGAGAAGTTAAAACACGTACGCAAGCATTGCTCCGAAGAAGAAAAAAAAACACAGCTTGAATGGTATTAGTTGCTACATCAATTGCTTGAAAGGCTCACTGCCTGGGTCAAGCAATGCTCAGAAAAAACCCCACACCAACTTGCATGCTAATGGGTCCCGGTGACAAGGACTCATCGAATGTCACAGCTTTGCCTACAGCATGCTGTTCATTTTTCTTATCTGAGTGACCTCTCCTTTGAAATGACGGATGAAATGCCTGTGAATTAGCATCTCTGCTGCTGGGCATTTGCCACCAAGGTGGCACTCGCAGGAATGCCTGTCTTGAAATTCAAGTGGAACGCAGTGGAACACATCCAGGAGGAAGGCACAAAAAACGCTATGAAGGTTATTTGCAGGGTTCTGTATTTGCTAAGTCAAGTCAGACCTCACTTCTATTAGCCATGGGTCACGAGGGACTCCCAACACGGCACTGGGAAGAGAATTCAGATTCCTCAGAGCCTTAGCTTTTTCTTTCTTTTAAAATCAAGTATCTATTCCATTCTAGCAGCAGATTTACACTTGAAAATGTGTGGACAGTATCTGTTGAATTTCAGGCAACCAAAATGGGGAGGGGGGGCATTTGATCATTATGGTCACAGTGCAAAACAGGACATAATGAAGAAAGCCTTATTTCTGGCTTAAGCATCCGCCTTGGTACCCTTCAGAAACAATTTGACAGCCATCCCACTCACCATATTGCAGCTATTTAATCTTGCTTAACATTTTCATTGCTGTCTCACGTAAAAAGGAAAGCTACTCTCTATGCGCCGCAAAAGAGAGGTGCAGAATTTTCTGCCAGTGCCTCAGTGCCATGAATTATCTGTTTCATACACAAAGCCATTTTCCATTATGCTAAAGCCAGACTCTCAAACAGTTTTACTGTGAAAAAACAATTAAGCAAAGAAAACACGTAGTCCACCATTATGACAATCATATTTGCCTCGGGCTAATAGGTAAACCAATAAAATCTGGTTGGGTTTTAAAATATTTATAGCCATTCACATAAATGCAGCTGGATCCCATGGGGCCATAGCCTAACAGAAAACAACTTTGGTCTGCAGCAGGCTCTGGATTCAATCCCCAGCATCGCCTTTTTTAAAAAAGTAAGGCTCAAAAGAAGCTTTCCCTCCTTTCCTTTAGGAGGTGAAAGCTCGAATGGTAGAGCTCATATATACACAAAGCTAGGTGTTAATCTAGGTGCAAGACCAGCTAGTGTGTTGCAAAGTTGGCATATTTTAAACCATCCTGGAGTGAACCAAGCTTTTTATCATTTCTTTTTCTACAGCTTAAGTATCAATTTCCAATGAGTGCGGAATGGCAACATATTCGGTTACAAACATCTGATGGCGTCTATTTACAGCCCATTTGCTTTGAGTGATTCTATTCTGTTGGAGAGATTATTGGATCCTTACATAAAACAAAACCAATAACTACTGTCTGTAAATGTCCAATGGACATTGGTAAGGAACTTAAGAGAAATGTGGAACAGAGAATTAGAAGGTGTTATACAGCCCAAACAATGGCAAATTGCTTCAGAATATTTCCAAGGACCTGAGATTGAGATTGATTCATCAAAAATTAATATTTTTAGTATATTGAACTCTGCAGTGCTTGCATAGGAAGCAAGCTGTAGCGCCAAGGATTCCTATTTGAGGCACATGATGCAATAAATTCCTTTTGGTCTGAAGTTGTTTCACACATCAATTTGGTTATTAGCGAAATCCTTTTTATTTGCATATGTTTGTGTACTTTTAAACTGTATCTCTGCAATATGGGCATCAGCAGGTAGGCAACGAAAATGGATTTTCCAAACCCTTATGGTAGCCAATTCCCCAAGGATCCCCAGGGATATGCTTTATGAGAAGCTGGCTTCAACCACGACCAATTCTGTGTTACAAAGATGCCTGCAAACATGACATGGAGGCTGGGAATCCCTTGCAGATGACTGAATCCAAGCACCTTCACCAGCCCCAGCTGCAACAAAACATGTCTCTCCTGCACAGTAGGCTCTGTAACTCTCCAATGGTTTGTCTTCCGAGATAGACAGATGCCAACCTATGGTGGCCAAGAGATTTATACTTTTGAGCCTGGGAATAAAAAGGTAAAGGACCCCTGACAGTTAAGTTCAGTCAGAGACGACTCTGGGATTGCGGCGCTCATCTCGCTTTACAGGCTGAAGGAGCCAGTGTTTGTCCGCAGACAGTTTTTCCGGGTCATGTGGCCAGCATGACTAAGCTGCTTCTGGCGCAACGGAACACTGAAACCAGAGCAGCGCACGGAAACGCCGTTTGCCTTCCAAACCGTAGTGGTACCTATTTATCTGCTTTTGAACTGCTAGGTTGGCAGGAGCTGGGACCGAACAACGGGAGCAGACCCATCATCTATATTACAGAACAGCCTGAGGGCCTCACAGCCCCGGCTGCATCCCAAAATGCAGGCATCCGTTTCATGTGGATCCCTATTTGGATATCTAGAGGGCTTATATTAACTTACCTGTTTAATGCAAGATGTGTGCACTGATGTTAACTGTATCAGTAATATGAACGGATAGTGGTCTATTACGGTAGTAGTAATTCTACATGTGTACCATCTTGGACGGAAGGTGATTCCTAGCAAGAGAATGATTTACAGTGGGGATAGCAAAAAGTGGGTGCAGCTACCCATACTCTCTTGCACATTTGTACATGCATGCGCGCACACACGTGCAACACACAGTCTCCCTTCTCAGCTGATCCGTACAAATTAGCTGAGGCGTGGGGATTCTTTCCCTCTTTCTACTCATCAGATTATCAATTTGATTACTTGGGAGGGGAAAATTGGTGCCCCCTCTCCCAGCGCTGGTGCTAGGGCTTTTTGCGCCCTAGGCTAAATGACCTTCTGGTGCCTCCCCCCGGCACATGCGTCATGACGCGTGCACAACGACGCTGATGCCACTGACACTGCTGTGTCCCCTCCATAGGCGGGAGGGCGCTGAGCTCTCGTTTTGGCACGAGCGCCTCCCGCCTATGGAGGGGACGCTGTGAGCTCTTCAGCAGCGGTGGCAGCGAGCGATCGGCGGCGGCGGCAGCAACAGCGCCCATAGATGAACGCTTCAGCTACGGGCGCTGCCGCCGCCACCGCTCACTCGCTCATTGCTCCTGGAGCTGGCGGCAGCGCGGGCAGGTGGCGGGCAGGCTCGCCAGCGCCCCCTCCATTTCAGGGACGGAGCCGAGGAGCCACCCGCCAGGCTCCGGTGACACGCGGGCAGGCGGTGGGCGGCAGGCAGCGGGCAGGTTCGACAGTGCCCCCTCCATTTCGGCGCCCTAGGCCATGGCCTAGTTTGCCTAAATGGAGGTGCCGGCCCTGCCCTCTCCACTGCACCACTGTGTCTACTTTTTAGAAAATCCTTTTCTGTTTGGGAGCTGTTTTCCAAATCAGTAGGTCTTGGGGGGCAAGAAAATTGGCTTGGAGCTGTCTCAGGCTCCTGAACTGAGGATTAGCCCCCCCTTTGTGTTATATTGTGATATCCAGCACCAGAAGAGCTATGGCACACCAAAAGAGTTGATTTAACAATATTTGCAAGTGTAATCCATGAGGTTTTGACACAGATTTCAATGAGCAGGGAAGTCTTGGTTACTGGGACATCACAAACCCTGGGGCAGCACACAAACCCATGAGCATTTGTTTCTACAGCTCTGGGACAAGTCTGAAGACAAGACCGTAAGTGCCTCTCGTGATTTATCCACAGGAAATTATAGAGGTGACTTTCTTACAGCAAGCCTTTAAGTCCAGGTTCAGTCTCTTTGTTCACCAGAGGAAATGAAGCTTAAACTAATAAAACCTTCCAGAAGGGACAGCGCAGATTCATCATTCCACAAAGATGGATAAATGCCAACACATTTCTCATTGCTGTGAAACCAGTTCTAGATATTATATCTATGGAGAAAAGCACATTAGATATAAAAAAAGAAATTGTTCAGATTTCTCATTTCCCTCATATTCTACATATTGTTGTTATATTTTATCTTCTCTTCCCACCCCCAGTTCTTCTTAAGTTCTCTTCCTGTTGAATTCAAAACTGTTGCTGCATGTAAGGAAAGAGATGGAAACCAGCCTTTGTGGGGTGGGTAGATTGACAAGCTGATGTCCCTCCCTCAGCCACTAAACAGATGTCAAAGGAAGAGCTGGGCGTACCTTTTCCAGATGGTTTCTTAAAAGCCATCTTGCTACTGTCTTAATGTGTCCCAATTAAAATCAGCCGCAAAATGAACCACTTAAATGCAAAATAGATTTCACACTACTCCCAAAGATGTTAAAATGGTTAAAAGAAAGGATCTCATTTACTGCTGAACGGTACAAGTGGCCTAATTCAGAACCTACACTACTATTCATTTTCGAACCGCTACTGTTCATTTTACAATCACAAGCCACCTGTAAGGCGAGTTATTAGGCTTGTTATTGCCATTTTAAAAGGGGGAACAGAATCATTGGCTTATCAAAAGATCACACCATGGTACCGGTAGTAATCTGGGACAGAGCAAAGAAGAGGGAGAGGAAGAGGAATAATAATAATAATAATAATAATAATAATAATAATAATAATAATAATAATAATTTATTATTTATACCCCGCCCATCTGGCTGGGTTTCCCCAGCCACTCTGGGCAGCTTCCAACAGAAAAATAAAACACAGTAATACACTAATTTCTAAAACATTAAAAGCCTCCCTAAACAGGGCTGTCTTCAGATGTCTTCTAAAAGTCTGGTAGTTGTTTTTCTCTTTGACATCTGATGGGAGGGCGTTCCACTGGGCGGGCGCCACCACCGAGAAGGCCCTCTGCCTGGTTCCCTGCAACTTGGCTTCTCGCAACAAGGGAAACCGCCAGAAGGCCCTCGGTGCTGGACCTCAGTGTCCGGGCAGAATGATGGAGGTGGAGACGCTCCTTCAGGTATACTGGACCGAGGCCATTTAGGGTTTTAAAGGTCAGCACCGAAGAAGAAGAAGAAGAAGAAGAAGAAGAAGAAGAAGAAGAAGAAGAAGAAGAAGAAAAAGAAGAAGAATTTGAACCCCACCCATCTGAGACTGGGTTGCCTCTGCCACTTTGGGTAGCTTCCAGCATATATAAAAGCATAGCAAAACAATAAATCTTAAAAAGCTTCCCTATATAGGGCTGCCTTCAGATGTTTCCTAAATGTTATATAATTACTCATCTCCTCAACATCCAAAATCTAAGTCATGTATTCATACACTACTTCTCTACTCCCTGGGTGCCCATTAGCTGGTGTATCTCTACCTTGTCTACCTTAGATGGCCATTGTGAGGATGAAGGGGAATAACTTCCTATAAAATGTCTCAATGAGCCCCTTGGAGAAAAGGCTGGACACATTGGGATGGATTTGTTATATCAAGAGAGAGGGCGAAAGAGGACGAAAGAGGACACCCTGTTGGTCCTCTTTGAACCTTCAGGAGCTTCAGATACCTGTTTGTCCTAGCTCTGTCAGACAAGGGATGTCGAGAGAAAGGAATTAACTCTTTGTAGTAGTGAAAAGTACACTTACAAGGGAAAGGCTTCAGTTTATCAGTCCTACATCTCTCAGCTACCCCTAGATGCGCATCTGATGAGGCAGTTGCAGCAAAAGAGAGGCCATCCTCCCAAACTCAGCTTCTGCGTGCTTCTGCTCCTCCCTCTTCAAGATCCCTTCTTCCATATCAGTCTCCACCCCTGTTTCTCCTGCTGCCCTCTCCTCAATATCCAGCCACCGCTCTTCAGTGTCCCGCCAGCCCCTGACACTGTGGTAGATTTGACTGCTGCTTTAAGACAAACTCACAGAGGGCCTCTAGCCTGGGAAGTTTTTTTCCACTATTTCTGGGAAACAAAACCCACAAACTGAAGAGCAACAGCTGAAGAGGGAGTTTCTAGTGATGTAACATCTCAGAAATGCTTATGCAACAAATTGTTGCTGTCAAAGGCTACTGGAGCCTTCTTTGTCCCCAATCCTCTAAGGAAAAGAGTCAAAGGTTTAAAAAGTCCACTTAAGAGATTTGGATAGGTACAAATATGCATGAGGTTCTCATGTGAAAAACATATTAAAAGGGGGCTGTGGAAGAGCATTTCATAAGTGCAGAAGACCTTCCTGTTGAGCCTGGTCACTGTTTGCTAAACATTACTCTTGTGTCCACCCTGCTCTGTTCAGCTGAATTAGCGTGGAAAATGAAGGAGGTGCAGCTGTTTGGATAACATAGCTATCCAAACTGAAATGCGGGTGTGAGAACTCAGAGGAAGCTGTAATACTTCTTGGCTATTTGCATTAGCAGGAAGGAAAAGGGTAGCAGCAGCAGTCACCAGAAGGCACCAAACTTCAAAAAGCAGCTGCTTTCAATAATAATAATAATTAACAAGATTTTTTAATCCAATTACATGACCAGGTCTGGGAATTACCAGGGTTTTACACTGCTGCTATTGTGTGAAATATTAGTTGAGCTGTCTGAGAGAGGATTTAATTATCATAGTTAGCCGTATGGGCTTTTTCATCCAAATCTGAAAAGTAGCCAACAGATTAGAAAACCAGATGTGCCACAGGAAGCTTTTCTGGATATTTGTATCTTGTATGGGACAATGGTGTGTGTACCTTTATGCCAACAGTTATTTTAATCAGCTTGTATATGAATTAGAGTACAGTTAAATGTGCATACTAGTCCAGCTGCAAAGTGTTTGGTTGTTTTTAAGTTAAGGTAAAGGTAAAGGGACCCCTGACCATTAGGTGGAGTCGTGACCGACTCTGAGGTTGCGCGCTCATCTCGCATTATTGGCCGAGGAAGCCGGCGTATAGCTTCCAGGTCATATGGCCAGCATGACAAAGCCGCTTCTGGCAAACCAGAGCAGCACATGGAAACGCTGTTTACCTTCCCGCTATAGCGGTTCCTATTTATCTACTTGCATTTTGACGTGCTTTCGAACTGCTAGGTTGGCAGGAGCTGGGACCAAGCAATGGGAGCTCACCCCGTCACAGGGATTCAAACGGCTGACCTTCTGATCAGCAAGCCCTAGGCTCAGTAGTTTAACCCACAGCGCCACCTGGGTCCCCTTTTTTAAGTTAAGTTTTTTAAAGTGAAGTCCCCTTTTAAAAAGTTTTTAAAAGTTAAGATTGTTTAAAAAGAGCCAATCTTTTCAGTCTTGTCCTTCAGTCACATGCCTCAAGGATTATTTTATCTTGGTTTTAATTATGATAGGAAGAAGATTATTTCATTTTATTCCTAGGCTGCCCTTTAGCTATATAGATGTCAGGGCAGTTTATCTATCTATCTATCATCTATCTATCTATCATCTATCTGTCTATCTATCTATCTATTTGCCTCATTACAACAGCAGTCTGTTAAAAAAGATCAACATATAAAAAGGCATAACATACAAAAAAAAAAGTCCCAATAAAACCATTCAGTGAACAAACGCAGCAGAAAAAACAACAAAAACGTCAGCAGCAAGAACATTTCGTCCAACAGGCTATCAACCAGAATTCATCAGTTCTGAATTCATCAAATCCCTGGGAGAACAGAGAAATTCAAAGTGTATAAATAATCATATCAAACCCTGATGCAACAATTTAAAAATCGAATTAAAAAAATTACACTGCAGAATTAGAACATCTTGGAAACTGGTAAGGCCCAAAGCTTAGGAGACCATCTGTTCTGCATGCAGGATTGAGCCCTGCCTGAAATCCTGGACACCCTCTTCCATCCAATGTGGACAGTGCTAAGCTAGATGGACCCAACTCAGTCTGAGATAGCTTCCTATGGTAGTCATTCAGCCTTGTCGTTCTGTTCATCCCCAAAGACCTGGGGCGGGGGGGGGGGCATACCTTCCATTGCTTCCATTGCCATTGAATTCTTCTACCTTATGGCAATACCATTGGGGATCACAATATATTGTATTTTTCAGTTTAAGTGTGTCTCAGTTCTATCCAAAGCAGTATGAATTCCATTTCTGCCTCTGACTTTTTCAAAATGCTAACTGGAATACATATCCTTATCAAAACAAAAATAAATTTAAAAAAACCACAGGCTTGCATTGAAGAGTGCTGCAAAAGCCATCTCATTTCTAAACAGAAACAATCCTTGTCATGGAAAAGAGCTTTTGGGAAAGGATTTTTTTTCCCCCAAAGTAAATGTGGCCTGCAATGCAAGACACTCCAGAACTCCACCAGAAGATCACGTCAAGGGAAGCTTCTGAACACGAAATGCTTATTTCCACAGGAGCATTTTAAAAGGCCTTAAAAAACCAAGACATGCAGGGAAAACATTGCAGCCAGAACACAATTCTGCTGGAATCTTATTACTCAGTCCCCCGTTCCCTGCTTTATCGCAAAGGGCAGAACAAGAAATATCTGAAACTAGATTTCTTTACTTCCCTGATGATTCCACTGTAATGAGGTTTCGGTATATACCCGTTATGTCTCAACAAGGTCAGCTCAGGGCTTTGAACATCTCCGCTATTAAAATTCAGTCTGCAGAACTGTGGCAGGTGTGGAAAGAATTCTCTGCCAGCAGATGTTTTCTGTAGTCTGTGGAAGTACCCACAGAGTGGACAGCTCTTCACATTCCTCAAAATGGAGCCATTTTGACCCTTCGGGAATTCAGCCAGATTACTCTGAAGCCAAATGGTGTCCTGACAAAGGGGTCCATTGCAAAAGCTGGGACACGAGGGACACAATAAGGCCAGTAAATGGGTGCATGTGGTGTGGCCAAGACGATGGTAATACTAGAGCAGGGGTTGGCAAACTACAGCCCAGGGGCTGGATGTGGCCTACCAGGCTCGTAAATCCGGCTTGCGGATCCTACCACCCGCTCGGTCAGTCCCCGCGCTGAGCTAAAGCGACGTGGCACAGCGTTTCCTTGAAAAGGAGCCGCAGACGCCTCACCACGCAGGGACTGACATCCACGGCACTGGCACATCTTCAGATTAGCTGCAGGAAGCTCCTGAAGCCGATCCGAAGCCTTGCCACCTGTGCGCTGAGGTAAACCCGGTACTGCCATGGACAGAGAGGCCAGTGGGCGGGTGGCAGCGCCATGCACATTGTGATGGGCATGTCACAGGGCTTCAGTCGTTGCTTGGCACGCCTGCTGGCCCCGCGCCTGGCACCCGGCTCAGCGCTGCTGCTGGTGGCACGCTCAGCAGCTGCGCTGGAGCAGTTGGAGGGTGAGCTGCGTGCCGCCTGCCTGGCGCTCCGCGTGTGCAGCCTGCCTGCCTGCCAACCTGGCCTTGGATGACAGGCCACAGCGCATGGTGCACGCCGCCTGGGAGCTCCACGGAGACAGGCCAATGGAGCGGCTGCTGCTCGTCAACAACGCCAGTGAGTGGGCGGCCCCGAGATGCACTCCTGAGCATGTGCAGAGTGTGCTCCTCCTCCAGGTCCAGAGGCAGCTGTGGGACCGGCTTGCAGGGTACAGTGGTACCTCGGTTTATGAACACAATTGGTTCCGGAAGTCTGTTCATAAACTGAAGCGTTCATAAACTGAAGCGAACTTTCCCATTGAAAGTAATGGAAAGTGAATTAATCCGTTCCAGATGGGTCCGCGGCGTTCGTAAACCGAAAATTCGTAAAATTTTCAACTCATTATAAATCATTTCCCAATATTCTTTCACCTTTCTACATGTCTACCACATATGAAAAAGGTTCCTCCCATTTCTTTACATTTCCAACACACCGACACATATCTGATTCTGCTTTATGCATCTTAGCCAGCCTACTGGAGTTAAATACCATCTATGAATTCTTTTCAAGTAGTTATCTTTCAGAGAATAACATGCAGTAAATTTCAAATTGCTTTTCCAAAGTTTCTCCCGGAGGTTTAGGTCTATATTGTGTCCTATATCTATTGCCCAGTGTGTCATTAATGCCTTAACTAGCTCATTTTTTGTTTCCTGTTCTAATAAGAAATTATACATTTTAGACAGAAGTTTATCCTTCCAGTATTTTGCAACAGTTCTTTTTCATATTGTGAGCTTCGGTCCAAAAACCCAATATTTTTGTCTACCTTAAGCATATCATATATCTGGTGGTATTGTAACTTGACTTCTTAAGTTCTCCATAAGTTTCATTCTGGGTTTGCCCCCTGCAAAATCCAGCAATTCCCTGTAAGTCGCCCATTGTCTGTCCACATTAACTCTCTTAATTGTAATTGCTTTGATGGGGGATAACCATAAAGGTGTTTTTCTTTCTAGCAGATTTTTATGTTTCTCTCAGACTCTATACAAATTCTTCCTGAGAATGTGGTTCATAATACTCTTATAAATTTTTGCTTTCCCATACCCAAGACATGCATGCCAGCCAAATTTTAAGTCATGGCTTTCCAAGTCCAAAATGTCTGCATTATCCAATACAATCCATTCTTTTTACCAACACAAACAAGCTGCTTCATAGTACAATTGCAAGTCTGGCAGGGCAAAGCCCCCCCTTCCTTTTGTATCTATCAAAATTTTATATTTATTTCTTGGCTTTTTCCCCTGCCAGGTAAATTTAGAAATATTTTTTTTCCATTCTTGCCTTATTTACAATCAGAATTGATTAGACTAAACACAGCATCCTAGGAAGCTGGTAAAATGCAGGCTAGACATTCAGTGGATTTGTAACTGGCTGGCTGACCGAACCCAAAGGGTGCTCCTCAATGGCTCCTCTTCATCCTGGAGAGAAGTGACTAGTGGGTGCCACCTGGCTTTAGAGCAGTACATGTGAAAATGATCTAGGAGTCTTGGTAGACCACAAACTTGACATGAGTCAACAGTGTGATGCAGCAACTAAAAAGGCCAATGCAATTCTGGGCTGCATCAATAGGAGTATAGCATCTAGATCAAGGAAAGTAATAGTACCACTGTATTCTGCTCTGGTCAGACCTCACCTGGAGTGCTGTGTCCAGTTCTGGGCACCACAGTTCAAGAGGGATATTGAATAGCTGGGACGTGTCCAGAGGAGGGCAACCAAAATGGTCAAAGGCCTGGAAACGATGCCTTATGAGGAACGGCTTAGGGAGCTGGGTATGTTTAGCCTGGAGAAGAGAAGGTTAAGGGGTGATATGATAGCCATGTTCAAATATATAAAAGGATGTCATATAGAAGAGGGAGAAAGGTTGTTTTCTGCTGCTCCAGAGAAGCGGACACGGAGCAATGGATTCAAACTACAAGAAAGAAGATTCCACCTAAACATTAGGAAGAACTTCCTGACAGTGAGGGCTGTTCGACAGTGGAATTTGCTGCCAATGAGTGTGGTGGAGTCTCCTTCTTTGGAGGTCTTTAAGCAGAGGCTTGACAGCCATATGTCAGGAATGCTTTGATGGTGTTTCCTGCTTGGCAGGGGGTTGGACTGGATGGCCCTTGTGGTCTCTTCCAACTCTATGATTCTGTGATTCCTAGTACATTCATTTTAACGGCTTATATTCTACCTAGCAGGGAAAGTTTCTTCTTTCTGTATTTTTCTAATCTTTCTTCTGCTTTTGTCTTTTTTATTTTCTCTCTCTCTTTCTCACTTCTTTCTTTCTTTGCCTTTCTTCTTCTTTTCCTATTTTCTTTGGAGTTCTATGTCTGGGGCCTTTATACTCATGGGGGTGGTAGATGGTTGACGGAGGACCCTGGATGAGAGACAGGGAAGTATTGTTCTCCCAGAGCGAGAGACTGGGAGAGAAAGTAAAGATCCCAGGTGAGAACTGGAAGGAGCCAGTGTCCTACCGGTATGTAGGTTGTAAGGGCTGGGAAATACTTTTAAGAGCGGACTCCTACTTATTCAATTTGCATTTTTTGTAGTTGAAATTTTATTCTATTATGGATTTTTTTTATTTAAAAAAACCTCTTTAAAAAAAGAGTTGGTGTCTCAGGGCTGCCCACCTGTCAAACACCCCTCCATTGTTTTGCAAAGTCCCCTTGGAAAGGGGTGGGGGAGGAAGAGGATAGTTCAAAGGACACTTTGCAAACATTGGAAGCTCAGTGACTGACTTAAAGTGACACTTTGAACCAGCCTCTCCTCCTCTTTAAAGGAGGGGGTAGGCTGTTTCAAATGGTGTTGTGCTTCTCCTTTAAATGATGAGCAGAGATCCAATACTGCTGCCTAGGCTGCGTGGTCCTATTCCCAGCTGAGAACTTGGCAGTGTAGCCCATGCAGGATTAAACGCTCTCATCCTGCCCATAATCTGACATCACCAAGGATGTCAGGTAATGGGCTGGCAGGTGTGGTTTGGGGGGAAAGAACCAGGGGGGGGGGGCAAACTGAACCCCCAAGGGGCCAAGATTGGCCTGCAAGATGGAAAAGTATGAAAATTCAACTATGGTATCACTACCATCTTTCCAACAGATGTGTACTACCGTACATTGTTTGCACTCAGGGCGCTAAAATAGCACCAAAAACAAACAAACAAACAACAACAACAACAACAACAACAACAACAACACAGTTTTGTGTTAATTATGATGCCCATGGTTTGCATGCATGATTTCACTCGCATGAGCTTATCGCTCCCTTGGATGTTCTCCAAGGCCTATGAAAGTGGACTCACCTGGACTTGTTGCTCATTGTTATCCTCAATTTCCTTTAATAATGGACTCACACACTGACCTTGTAAACATGCTGACAATGGCATCCCATATAATAACCACTTTCTTCAGCAACACTATTCAGACCCCGATGGACAGTGCAATAAATAATACTGGTGTGCATGAAGGCTGAAAGCAGGAATTGCTTCCGCCTCCTTCAGCTTACACACCGTAAGGTAGGCCAAAGAGAAGGGGAAACATCGTTGCCCTTGGCAGGCAGAATGGGATGTACATAAAACAAGCAATTAGCCAGCAAGCTCTAGGCCAGTAAGGGAGTCTGGGCCCAGGTCACCACCTGCCTGAGCCATCATTCTCCAGGCTACAAAAGCTGGCCTCACCCTCCAGCTAAAGCCACAGCACTCACATGACTTCATTACTGTTCCCTTCCTTTGTCTGTAATTTATTACAGCCAAGCCAAACATGATGGGAGAAACGATGTCTGTTTAACACACATGCCTGCCCCGTTGTTCACGGATAAAGGAGAGCAGCTGCCTAATTGCTTCAACAAAATTGTTGCCTACGGTGAAGGAAGGAGGAGGACCTGGTGATGATTTCCCCATCCTTCACCTTTCACCCCAGAGTCCTAGGGCAGGTTGCAACCATTAAACAACATGTTTAATTTTGGACTACGAGCAAGATTTTGATATCAGGATTAGGACGGCAGTGCGAACAGTTATCTAGAATCCCCAGTTTTTTGAAGCATGGGAAGCCTAAAAATTTTATGATTTGGCATAATATTTGGCTTAATTGATATGTATGTGTATAATTTGAAATAATTGAAATAATTGAATTGTGTTTTAATTGGAAAATTTAATAAAAAGTATTTTTTTAAAAAATAAAAAAACCCAGAAATAAGGCGGTACATCTCAAGGGTCAAAAGCCGGAGCAAATAGGTGTGTGTGTCTTCAGCATTCAGCAACAGCTTTATATTGAAATACCTGATGTACCTCTGTAGGGAGGGAGTTCCACAGCTTAGGGGCAGCCACAGAGAATGTCCTCTACTGCTCCCTCTGCCGATCTTAATACCCAGGAGGGTCTGTATGGAAGGAGGTGGCCTTCCAGGTATTAGGGGCCTGAGTTTTTTATCCAGTGAATTCACAGGAGAGGCAGAGAATGGAGGGCTAGAACAATCCTTGACCTGCTTAGTTTTGAGATCCTTACTAGGCAAATTGATGCCTTTGAATTATGAAGAATTGATGCTTTTGAATTATGGTGCTGGAGGAGACTCTTGAGAGTCCCATGGATTGCAAGAAGATCAAACCTATCCATTCTTAAGGAAATCAGCCCTGAGTGCTCACTGGAAGGACAGATCCTGAAGCTGAGGCTACAATACTTTGGCCACCTCATGAGAAGAGAAGACTCCCTGGAAAAGACTCTGATGTTGGGAAAGATTGAGGGCACTAGGAGAAGGGGACGACAGAGGACGAGATGGTTGGACAGTGTTCTCGAAGCTACGAACATGAGTCTGACCAAACTGCGGGAGGCAGTGGAAGACAGGAGTGCCTGGCGTGCTCTGGTCCATGGGGTCACGAAGAGTCGGACACGACTAAACGACTAAACAACAACAACTAGGCAAAGCAGAGCTAGTTGGCCAGCAGTTTGTCTTGTAGGGATGGTGAGAGGGCTCCTGCCCCAAATGTGGGAACAGCCGGTGTGCTCCCTGCCTGCCTGATAGTCACAGGTACCGTTTTGGGGCATAGGGTATAAAGTGTGGGAAAGAACGAGCAAAATGCAATAAATAAGAGCTGAGCAACATGATCAGCCAGACCCAAGTGCTTTCACCCACTACTGAACTATAGTTCCGTGCAGCCCCTTTATTTAAAAACATATGCTAGTTTTCATTATTCACTAAAACTAATCAGAAAACAAAATCTTAAGTTTTTTAATTACAGTACTAAAAATAAAATGTGCCATTCCCATTTGCAACCTTGCATAATACATTCTGTTTGCATTTTAACACGCAGTATTTTCTCACTGCCACCCTAAATCTGTTTCTCTGCAACATAGATCCATGATTCCTTGGCACATTTGGCCTTCCTCTTCCCTACAGCACCCTAAAGGCATCTGAAAGCTGTCAACAACTAAAAATAACCTGTTCTTGCAGGCTTTCCAAGGAGGCCGTCCATCCCAGCCTTTTCATTCACTTTTTGGTTTCTTTCTGCTCTAAATAATCTTCTGTTTGTTACGTTTGCAAAAGTATGGGAGACAACCACATATAGCACATGAAACTGAACAAGGAGAACTGCAACCTTATTCACAAGATCCTTTTTCGCAGAGATGTTTTTATCAGTGCAGTTCAACATGGGTTTTGCCCCCATTTGTAACAAAATGTCTGTTTCCTACAGACAGAAGACTCAAATTTGATTTGGGCAAATATGCATAGATGTGCTTTTAATCTTTTCGCTATAATGGGGAAACGAGCACGATTTCTTTTTCACTCCAAAATGCCATTGTTGTTGATATGAACATACAAGGCAGCTTGGCATAAAAATGCTTGGCATACACAAGAAGAGTGAGCTGAGCAATACCACGATTGCAAGCCGTTCTGCGGCAAATAATTCACTCAAAACCAGCCACATTTTTCCTACTTTTCTGGCTACTTCAACCATAAGATAATAAAGCCCTGGAAACACTGTGTAGTTGTTCAAAACCATTTTTTTACAATGTGCATACACTTACACATTCAGCATTCACTTTAAGTAACTTATTTACTTTAAGTAACCCCTCCACTGAGAATAATGAGCGGTTGGGATAAGACGGTCTCGATTTTGGCCATTAACATAATAATAATAATAATAATAGTAATAATAATAATAAATTGGGTCCACGTTTCTTGGAAGGTGTCTCTATTCGTTATGGCTTTCAATTGCCCTCCTGTCTCTGATGAGATGCTCAGACACTGCTGTATCCCAGACATTATTTTCCCATACCTTCAAGGGTATTTCAATCTGGTTCTTCCATTGCTGAGCTATCGCTAATCGTGCTGTGGTTCAGTAGGAAGCCTACTAGTTCATTGGGGCACAGGGTGGAGACTAAGTCTATGTCCAAAGATAGTTGGGCGAAGGCAGGATTTGGAGAAAGGTGTTAGCCTGCAGTTGCAGATATAATGGAGAATACTTTATCCCAAAAGTTTGTAACCAAGCTTTCCACAGCCCTCCCAACATAATGGGGAAAGGGAGTGTAAGGGGGAGGGATTATAGAGAACCCTCCCCCCTCATCAGAAGCAGCCTGTCTCCCAGCAGTCATGAGAGCAAGGGGTCTGAAGGGGTGAGTCAGGAAACGGAGAGGGAGTGCCAGGGCTCTGACAACATCAAAGAGCCCCTGCTCCATAGGCAAGAAGAGAGGGAGGCGGAAAGAGTGGACAGGAATAGGTCAGACAGAAGACCCGTGTCCCCCCCCGACGCCGGAATTGCGGAGGAGGAGGAAAGGGAGGCGCTTCTCAGTTCCGAGGTTTTTATGCTGGTCCCGAACGCGGAAGGGGGTAGTGCAGGAATCTGACTCGAGCGGGTAGACATGAAATGAGCAATCCGTTACACTGTAAATAAAGTGCACCAATAAAAACGTCTGAAAGACAAGCATGTGGACGGTCATTACTCAAGAGTAGTCACAACAAACCCTGACAGGGAGGGATTAATTTTTGCCAGCCTGACTGGTGTCCAGTGCCATTGGAGGATGACCTTGAGCAAGGGCCTCCAGTAAGCAAGCAAAAATGTTTTTTGGGGGAGGGAGTGGTGGTGATGATGGCTGTTACAACTTATACCTCATTTTTCTGTCAAACAACACAGAGCAATTTACTCAAAAGGGCATAACTACTGTGCTTTGAAACAGGTACACATTTCACAATGCTGGTGACAACAGCAACAGTTCTAATATATTAAATGTCATCAATGGAAGGAATAATTCTGACCACTTACTTTTCAATGCTGGCTCTAAGGTGAAGATATTTCTCAGCCAGCTGCTTTCAGCAAGGGATATTTTTGTATTCAGCAAGAGAAACCACCCAAGATTCCAGGGAAACCTGAAATAAAAAGAACATTTCTTAAGAAAAGTGTGTGAGACCAGAAACAACACGGAAAAGAGATACCATCACCTCCTGGAAGCATATATTCATACAAAAACCTCTATCTCTTTTCTCCTATAGTTCTTATTCATTTGTTGGGAAACAAACATACACACGACCTTCGAAATAACCAACAAATCAGGAATAGCTGTTAAAAAAAAAAGAAGGCTGGCCAATGTAGTAACAAAGCTGCCTAAATAGAGAAATAAAACCAGCACACTGCCATGTGATGTTGTCTGTTGATTTTGTGAAGCTACATTTTCTACTTTTCCATTATTTATGTAAATAAATACCCTTATTGTAGACAAAGTGCAATGCCAAGTTTGGACAAAAGGTATTTACTGTCCCCTGCAAGCAAACACAGAAACAGGACCAGAGTGTGTTCCATGGATTAATTTCAAACTCATCACGTAATCTTGTGATATTTCCCATGAGATCTCCAAACAGGTTGAAGTACTGAGACATTATTTCCATATTTATTGGAAATAATGCAGGAGCTAAGGCAAGGCACTATTCCCTCTGAGTACTCTCGTGATGAGAATGAAATTAACTCCTACTGCCACTGCAAGATACTTTTTCTTTGGCGAGTGCAATATTCGCCTCAAGCGACTAACTCCCTTTTCTGTATTATTATGATTTGTTGTTGTTTAGTCGTTCAGTCGTGGCCGACTCTTCGTGACCCCATGGACCAGAGCACGCCAGGCACTCCTGTCTTCCACTGCCTCCCGCAGTTTGGTCAAACTCATGTTCGTAGCTTCGAGAACACTGTCCAACCATCTCGCCCTCTGTCGTCCCCTTCTCCTAGTGCCCTCAATCTTTCCCGACATCAGGGTCTTTTCCAGGGAGTCTTCTCTTCTCATGAGGTGGCCAAAGTATTGGAGCCTCAGCTTCAGGATCTGTCCTTCCAGTGAGCACTCAGGGCTGATTTCCTTCAGAATGGATAGGTTTGATCTTCTTGCAGCCCATGGCATTCTCAAGAGTCTCCTCCAGCACCATAATTCAAAATCATCAATTCTTTGCCGATCAGCCTTCTTTATGGTCCAGATCTCACTTCCATACATCACTACTGGGAAAACCATAGCTTTAACTATGCTTAAAACATATATATGCATAAAACCATAGCTTTAACATAGCTTTAATTATTATGATAATACAGCATAAACTAATACAGAAATAATCAGATTCTTGGAAATTATGTCCAATTTGCAGTGGCCCAAAATCAAGCCCAGGTTTTATCAAGCCCAGGGGGTTTTTTAAATAAAAAATAAAAAAATTCCTTCCAGTAGCACCTTAGAGCATAGCTGTCAAGTTCTCCCTTTTATAAAGGGAAATTCCCTTATGCTGAATAGGCTTCCGCACGAGAAAAGGGAAAACTTGACAGCTATGCCTTAGAGACCAAGTTTGTCATTGGTATGAGCTTTCGTGTGCATGCACACTTCTTCAGATACACAGCACTTTTAAAATGATCTTTATTGAGTTTATAAACAAAGAAAATAATAATAAGAAAGAAAATATGAATAGCAAAGAATTTCCCATAAAGGAAAAAGGTCGCATTTAAGTTTACAAACTGCTCATATCTGTGTTCTAGTTCAATTAATTGTTGCTACCTACATATAATTTGTAAGGGACCCAGGTGGCGCTGTGGTTAAACCACTGAGCCTAGGGCTTGCTGATCAGAAGGTCAGCGGTTCGAATCCCTGTGACGGGGTGAGCTCCCGTTGCTCGGTCCCAGCTCCTGCCAACCTAGCAGTTCGAAAGCATGTCAAAATGCAAGTAGATAAATAGGAACCGCTACAGCGGGAAGGTAAATGGTGTTTCCATGTGCTGCTCTGATTTGCCAGAAGCGGCTTTGTCATGCTGGCCACATGACCTGGAAGCTACACGCTGGCTCCCTCGACCAATAATGCGAGATGAGCGCCACAACCCCAGAGTCGGTCACGACTGGACCTAATGGTCAGGGGTCCCTTTACCTTTACCTTACATATAATTTAATATGCCTATATACAATGTAACAAACAGAAATAAAAAGAAATGTGAATACTTCCGATTAAGTCCATAATACTCTTCCTGCTGTAACCATTAGATCCAAAGACCGTCTTCCCACTTATATCCATTATTTAATTTCATCATTATTGGTTTTTTGTATTGATACCATATGTTGTTACTCATTCTTCTAACGGCAGAAAGCCTCTATTGCAGTATCCTTGGAGATATTCTCTCCAAGCCCAGTTTTTGATGCAAACTTCACAAGGGCATTCTGATATAAGGGGACTGAAACTTTCAAAAAAAAAATTACAGAGTTTTTGGCACAGGCAGCCATTTTGAGAAGACTGCTGTAGAGCCGAGGTGAATGAACAGAGACAATTTTCTCTCTGCAGAAGAGGGAGACCTGCTAGTGTTGAGAATGAGCCAGCAAAGAGGTTCTGCTGGGACTGGCTTTGCACTGACAGTGCCCTGTTTTACTGCTTTGGGTCACTTATGTAAACCTCTTATATACTGATTGGTTATTTTTGATTACTTAATTTCTATACTGCTTAATATATTTTAAAAAAATATCTCCCCAAGCAGTGTACAAAAAGCTGAAGCAACAACCGACAACTATATATTTAAAATATAGTTACTTCTAAAAAATGTTACAGTAAAACAAAACTGCCTATCTATCTATATCTATATCTATAATCTACCAATCTCAATTCATTTTCCTTCTGACACATCTTCCCTCTCAGCTCACCTACAAAAATCTCACAATGATAAGTTCCTGGAAACTTGCCTTCTAAGGACAGGCCCAAGGTGGGTGGTCGGTCCTTCCTCAGGCTGCCCCCCACTATGTCCCACTCAGCTGCCCTCCCCACACCCAGTTAAGCAGGTTTCTTGAGCAGGGGTCCCCAAACTTCCGCTGCTGAGGGCCAGTGCTGCCAGCGCCGATTGTGCTGTGGGCCGGAGCACGTGGGAGCGCGCACCCATATGTGTGCACACACACAATTTCCGGCGCACTTCCAGGTCACCAGAACACCGGAAATAGCTTGTGCACATGTACATGGGCCTCTTCTGGCCCAGAAGTGCACTGGAAATGACCCTTGCCCATGCGCATAAGCTATTTCCGACGCTCTGGCAACCCGGAAGCGGGCAGCCGTGCCATGCCGCGCATTTAAGAGTGGGTGGCGGCAGCGGGTGGCAGGGGTTGCTGGGGGCCACATAAAAGAGCCTTGCGGGCCACATCCGTCCCCCGGGCCTTAGTTTGGGGAAGCCTGTTCTTGAGTTTCCCAAGTGTTCCAGAGGGTAGGAGAAGGCCCAGCTCTCAGTTCTTCACTCTCTGTCCTCTCCTCGGCCTCCAGCTGCTATGCACGTATTTACCGGTATGTGCCTATCATGAATGTAGTTGAGAGTTTATGCTTTTGTTTATCTCTGATAAGTCCTTTGTTGTGACTCTCCCCAGAGACCCTGAATAAAAAAATATATAAAACATATAAACATATGTTTATATGACATATAAAATCATAATAAAATCTCAGCTCCCACTCCTGCTACAATACAGGCATCTCCAAACAAGTTGAGTTGCAATCGCTCCCAGTGAATCCATTGCCTACTGTCTCCTTCAACGTGGATCTTGTGGAAGATTGCCTGGCAAACTTAACAATGGATGCTTCTGCTAGTTAGTAAATGAAAGGGTTAAGGACCACAGAGCTATAAATTTCTAGAGAACACTCGCCTAGGTCACACTCAACTTTGGAGAAGAAGTGAGACTTTTTCTTGGTCTCTCCAATCTCTCGCAAGCAACATTGGAACAGAGCAGACATGCCTTAACATAGCTTTCTCATCTTTAGATATGTTTCAGAGGCAGCTTGTGCTGCATTTTCAACAAAGAACCTACATTTCCTATCACTGCTATTAAGGAAAATGCAAGTCTGAAATCTAGTAACTGTGAGTAAAGCATTTTAAACTAACGTGCTGTCTGTGGTCTGTTTTATTGAAAAGGGGGGAAAGGGAGCCAGCTGACTTTAGGAAGATTTAAAAACCAACTCCAATGCTTTAGTAAATCTGCCTAACAAAAGGGATTTTAACTCTGCTACTGGGGCTCTTTATGTATAAGCCCCGTGTTTTTTAAAAAAAACAGGCATTGGCCATTTTTTCTTTGTGCTACCCCCCCCCCCCCATGGCTCTGTAGAGGATCGATTATAATTAATATATCCTCTTACTAATACCCATCAAATCTATGCTATCTTCCATTATCATTTGTAAATTTAAAGTCAACAAAAGGGCATTAGACTCCTTTCTGGAAATGTTAAGCCAAAATATGAACACCTAAAATGTCACTCTTTTCTCTCTCCCAGACCTCAAGAACTGGAAAATTGGGCAACCAAGATGGTGATGGGTCTGGAAACCAAGCCACAGAGGAACAGTTGGGGGGAGTTGGGTATGTTTAGCCTGGATGAGAGGAGACTGAGAGGATATATGATAGCCATCTTCAAATATCTAAAGAGCTGTCATGTGGAAGATGGAGCAAGTTTGTTTTCTGCTGCTCTGGATGGTGGGACCTGAACCAATGGCTTCAAGTTACAAGAAAGGGATTCTGACTAAACATCAGGAAGAACTTCCTGGTGGTCAAGAGTGGAATGGACAACTTCAGTAGGTGGTGGACTCTCCTTCATTTGAGGTTGTTGTTTGTTTTCAAAGGTTGGGTGGCCACCTGCCATGGATGCTTTAGTTGAGATTCCTGTATTACAGGTGGTTAGACTAGATGAGCCTCAGAGTCCCTTCCAATTCTACCATTCTATGGTTGTATTATTAAATCTCCCATCTCTGGCAAGTCCATCAACTGGCCAAATCCCCACTTTTTTCTTCTCCCTTTCCCCTAGCGTTTGCTTTTAAGCTCAGTCACGTCCCCATTTCCTGAGGAGATCACTTCTCTCTCTTCCCCACGCAATGTTCTTTTCTTCTTCCTTGGCCGCCTCAGTCCCAAATCCCATGTTCTCCTTCCCTCAGTATCCACAGCAACTCAATGTCAAAATGAAACATTTATCCTCGCCATTTCCTCTTCTCTTCTGATTCTTGGAACTTTTACAAAGCTCTACAAACTCCCTTCTTCTTCTGACCACCTCACCTTCTCTTCCTAGAGTAAGTGGCTCTTGTTGGCTTCCCTTTTCCTTTGGGTACCACTTTCACCTCCTACAGCAAACCGTCTGGACAGGCCTCGTGCCTGACCATTTTGCACTTCTGGTTACCTTCCTTCCATGGGACTAGAGCCTTAGCTCTGTTCCTGTCTTATTCAGCAAGCTCTCCCCCGCCCCCTTTCCCTGTATCCTAGTTTGATTATAAACTCCTTCAGACTTAAATGTAAAGTCGTGACCGACTCTGGGGTTGCGCGCTCATCTCGCATTATTGGCCGAGGGAGCTGGCGTATAGCTTCCAGGTCATGTGGCCAGCATGACTAAGCCGCTTCTGGCAAACCAGAGCAGCACATGGAAACGCCGTTTACCTTCCCGCTGTAGCGGTTCCTATTTATCTACTTGCATTTTGACGTGCTTTCGAACTGCTAGGTTGGCAGGAGATGGGACCAAGCAACGGGAGCTCACCCCGTCACAGGGATTTGAACTGCCGACCTTCTGATCAGCAAGCCCTAGGCTCAGTGGTTTAACCACAGCGGTTTAACCTTCCCTTCAGACTTAGCATATTGCAAAGTTCCCATCTCACTAATAATCAATAGCTTTTGGAGAAAATGTGTAGTGTGTGCGGGAAACAACAATGTACAGCAGACGCTCAGGAGGCACGTTCACAACCCGCAGCGTTCACAACCTGCAGTGCCTGCAGTCTGCGCATGCGCGGGTCGCGATTCATAGCTTCTGCATGCGCGAGCGGCGAAACCCGGAAGTAACCCATACCGGTACTTCCAGGTTCGGCGCAGTGCGCAACCCGAAAATGCGCAATCTGAAGCGTCTGTAACCTGTGGTATGACTGTAGAGACCCTTGCTTTTGTTATGTTAGTTATGGAACAATGAGATGGCAGCAATGAAGAGTGGGCTCCACATCCACTTTGTTGTTGTTGTTTAGTCGTTTAGTCGTGTCCGACTCTTCGTGACCCCATGGACCAGAGCACGCCAGGCACTCCTGTCTTCCCCTGCCTCCCGCAGTTTGGTCAAACTCATGTTCGTAGCTTCGAGAACACTGTCCAACCATCTCGTCCTCTGTCCTTCCCTTCTCCTTGTGCCCTCCATCTTTCCCAACATCAGGGTCTTTTCCAAGGATTCTTCTCTTCTCATGAGGTGGCCAAAGTATTGGAGCCTCAGCTTCAGGATCTGTCCTTCCAGTGAGCACTCAGGGCTGATTTCCTTCAGAATGGATAGGTTTGATCTTCTTGCAGTCCATGGGACTCTCAAGAGTCTCCTCCAGCACCATAATTCAAAAGCATCAATTCTTCGGCGATCAGCCTTCTTTATGGTCCAGCTCTCACTTCCATACATCACTACTGGGAAAACCATAGCTTTAACTATACGGACCTTTGTCGGCAAGGTGATGTCTCTGCTTTTTAAGATGCTGTCTAGGTTTGTCATCGCTTTTCTCCCAAGAAGCAGGCGTCTTTTAATTTCGTGACTGCTGTCACCATCTGCAGTGATCAAGGAGCCCAAGAAAGTAAAATCTCTCACTGCCTCCATTTCTTCCCCCTCCATTTGCCAGGAGGTGATGGGACCAGTGGCCATGATCTTGGTTTTTTTGATGTTGAGCTTCAGACCTTATTTTGCGCTCTCCTCTTTCACCCTCATTAAAAGGTTCTTTAATTCCTCCTCACTTTCTGCCATCAAGGTTGTGTCATCTGCATATCTGAGGTTGTTGATATTTCTTCCGGCAATCTTAATTCCGGCTTGGGATTCATCTAGTCCAGCCTTTCGCATCCACCATCCCACGCAAAAACCTATTCAGCTGTTAATCAGCAGCCTGAGCCATTTCTCTTAGGAACAGAATTTCAAGAACCAGGCTGGGGAAATAAGACAGTGGCTCTTTATTGTCCAACTAATTAAATGTAATTAAATTGATAGCAGCCCCGAATTGAAAGCATTACAAAAATAAAAAAGCATTTGCTTTACATTTATAAAGACGAGAGTGACTACGTCCTTCTGGGGTAATTACTGGTATTACAAAATACTTGGCGGCAGAGTTCCTGACAGTGTGTCAATTTAGACTGCCAGGATTCATTAGCAGATGTAGGACTGATAAATAATTGAGTTAATTTTTACCTGACTGACAGTGCCGAGATGATGGAAAGTATCTTGTTTTGTGAATTTAAATAAATCTGTCCCCACGAAATCCGCCCACATATAGCTTCACATCAGTTCAGCCACTGCATCACTCCAGTGACTTTCAAAGGTCTGGAAATTTGCTAAACACATACTTTTAAAGATTAGAAAAGAAATGCATGCATGATTGTTATCTTTTGTACAACGTACAATATCCCTTTTTCCCAGTCCTCCAGAGGATGTAGCCCACAGGGATCAATGGTTCTGCTCAAACTCTGTTACAAATCTTCTGCCAGCCATTTGGGACTAGGAACTATTTGGACACTCTGACAATTTAGCGCTCCCCCAAATAACCAGATTTTGCTGAGATTTCAGCCACATGCATCCTCTTAGGGCATGAAATGGTCCAGATTTTAAGCTTTCAGTAACAAAACGTCTCTGACCCTGGTAGGAAAGGGACAGGCAGTATTCTGACCACATTTCTCCAGGATGATAAGGAACTCTTTGGGTTGAGCCAAGTCAACAAGCTACAAACCCACCTACGGTAACACTAACCTCATCCTGAGATTCCAGGCTCTTATTTGGCTTTGCGATAAGCACAAGGTGAGTTTTTGTGCAAGATCTCTGGGATTGTCCTGCCCAGAATGATGTTTTTAAACAAATCTGGGAGGTGGGGAAAGAAAGCTGATCCAAATTTAGGTGGTTCAATGATGCCAACGTAAGTTTCATATTTCCTATAGATCCTCCTCAAAAAGAGTTAACTCCTTCTGGACTCAATCAGTTGGTAATTCAAAATAAATAGGCTCTCTCCCCCACCCCCAACAATAGCTACATCCCTTGATTTGGGACTGCCTGATGTGGTAAACATGACGATCCAACTTCAGTTTCTTGAGGTACCAAACAGGGGACAGGCTAGCAGCTGAATCTAAGAGTGACTGAAGCTAACTACCTCTCCTGATAAGTTCTCTATTCCACTTACCTACTTTCCCATTTTAAAAAACAGATACATTCCTGCTCCGATGATCTCGGAGAGCAAGATGAAAGGTGAAATATAAATGATATTATTAAAGACGAACACACCTAATCTCAGATTTTGTCTGGTTGACTCTAGTCTTTTCTTACAAATAATCCATTCCTCCTAAACTCTTGGCCCTTTTAAGCTTCTAGAGATCAAATGAATGTGATCAAATCCACCTGTTCTTTAGATCTAAGTGGGGAGAGGGGAAGCTACTTAGATCCTAAAATCCTTTTTGAATTAAAAAGACTGGATAATCTCTCCTTGAGCTTCATCCTTTGTTACAGCAGAACATGTTGTACATCAAGTACAAATAGTGGTGGAGACATCACACACTCCATTACACTTGGGTAAGTCCATTGCGCCCACTGAGCCTAATGAATCCAAGCCAGTCTGCAACATCTCTTCTTCCTTATTTGCTACATATTAGGTGTGCAAAAGATTGATATGAATCCTAAATAATGAGCAAAGGTGGGGTGCCTTGGAAAGATTTGGGACTTCTACAAAATGAGGCTAATCTGTACAGGCCAGGCCTTTGTTGCGGCAGAAACCCCTGAGCACTTTGCAGCCTTGGTGATCCCGACTTTTTCTTTTGAAATAAAAAAAAGCTGCAGACAAGCCTATGTGAATAGTGAAATGATGTTTCTAAGTTTAACTGTTAAGGCTAGGACATGTGGAGAGATGTAAGAGGTTTGCCAAAGCAAAATGTACAACTCTGGCTTAAGGTAAAAGAGGGGATCAGGGAGGGGAGGGGCCTCTTTTGTGACTGACAGGTCTAGCTTGTAACCAGAAGGAATGATTTTACCAGCACATACCAATCCCAGTGCTTTGAGGACAGGAAGAGTTTTCAAAGAGCAAAATACTTGGTCTCCTTTAAGCCTAAGGAAGATGCCAGGACAGGTTGGGTAGAGGTAAACGTGAGATCTCTATTGTGACTGACAGGTCAAGTTTCTAAATTCCTGGATCAAAAGCCCCTGGAGCTATTTGACTGCATACTTATGTGTACTTTCTCTCTTGCTACTTTCAGAAAAATAGCCCCAGGGGCTCCTACATTGTTTTGTGGGAAATTTGTCTGAAAGTGAATCTTTGTTTAAGGACCCTAAAAAGCTTGCAGAAAAAAACACTGCAGCTATCCTGCAAATTTCATCCATTTTTGTCAAAATAAAACAAAGAGCTAATGTTTAATTTCCCAATAATGAAAGGGGGCAATTGAGCAGATCCCAAAAACTATAATGACAGTCCACGTGGGAAAACCCCACAGGCATCTTTCTTAAATTTGCCACAATTCATGCCCACAAATTTCATCCAATTCTGCCCCAAAATGTTAGAGAGGCTTCTCTTTGCTGGTAACTGAACCGGCTGTATCTATTCCAGAGGTGCTAACATGCCTGCAAATTTCCTCCACTTCTGTCAAAAGGAAAGGAAATGAATGGATGAAGGAGGAAGACATGGGCTCAGACTGATGAGATGAATTGAGGCAACCTATGAAGCACCTCAGATCTGGGGTGGGGGCTGATTTACAAAGCACCAAATCTGGATTTGAACCAAATCACCTCACATATGTCCTGCACAAAGCTCCCTGTAGTTATTTATTTAGCTTTACCACCCAATAATATAACAACATTCCAGCCTTTCCTAAAGACAACTGAAAAGCTATTAAAAGAGGGGGGTGGAACGTTGCTTTTGAATAAAGGAAAGAAAACTGCACATTTAAAATTGTGCCTGTTTTGTGGACCAAAATTCAAGATGCTCTCTATTATAACACCACAGTTTCCCCTAGAGCAGGGGTCCCCAGACTTACCCGCCTTCGGGCCGGAGGGCGGGAGAGTGCGCACACAGTGGGCCGGAGGGTGGGGGAGTGCGCGTCAGTGCGCATGCGCACACCCATTTACTGGCGCGGTGGCGCGCTTCCAGGCCGGGAAAATCGCCGAAAATTGTGCGCATGCGTATGGCCTCCCCCGACCTAGAAGTGCACCTCCCCCGACCCGGAAGTGCACCGGAAATGACCTCTTCTGGGTCGGGAGAGGCCCATACACATGCGCAGAAACGATTTTTGGCATTTTTTTCTGATCTGGAAGTGCGCCGCCGCGCAGCGCGCTGTAAGAGCAGGCGGCGGCAGCAGCGGGCGGCGGGGGTCGTCGCGGGCCGGATTGGGAGGCCAATTGGGCCGTATCCGTCCCGGGGTCCGTAGTCTGGGGACCCCTGCCCTAAAAAGGGACCCCTGACCACTAGGTCCAGTGGTGACCGACTCTGGGGTTGCGCGCTCATCTCGCATTATTGGCTGAGGGAGCCGGTGTATAGCTTCCAGGTCATGTGGCCAGCATGACAAAGCCGCTTCTGGCAAACCAGAGCAGCACATGGAAACACCGTTTACCTTCCCACTGTAGCGGTTCCTATTTATCTACTTGCATTTTGACGTGCTTTCGAACTGCTAGGTTGGCAGGAGCTGGGACCAAGCAACGGGAGCTCACCCCGTCGCAGGGATTCGAACCGCCGACCTTCTGATCGGCAAGCTCTAGGCTCTGTGGTTTAACCACAGCGCCACCTGGGTCCCCTAGAGTATGTGAAAAATACAGTGCCTTGGAGGATTTTCCCTCTGGGCCTCCTCCATTGCACCATATTGTCAATGTTCTCTGCCCCACACCAGCCACCTGTCAATGACGGAAAGAGACAAGACTCTTCAAATATGGGATAAGGTCAAATGGTGGAAGGGGTGGACAAGGTTAACCTGCCAAAGCCAAAAGTATCTGAAAGAATTTCTTTTTCCTTTTTTTACCCTCTTCACTCAGCTTCTGTTACACTGGGTGAGGGCAATCAGGAAAAAATGAACCTCTGGTTTGATCCTAGCTATAGGACTGGGCATGCCAATTCCAACTTATATTTTTATGTGCGTACAGTCCATATCTGCAGTGGTTGAGTGCAAAGGTCATCCAATGGTGCATGTAGGCACGAGTGAAAAGTTATTTGACCCCCAAGGCTCCACAAATATTGATCTAATTTGGCGGGATGGGATACCTCCTTAGAACTACCAAGGCTAGAAAACATTCCAGGAGCTACAAGACATTCAATGGTGCTGTGCTGACAAATTATCTTCCTCCCCAGTTTATACTTCTACGCTCAGTCACTGCGAACACAAACCTGAGATTGTACTTCAATGGTGATAAAACACATATGCCTGCTTACCATTTTCCCAGGTTTAATGTTGAATTCAGATCAACATTCAACAACTGTCACAGAGAGAAACAAAAACTACAGAATACCTTGTGGCACCTTTTATAGAATCCCCACAGTGACAGAACTTCACAGATGAGAAATAGAAGGACTACAAAGAGAATTCCATTGAAGCTAACATGAAAAGCAGAAAGGCATTTGCCTACAGAAAGCTCAGCTGTGCGGTAGCTATTTGGTTCGGAGAAACAATGGAGTCCCTCACTGGGAGCCACAAGCCTAGTTGACCTTTGTTCATGAGACTCCTCAATTCACCATGGATTTATTTAAGCAATTTATATACCCCTTAACTACAATAGTCTCTTAAGTGGCTTTTGGCATTCAAGGTGCATGTTTTTAGGGCCTACCTTATTTTTTTATTGTTGCTGGTTTAAATCACTTGCCATTTTATAACTTGCCCTGGGACCTTAAGATGAAGGGCAGGAAATAATAAAATAGCAGTAACAATAATATTTAGGCTAGCCAGTTTTTCCCCAGCACAAACATTTCTTTTCATGCCAACCTTACAATCTCCATGAGCCACACTGAGCATCTGGGCCAATTTCAGTTGCCAATTTCTCAGGCCAATCCCTCCTCTTTAGCTTACAGGCAGCATCTCAGATCAATCTCAGACATGCTGAAGATCCAGGGCACCAGTGTAATAGATTGATTTTATATTACTATTCAGCACACACACGCCTTGAAAATGGTTCCAGTGGGAACACGAGGGTGTGGAAACATGATGGCAGCATAACTTTCTCAAGCTGGGAACATGGTGGTCAGGTGGGCTTTTCTTGTGCTGAGTCCTCTGGGAAAGTGGAGTTAATGAAGAATAAATTTGTCTCCCCTACCCCACCTCTGCAGAGTCCACGGCCTCATCTTTGAACATGGGGGAACATGCATACTTGGAGGATAAATAGGGGGAAAGGAGCCACAGAGCCCGTATGTGGGGGTGTGCAGCAGCTGCTGGTCTTGAGTTGGGGGGGGGGACTAGACTTTACAGACCCCAGCTCATACCTGCGAAGTTCCTCTCTGAAAAATAAGGGACCGGACCAAAATTAGCATACCGGAAGTAGCGCGGCAGCCATTTTGGAACTGGGCGGAGCGTGTTCAGAAGTGACTTTTGATGCTGCTGTGCCCAGTTCCAAAATGGCTGCCGCACCAGAAGTCGCACTGCAGCCATTTTGGAACTGGGCAGAGCAGCATCAAAAGTCGTTTCTGAGCATGCTCCGCCCAGTTCCAAAATGGCCGTCGCGCCAGAATAAACCGGGGAAAAACAAAAAAATCTGTTTTTTCGTCTGGGGACAGCTGGAAAAACGGGGGTTTCCCGGGGAAAACGGGAGACTTGGCTGCTATGGGGAACATGTTTGTCCATGCTAATCACTCTGAGCCCTGGGGGTAGAGTAAGATACAAGTAGGAATTTAAAAAACCACATTTTATTAAGTATTAATTGGTTTTCTTCTGCAAGCAGCTTTATAAACTCCAGGTCATTAAGACCACTAGAAAATCACTGCATTGCTGAAAGTGGGGAAAACTTTATCATCAAAGTGGAAGCACTTTGGTGATCCAGCTGCCCATGCTACAACCAATGTAAGAGCCTGATGGAGCAGGCTGGTGTCCATCTCACTCAACATCTTGTTCTCACGGTGGCCAACCAGGTACTGTACCCATAGAAAGCTCACAAGCAGGACCCGAGCACAAAAGCTCCTGCGGTTTCCAACAACTGGTATTTAGAAGCACACTTCCACCAACAGCAGCATCCTCCTCCATCATGAATTTGTCTAAGGCTCTTTTAAAGCCACCCAAGTTGAGGGACATCACTGCCTCATATGGTAGCAAATTCCAGTTGAACTATATGCTGGGTGAAGAAGTGCTTCAACCAAAAAGAGTCTGCGGAAGAACGAGGCCACTGGACGGGATGCAGTTGCCAGGAAGGTCTCCCATTGCGAGCAAACAACTAGGTGGTTGGCATGCCAGCTAGGCATGAAGCTGGCTGAGAATTAATGTTCTTCTTCTCCATTTCTAAACAAATATTTTTAAGAGCTCTATTTGCATCGTGCTTTCCTGTGCTCCAAATGCTACCTCTTGAATCCCAAGCCGGAATTAAGATTGCCGGAAGAAATATCAACAACCTCAGATATGCAGATGACACAACCTTGATGGCAGAAAGTGAGGAGGAATTAAAGAACCTTTTAATAAGGGTGAAAGAGGAGAGCGCAAAATATGGTCTGAAGCTCAACATCAAAAAAACCAAGATCATGGCCACTGGTCCCATCACCTCCTGGCAAATAGAAGGGGAAGAAATGGAGGCAGTGAGAGATTTTACTTTCTTGGGCTCCTTGATCACTGCAGATGGTGATAGCAGTCACGAAATTAAAAGACGCCTGCTTCTTCGGAGAAAAGCAATGACAAACCTAGACAGCATCTTAAAAAGCAGAGACATCACCTTGCCTACAAAGGTCCGTATAGTTAAAGCTATGGTTTTCCCAGTAGTGATGTATGGAAGTGAGAGCTGGACCATAAAGAAGGCTGATCGCTGAAGAATTGATGCTTTTGAATTATGGTGCTAGAGGAGACTCTTGAGAGTCCCATGGACTGCAAGAAGATCAAACCTCTCCATTCTGAAGGAAATCAACCCTGGGTGCTCACTGGAAGGACAGATCCTGAAGCTGAGGCTCCAATACTTTGGCCACCTCATGAGAAGAGAAGAATCCTTGGAAAAGACCTTGATGTTGGGAAAGAGGACGAGATGGTTGGACAGTGTTCTCGAAGCTACGAACATGAGTCTGACCAAACTGTGGGAGGCAGTGGAAGACAGGAGTGCCTGGCGTGCTCTGGTCCATGGGGTCACGAAGAGTCGGACATGACTAAACAACTAAACAAAAACAACAAAATGCTTCATAAAACCATGTATGGAAGGTGAGTATTATCTCCAAAGTGAAGTTTGGAGTCTGAGGATAAATGAGCAGCTTGCCTCAAGCTGTCTAGCCAGAACATGCAGAGGTCCAATGCAGACCAAGAGCTTTCTAATGCATAGCTCAGTCTCTTAGCCCAATATGCTGCACCAGTTCTCTAATGTTCAACTATCAAGCGCCTCTACTGGACTTTTAAAATAAATGCTGGCAAATTGAAGGCCACATCCTTTAAACACTGCTTGGCATGAAGATGCAGTAAGGCACAAAACAAAAAACCTCTTCAAATGCCCCCGTCACTTAGCTTAATGAATGTATGCAAATTGCTAGATTAAAGGAAATGCCTGGGACCACTTCAATAAGGAACAGACTTAGGAGGAAATCTATAGAGATACAGCAATCCAATTTGTTTTTGAAATAAAGCTTGTTGTTTTTCTCAAGATAATTTCATTACACAAAACAGTGAACCCGTATTTTAGTCTCCTAGAAGGGAAGATTATAAGCATTTCACTACAGTCACAGGCAGGAAGTGAACATGTAGAAGCTGTTCTCTGCCCTTAGTTGTTGTTTTATTTATATAGAAAAGGCTGACTTTTATTTGCAAAGAAAAGATCGTTGCATTAATACTTATTTTATGGTACATTACTGTAATATAGAATATTTAAGGAAATCAATGCAGTGGGGTTCGTATATGTATGTCATCAAAATTTGCATGAAAGAGAGGAGGGTGCTGCCTCTATACCTCTTGACAGCTTAGGTAAAGGTAAAGGGGCCCCTGACCATCAGGTCCAGTCGTGTCCGACTCTGGGGTTGCAGCGCTCATCTCGCTCTATAGGCCGAGGGAGCCGGCATTTGTCTGCAGACAGCTTCCGGGTCATGTGGCCAGCATGACAAAGCTGCTTCTGGCGAACCAGAGCAGTGCACGGAAACGCCGTTTACCTTCCCACTGGAGTGGTACCTATTTATCTACTTGCACTTCGTGCTTTCGAACTGCTTTCGAACAGTGCTTTCGAACTGCTAGGTGGGCAGGAGCTGGGACTGAGCAGCGGGAGCTCACCCCATTGCAGGGATTCGAACCGCCGACCTTCTGATCAGCAAGCCCTAGACTCTGTGGTTTAACCCACAGCGCCACCTGGGTCCCTTGACAGCTTACCCTTCTCAAATAATACAAACCACAGCTCCTAGAATTCTTTAGGTTATAGGACTTCCGGTTTGCCGCCATTGCCGATCGGCGGGGATCGTCTCGGTCTCCGAGACCCCCACCGCCACCAAGAAGGGGGAGAGTCGCGCGAGCGCCGCGACCAGCCGTAGAACCCCAGATTGAGCGTTCTGGGGGCTTGGATTTCCCAGCTGTGCCCCATATAGTCACGATTCGCTGCCCGGAAAGCCCCCATGCCGGGGGCGCCGAGAGCAGAGGGAACGTGACGGAGCCTTGGGTCCAGTGCTACTTGGATGGCGGAAAGCTCCGATCCGACGACAAGGGAGCGGCAGATACCTTCAAAAATAGAATTCGACCGTGAGTAAAAGAACAAGACCTGATTTAGAAAAATTAAATTTGGACACGGGAGGGGAGTTTAAATTACAAGGGAACGGAGGTCGCTCCCCCCCCACCGATATTTCAAGCAACAGCTAACTAGCCTGCAGCCGTGCTTTTGAGACGACAAGAACTCTCTTAAGAAAGTTAACGTGAGCCCTTCCCTTAGGCGGCAGATCCAAGGGAAGAGAGGATTTTAATTTGGGATTTCTGCAAGGAACGTCGTGAGGCTAAACGATTCCCCCCTCCTGGACCCTGGGAGCGGGACTCTGGAAGCCATTACCAGTGGAGCCGGGAGGAAGCAAGGGGAAAGATTGTAGCCTTAAAATAGCCTTTATGTATCAATCTTGGTGAACTTTGGATGTATGGTTACAATATAGTGTGATCTTGAGGCAACTTTGAGAATTAAAAAGCCTTGAACTCTGGATGTTAAAAAAAGAGAGAGCCTTTATTATGGATAAAATAAATAAAAGACAATAGCAACACCCTGGGAACTAACGTACATGCCTCGTGGTGTAATACGAGAAGACAAAGAACTCAGCTAGACAAAACAACCGACATGCAGTCAGAAGAAATCCAACAGATTTTGGATTTTATCCAAGAAATGACTCAGGAACTGTGTAATCCCAATAGGATTTTACAGCCCCAAGTGGGGATTTTACAGCCCCAAGTGGAACAACCACAAGCGAAGGAGGAAGAACAGGACTGTAAGGAAAATTTTCAAGAAGAAGAAAAAAAGGAGCAGTCAGATGAAGAGCAACCAGTGAGAGTGGCAGAGAAGGACTTTTGTTGGATTCAAGACTCTCCAGATGGAGACGAAGTCTGGGGCTCTGGCCTGCCAGTGAGAGAGGGAGGCCAGACCTCAGTCAGAGACAATCAAATTGTGGTTGAAAAAGATGATTGGGACTGGTTTGGTGTATCTCTAGTGAGAGAAGAGGGACACAATCCAGTCAGGAGTCTCATGATAATGGGGGACAAGGAAAATGAAGATATGGGAGGGAGACAGGCTGAGTACTTAAAGCAACAAAAGGGGAAAAGGGGAGAATGGTCTGGAATGGAGTGGCTCAGGGAAGGTGTGGGGTAAAAATGTATTTTTTGTGAAGTATTATTTAAAGGACGGCTTATGAAGTTTAAGAATTGGAAAGGATTGAGGTTCAAGGTTTACGGATCTGGTGGTGGCTCTGAGGGAACTGCTACCCAGGAGAGGAAGGGGGAAGAATTAAGAAGTATTGTAAAACTTTATAAAGAGGGAGGATTTGGGAATATGATATATTTCTTAGAGAGAAATTAGAGGCTAAAGGATGTAATTAGAAGAAGTTAAGAGGGTTATCAAAGTTTGAACAAATAATAGTAGTGATGTAAGACTAAGAATTGGAATTGTTTAATTATTCGTGAGTACTGCAAAAGCTGTATAAGAGAGAGAGAGAGAAAAGAGTCGGGCAGGGGGGACGGGGAAGTCGATGATAAGATGTTAACAAGATTATGTGATGTTTTTATTTTTTATTTTTTTATTCTCTATTCTTTTATTTTTTTATCGTTTTTGTATCTTTTTTTCTTATTTTTCTTTTTCAATGTATCTTTTACAAAATCAATAAAAATATTATTTAAAAAAAAATAGAATTCTTTAGGTTATGTGCCTTAAATATAAGGTGCATACAGAGCCGAGACTTTTCAGAGCAAGAGACAATGGCATAAACAGTTGCCAAGAGAGAAAGTGCAGCAGATGTTTTCCACATGGGCTTGTAAGTTGGCCTAAATTCACCTCCAGATGTGTGAGTTAACTTGGGGAGATGGTTGCAGACAATTCTCCAGGAATATCTCATGCTTCAGCTTCACTGGAAGAAGCAAGAGTATAGTTGTTCATTTTATTAAGGCTGGAGAGGAAAACATACTGGTGGGTTGTGTGCCCTTCCATCTTATACAGTGGTACCTTGCAAGACGAATGCCCTACAAGACGAATTTTTTTGCAAGGCGAATGCGTCTTGCGAAAAATTCGTCTTGCGAATTGCGGTTTCCCATAGGAATGCATTGAAATTTAATTAATGCATTCCTATGGGCAAAAAAAGAAATTTCAATGCATTCCTATGGGAAACTGCGATTCGCAAGATGAATTTTTCGCAAAACGAATTGACTCGCGGAACGAATTAAATTCGTCTTGCGAGGCACCACTGTACTGGGAAATTTCAGTCATTTACATTTTAATGCTTTCAGTTGTTTACATTTAAGTTAAGCAGACCTCTTTCTAGAAAATAAGGAAAGCCTGTAGCTGTTGCAGCTTTAACCTCCAATGGTCTACTACCTGACTGCACACTTGAAACAAACTACTGTATTCTTCAGTGGGAACAGCCATTCTACTTCCTTTTTCTTGCTGCCTCTGAATCCTACAAACTGAGCTACACTAATGGTATGCGAGCCAAATTGAATAAAACTTCCCCCACTGCAACAAGCGGACACATTAGATAGAAAGATTGAACTGAGTACAATTTCAACAGATAAATATTGTGAATCTGTGTTGGTTTTTGTTTTATTGTGTACTTTTGTGTTGTGTTCTCTTTTTGTATTTTTATGTTGTGAACCACACTTGTTAACATCTCCCAGAGTAAACATAGTAGGCAAAGATAAATAAAATGCTGTGGCTGTAATTCCGTAAGAAAGCTCCGATAGAAGTTTCAATACTTCAGGAGGTCACAGAATAAATTCATCCAGTTTAACTACCTTAAAAAAATTGAGGAAATTTTCTTGCTTCAAAAATGCAAGATGGCTGTATTACTGTCACCAAGCAGTAACTTTGACATATTTTCCCTGGAAGGTGTTATCTAATAGATATCTCTCTGTGTATGTCAGGAGATATATAATGCAATATTTAGTATAAACACACAGTAGTAGGGGAAAAAAGGCCTTGGCTAGGGGCCACAGAGCACTGGATCACATCCACACTGTACATGTAAAGTACTCTTGTTGTTGTTTAGTCGTTTAGTCGTGTCCGACTCTTCGTGACCCCATGGACCATAGCACGCCAGGCACTCCTGTCTTCCACTGCCTCCCGTAGTTTGGTCAAACTCATGTTCGTAGCTTCGAGAACACTGTCCAACCATCTTGTCCTCTGTCGTCCCCTTCTCCTAGTGCCCTCAATCTTTCCCAACATCAGGGTCTTTTCCAAGGATTCTTCTCTTCTCATGAGGTGGCCAAAGTATTGGAGCCTCAGCTTCACGATCTGTCCTTCCAGGGAGCACTCAGGGCTGATTTCCTTAAGAATGGATAGGTTTGATCTTCTAGCAGTCCATGGGATTCTCAAGAGTCTCCTCCAGCACCATAATTCAAAAGCATCAATTCTTCGGCGATCAGCCTTCTTTATGGTCCAGCTCTCACTTCCATACATCACTACTGGGAAAACCATAGCTTTAACTATACGGACCTTTGTCGGCAAGGTGATGTCTCTGCTTTTTAAGATGCTGTCTAGGTTTGTCATTGCTTTTCTCCCAAGAAGCAGGCGTCTTTTAATTTCGTGACTGCTGTCACCATCTGCAGTGATCAAGGAGCCCAAGAAAGTAAAATCTCTCACTGCCTCCATTTCTTCCCCTTCTATTTGCCAGGAGGTGATGGGACCAGTGGCCATGATCTTGGTTTTTTTGATGTTGAGCTTCAGACCATATTTTGCGCTCTCCTCTTTCACCCTCATTAAAAGGTTCTTTAATTCCTCCTCACTTTCTGCCATCAAGGTTGTGTCATCTGCATATCTGAGGTTGTTGATATTTCTTCCGGCAATCTTAATTCCTGCTTGGGATTCATCTAGTCCAGCCTTTCGCATGATGAATTCTGCATATAAGTTAAATAAGCAGGGAGACAATATACAACCTTGTCGTACTCCTTTCCCAATTTTGAACCAATCAGTTGTTCCATATCCAGTTCTAACTGTAGCTTCTTGTCCCACATAGAGATTTCTCAGGAGACAGATGAGGTGATCAGGCACTCCCATTTCTTTAAGAACTTGCCATAGTTTGCTGTGGTCGACACAGTCAAAGGCTTTTGCATAGTCAATGAAGCAGAAGTAGACGTTTTTCTGGAACTCTCTAGCTTTCTCCATAATCCAGCGCATGTTTGCTATTTGGTCTCTGGTTCCTCTGCCCTTTCGAAATCCAGCTTGCACTTCTGGGAGTTCTCGGTCCACATACTGCCTAAGCCTGTACTCTTATGCCATGTTAACAGTCATGGCTTCCCCCAAAGACTCATGGGAACTGTAGTTTGTTAAGGGTGTTGACATCACAGAGCTACAATTCCCTGCAAACTACAGTGTTACTTTTCAGACATGCTGTTTAATTCTGTTTTATGGCTGATTATCAAGAGAGAAAAGTACTTGTGGCCTTAATTCCTGGAAGAAACGGCATATGCAGAATTAAATATTATGGTGCAAGGGTCAGTAAGGAGGGCAGAAATATATTATAAAACCAAGCATCAAGTTTGAGGCAAGAAAAAATCATTTGTGCTTTCCCTAGTGCTGAGTAATGAACACTCTCACCCTTGGCTTATCAATAACAAGCCATCTACTCACAAATGGTGAGTGGCGATTGCTTCTAGATGGTCAGTCATGGAAGTTACAATAAACGGGAAGAAATTAGACTCTTTTTCTCCTTTCAGCCTGTTGTCAAATGACTCACACTGATATGTGTTGGTAGGCAGGCCAGGAGATTTTGCAGACATATTTGCAAGGGTGTTACAATCCCTTGCAACAGCAGGAAAATGAAAACCAAAGGGCAGGAACAAGTCACCAGTGTTTATGTAACAGCAGCTCCAGAAAAGCAAAACCTCAACACCCAGCACACACAAAAAACCTAAGCATATTTGGGGCGTTGTCACAAGGTCCCTGATTTCAGAATGGCCCAACACAGCTCCAATGCTGAACATGGCAAATCTTCCCAGTAGACTTAAGCAACAATTTCACTTTGGTGATAGTTGAAGAAATAAGTTTACAATATTTCCAAAGTATGTCCTGTTGGATTTTTTGAATAGTCAAGTTACTTTAGAGCCGGTCTAATGTAAATACTGTCTGTTTAAGAGAAATAGGTGCCGGTGATTTCTGTTAATTGATCACAGGCGTGGGCTCTGCTCCTTGTATATAAGGCTCTGCCAGAAACCCTTCTGCATCTCTTAGTTAGATCTCTTAGTAGATCACTCTTTCAGTTAAATATCTCTCAGTGTGATTTAATTCTCAGTTTAAGAGATTCCTAGTTGAATTTTAATGGGAGTTGTGTGGGAGTTTGTGGGAGGTTTGGAATGGTTTGAAGGTTGGAATGTGGGTAGATAAAGTTGCTAAGAGAGAAAGCATTTATCTTTAGTTTAAAGTCTCTTTAGAGTCAGTTTGTTCTTCAGTTAAAGAAACCCAACCGTTTGTATTTTCTTCTGTATACTTTTACAAGTATACAGCTAGTAAGGGGTTTCATATAAGGGAAATAATACCCTACGCTCTTGATAGCGTTTTCTTAGCCAGGTCAACTTCTGACTTGCGTATACTCTGCGTGAAGCGTACTTTAAAGGGCCGCTGGAAACTGGGATATATGATTTAGATTAAGCAGCTTTCAATACCCAGTTTTCTCCAATATTTTTCTTATTATATATATTTTTTCCAAAATGTTCACACTTTCTACTTAACTGTAATGCCTTTTGAATGAAGCCACAAACTAAAGGAATTGGAGTAATCACATTTTAAACCAACCATGTAATGGTGCGAAGCAAGAGAATAACTGGAAGAAAAAATTCAGCTTTGGAAAGCCAGACTATTGCATCTGGAGAGAAAATAATCCAAAACTCAAATATTTAAGAGGAAATGAAATCAACTAGAAACTTATGCCACCTAAAGCACTTACTAATTAATAAGAATGTGAATGGATAGCAGAAGACAGTAATTAACTGTACTGAGGAATCTATAGTTTTAAACTGCATTTATATACCACCCTATACCCGGGGGTCCCAGGACGGTTCACAGAATAAAATCAAGATATAAAACCACAAAATGCATAATAAAAATAAAAAAACAACCCAATGGCCTCCCCCACCCTAATTTCAACAACAGAATTATTATGTCTAGGAATTTAAGGTTTGTAAGAATGAACCTTCACTCAAAAATACTCGGATTGGGGAAATTCTGAGTGATTAAATGGAATTTGTCGAATTAAACCACAAGGAGCAAGACAGCACAGAGTTTAAGTTGGCCATTTTGGCAGCTAAACTGCCTTTCGGAAATCTAGCACAATATGGACAGTTTGACACAATGGAGTCATCTGCCACCCCAGTGATATACCACCCTGGTTTTGCTGATAAGGGCTGCATATTACTGATGTAGCCCTTAGTGCTACACAGAGTTGCCTGGTCCTATCTACACTCTTCAGAAAGGAGGAAGCAATGAAATAGGCTTACTAGCGAACACACCCCTCTAAAATGAACCCAGGTGGTGCTGTGGTTTAAACCAGGTGGCGCTGTGGGTTAAAAATGAATGTGGGTTAAAAATGAACCCAGGTGGTGCTGTGGGTTAAACCAGGTGGCGCTGTGGGTTAAACCACAGAGTCTAGGGCTTGCTGATCAGAAGGTCGGCGGTTCGAATCCCTGCAACGGGGTGAGCTCCCGTTGCTCGGTCCCAGCTCCTGCCCACCTAGCAGTTTGAAAGCACATCAAAGTGCAAGTAGATAAATAGGGACCGCTCCGGCGGGAAGGTAAACGGCGTTTCCATGCGCTGCTCTGGTTTGCCAGAAGCAGCTTTGTCATGCTGGCCACATGACTCGGAAGCTGTCTGTGGACAAATGCCGGCTCCCTCGGCCTATAGAGCGAGATGAGCGCCGCAACCCCAGAGTCAGACATGACTGGACCTGTTGGTCAGGGGCCCCTTTACCCTTTACCTTTAGCAAACACACTCCTCTAACTGTAAGGACTGCCACAACCACAATGTTTAAAAAATAGTCAAATGGTTGTTGAAATAACAACATTGCACTGTTGCTCTTTCTTCTCATACAAATAGCAGTACGAGAGAAAAAAATGACCTTGGGTCGTACAGGTATTGATCATGATTTTTGCTTAAGCTTCACGGAGCTCAGATGCCAATGAGTGTCAAGAAAAGCACTAAGAGGAAACTGCTCGTCAGGACAGGACATCTATACAAAACGTCTTATGCTCTGTGGAAGAAAGGGCCAAATTGAAATATGAGAAGGCAGCTACATTTGTTAACTGACCATTTTGTTCTGTTTGAGGACGTGGGGAAGGGTGGTTCATTTTACTGAAGAAAGGTTGCGCATGGATAAGGAGAGACTGGCCCTCCCGCTTTCCTTTCTGAGGTCCATTGCTCCAGGGACTTTTCTTCCCAGTTCAGCTCTGATAATGTCACCGATCCAGGCTGGGGGCCAAAAGTGGCAGAATGTGGTGAGTTGAGAAAAGGAAGCTCTTCCCCCACCTCTATATGTGAACAAGGCAAGCGATAAAGACAAACATGGCTCCCACAGAAGTAGCCAGTGATCACGGCAGGCATAGCTGCCAAGTCTCCCGTTTTCCCCAGGAAATCCCCGTTTTTCCAGCTGTTCCTAGCAGAAAAAACGATTTTTTTTTTTGTTTTTCCCCGGTTTATTCTGGTGTGGCGGCCATTTTGGAACTGGGCGGAGCAGCATCAAAAGTCACTTCTGAGCATGCTCTGCCCAGTTCCAAAATGGCGGCAGCGCTACTTCTGGTCTGCTATTTCCGGCCCGGTCCCTTATTTCTCTGACAGCAACTTGGCAGGTATGACGGCAGGTTGGTGGGGAGGGCGGAAATGAAGCCAACCCAGCGTGTGGCAGCAATGGGAAAGGCAAAATCCATGCTGGGGAGCATGAGGAAAAGAATGGAAAAGAAAACTAAAGATATAGTAATGCTGTTATACAAAACGATTGTTATTACTGGTGCTTTTCTTCTAGAAGGGTGCCAGTACTGTACTCCCAGGGGGGGGGGGAGCCCTGGTTATTATTATTTAGCCCGTTTTTATGTTTCCACGTAGGAGGTTATTTCAGCAGACGACACATGTATAGTAGTAAAAGTCACTGCACTGTTTCTCAAGTGCCACATATTCCATATCTAGTCTTAGATTTACCTTCTCCTTTTATTAATATCTAAATATATGAAAGTAACAGATTTGACAGCGCTGTTCTGTTTGCTGGACTGCATGGAATAAGAAATATGAAACACGTTTTTAATGGAAATAATGGGACCACCTGTGCATAATTAAAGGCGTTCCTTTTGGCTGTGTGCATCGGTTCTGCTTCCTTCATCCAGATTTAGAAACAAAATAAAAATGTTCTTACATATATCTTCCGAAGCAATTCAAGAAAGGGATGAAAGGATTGATGCACTAGGTTCCTTGCACTAATACTCTTATTAATTTTTAAAATTTAATTACAATGGGCAGGGAATGAGGACATTTGGAAAATGAGCTTGGCATACCCTTCTATTATATAGTCTGGGAAATGGAAACTAATTCATTTTGTAAGTGGTTTCTAAAGTTATCACAAGAAGAAGTGAAAATAAACTGTGTTTAGGCTTACTAAGTGGTGGCTAAATGCTGTAATCTCTGTAATTTCAACTGTGCGTCCAATTAACACAGCCAAAGCCCCCCATCTCTGATCCTGCTCTCACCACAATCCCAGAACATCCCATGTGGCCAGCATGGCAAAGCCGCTTCTGGCGAACCAGAGCAGTGCATGAAAATGCCATTTACCTTCCCACTGGAGCGGTACCTATTTATCTACTTGCACCTTGACGTGCTTTTGAACTGCTAGGTTGGCAGGAGCTGAGACTGAGCAGCGGGAGCTCACCCCGTTGCAGGGATTCGAACCGCCGACCTTCTGATCAGCAAGCCCTAGGCTCTGTGGTTTAACTCACAGCACCATCTGCGTCCCCTACAATGGGCAGAGGCATTCAAAAACCTGATAGATTTTTTTAAACAAATTAATCTTTCTGAAGTTGTTGATATTGTTTGTCGTGTTTTAATGTTCTTTCTAAAATGGGTTCTTATAACTGTGTACGTTGTGGTGGTGGGTGGGGGTTCAATCAAATTTATTATCCTTGAAAGTGCACAAAACAATTGCAAAAGACATTTCAATGATTCACCACCGCTGTTGCTTCCAAGAACTGCTGTGCAATTCAAGCAAGTCAGATTAATCAAAAGGGTGATGAATGAGCCAAGAAAGACAATAATCAACACATCTTAATATCACAGCAAAGACAAGTGAGCTCCAGGGGCAGCCCATGATGTTTTGCTGCCTAAGGCAAAGGCAAAGGCAAAGGTAGCTACCACCCCCATTACCCATGTGCAGAAGCTAACTGGACTGGCCATCATTTCTTCCAGCGGTGGCAAAGGGAGTGTCCTCCACAACACCTGAGGGCAGCAGTCTAGTTCACAGGGCACATGGCATACCTTGTAGCACACAGCTCTGCCAAAGCTGCCAAGTTCCAGCCTGAGAAATAAGGGACTGGACCAGAAGTAGCAGACCGGAAGTAGCGCTGCCGCCATTTTGGAACTGGGCGGAGCATGCTCAGAAGCTACTTTTGATGCTGCTCTGCCCTGTTCCAAAATGGCCACCGCATCAGAAGTCGCACTGCAGCCATTTTGGAACTGGGCAAAGCAGCATCAAAAGTCACTTCTGAGCATGCTCCGCCCAGTTCCAAAATGGCCATCGCGCCAGAAAAAACCGGGGGGAAACAAAAAATCATTTTTTCGGCTGGGAACAGCTGGAAAAATGGGGGTTTCCCGGGGAATACAGGAGACTTGGCAGCTATGAACTCTGCCCACGAACAAAGCAGATTGCCTAGGGAGCACCACTCATGATTCCCACCACTGGCCACCTGAGCTGACTGCCCCACTCCGCCCAATGGTAGGCCTGACCCTAGTGAGCCCCCACCCAGCAATTGCATTCATCGCTGCTACGCTGACCAAATAGCCAGCGTGCCCAATGCATGTGAAACCTAGGAGGAGGAAGGGGGAAAGCTCACAACTGCAAAATATAGGAAAAGCGAGGAAATGACCATAGCACATGGGAAGGATCCAGAAGGAGCAACTGTCATTCAAGCCTCAGGAGACTTGTGAAGCCCCACAAGTGAATGCCCTGAAACGGGGTTTCCCAAACTCAAGTCTCCGTCTGCTTTGGGACTACAACTCCCATCATCCCTAGCCAGCAGGACCAGTGGTTGGAGATGATGGGCGCTGTAGTCCAAAAAAAACAGCTGGCGACCCAAGTTTGGGAAAGCCTGCCTTAAAGGGATGCTTCATTGTTGCAACTGATGCAAACTGATTCCTAACGTAAGGTTACCCGACGTCCCCGTTTCCCAGGGACAGTCCCCAGATTTACAAATCAGTCCCTATACAAAATCCCAGATTCATTGAAAAAAAACTGGTAACCTTATCCTAACAGGGCAGGTGGGTCCTTAAGATCAAGCTGTCCAGAGCACCTTATATCGAGCGCCAGGATTTGCAACAGTGCTGTCTAAAGGCCACAAGTTCAAACTGAAGGTGCTGGTGTTGACTCATGAACTTGTAGCTGCTGCAGCAACAGCAGCCAGGAAATGTAGATTGGCAGCAGGTACAGCAGTCACTGGGGACCCAGGTGGCGCTGTGGTTAAACCACTGAGCCTAGGGCTTGCTGATCAGAAGGTCGGCGGTTCGAATCCCTGTGACGGGGTGAGCTCCCGTTGCTTGGTCCCAGCTCCTGCCAACCTAGCAGTTCGAAAGCACGTCAAAATGCAAGTAGATAAATAGGAACCGCTACAGCGGGAAGGTAAACGGCGTTTCCGTGCGCTGCTCTGGTTTGCCAGAAGCGGCTTTGTCATGCTGGCCACATGACCTGGAAGCTATACGCCGGCTCCCTCGGCCAATAATGCGAGATGAGCGCGCAACCCCAGAGTCGGTCACGACTGGACCTAGGTCAGGGGTCCCTTTACCTTTACCTTTACAGCAGTCACTAGACTACTGCTACTCCCAGGTACTGGGGCTGGCTTGCCAGATGGTGAGAGGCTCAGCCTGTGCAAGGCTAGCAGGAGGGAGGGGGCAGCTGTAGGTGACGAGAGGATTAAAAGTCTCTCCTCTTACCCTCCCTCTCTCCTTTTTGCCTCCTTGCCACAAACAGCCGTCTCTTGCTCCCTGGACCCGGGAAAGGCAATATTGCTTTAGTAACATGGCGGTTTCAAACGATCATACGCAGAAATGTACCTGGGGACACAAACCAGCCAAAGTTACAAACTTCATCAAGACATACAGATTTGGACATTTCAAATTCCAAAGTCTCAAACTTCCAAGTAGTGTATATAAAAAAAGGATAAGAATCCATACACTCTTGAGTTGCCAGAAATCCATTTGCTTCACTTGCTTTGAGATGATTATTTGGTTCCAATATTTCCGCAGCATTCAAAGAAGGGGTCAATTTAAAGAAGAAGAAGATGGAAAAAAGCTGGTCTAGATCAGACCATTTTAAATAGCCTCTTGAGAAGGTTGAGTGTTTTCTGCATATCTCAAGGCCATCTCCCCTGCTGTTTGCCATGCCCTCCTCTCTGCACCCATTATGCATTATTGCTTTGCCGCTGACCAGACACAACAGCTGACAATAGCAAAACGCAGGTTCATTTTCTGGCTCCTCATCTCCACTCACTCCCTCTATCTATGACAAACTACTGCTGTCCACAAACCGCAAATTCAGCAGTGAAAACAGCCTCGCGAGAAAATGAAAGCTCTTTTTCTTGAAATGCTCACAGAAGGAAAACTGGCGGCTCTAGTCAGACTCAGTCAAGGTCTACGTAGCACCTTGTATTTTCGCGCAACGCAAAGGGCCAGAGTCATGGCTTGTAAAAACCTCCTGCAGTGAAGACGACAAGATTGAGCCACGTGGCTCAGGAGGGGCAGCAGGTTGCATGGCCCCCATTTGCCTCCCACAGGGCAGACCATTGCCACAATTGTCACTGGAGTCATGTCTTACCAATCAGCTTCTGCCCACCCATAAAGACAGCATTTATTTGGTCCCCACCTCTAAAGCCCTAAATGGCCTCAGTCCAGTATACCTGAAGGAGCGTCTCCACCTCCATCATTCTGCCCGGACACTGAGGTCCAGCACCAAGGGCCTTCTGGCGGTTCCCTCGTTGCGAGAAGCCAAGTTGCAGGGAACTAGGCAGAGGGCCTTCTCGGTGGTGGCGCCTGCCCTGTGGAACGCCCTCCCAACAGATGTCAAAAAGGAAAACAACTACCAGACTTTTAGAAGACATCTGAAGGCAGCCCTGTTCAGGGAGGCTTTTAATGTTTAATAGATTATTGTGGTTTTTTTTTTTCTTCTGTTGGAAGCCGCCCAGAGTGGCTGGGGAGACCCAGCCAGATGGGCGGGGTATAAATAATAAATTATTATTATTTATTTATTTATTTATTTATTTATTTATTTATTTATTTATTTAAACTGCAGCCCAGTTTTCCCTCTCCCCCCCCCTTTGGTACCTCTGGGCAAGCAGGGGGAAGAAGGGGGGTGCCTCACAAGCAGCGGAAAGCTACCTTTATTTCCCCCAAATACATTAATTACGTACATTTTTTATATTCTTAATTTTCACACTGCCACATTTTTCCAGGAGATGAGTCGGTGTCATGTCGTGTCAGGCCAAGGTATTGATTCCTTTTTCCACTATAGTAACGCTCAAGGTCCTAGCATGAGATGGGATGTATGGATTCCATTAGGGAATAAGAGACTGAAGGATGAATTAGTAAATCGCTGATTTGAGACCCACCTCTACTATGAAGGCCTTTGGTAGTTTAGAGTCCCTTTCCTAAGACACTGTGCCCACCCCACCCCGCAAAAAAATATTGCATGATGATACTGGCCTACTTTATAGTATTGTTGTGCAAATTGCAACAAAATAATGTATGTGACTACAGTACTTGAAAGTATTATCCAAGTTTAAAGCATATTCGTATCTTTTAGATACCAAAATGGTCAAAGGCCTGGAAACGATGCCTTATGCGGAACGGCTTAGGGAGCTGGGTATGTTTAGCCTGGAGAAGAGAAGGTTAAGGGGTGATATGATAGCCATGTTCAAATATATAAAAGGATGTCATATAGAGGAGGGAGAAAGGTTCTTTTCTGCTGCTGCAGAGAAGCGGACATGGAGCAATGGATTCAAACTACAAGAAAGAAGATTCCACCTAAACATTAGGAAGAACTTCCTGACAGTAAGAGCTGTTCAGCAGTGGAATTTGCTACCAAGGAGTGTGGTGGATTCTCCTTCTTTGGAGGTCTTTAAGCAGAGGCTTAACAGGCATATGTCAAGAATGCTTGATGGTGCTTCCTGCTTGACAGAGGGTTGGACTGGATGGCCCTTGTGGTCTCTTCCAACTCTATGATTCTATGAATAAGAATCAAATCTGATTTTGAGTTACATCCATAGAGTTGGTTGAGGTTTACTACTGCTACTACTAACAGTAATAGTAATAATGATGATGGTGATGATGTTGTCTTGTGGATTATTATAACTGGTTTTGTTTCAATGGCCATCTGTACACTTCATTGCTGCATTAACTTCCCACCTAAACTTGGGAGCTCTTTATGGGCTGCAAGGCAGAGTGGAGAAAAAGAAAGAATAAATAAAACAAAAGAAAAACATCATAAATATAGCTATTCATTGACAGACAATTACCACAGGGCTTGCTGATCAGAAGGTTGGCGGTTCGAAGCCCCGCGACGGGGTGAGCTCCCGTTGTTCAGTCCCAGCTCCTGCCAACCTAGCAGTTCGAAAGCACAACAAAGTGCAAGTAGATAAATAGGTACCACTCTGGCGGGAAGGTAAACGGCGTTTCCGTGCGCTGCTCTGGTTGACCAGAAGCGGCTTAGTCATGACCCGGAAGCTGTACGCTGGCTCCCTCGGCCAATAAAGCGAGATGAGCGCCGCAGCCCCAGAGTCATTCACGGCTGGACTTAACAGTCAGGGGTCCCTTTACCTTTACCTTTACCTATACTGATCCATGGGTGTTGGGGGTAAGGCATTCAGTGTTGGCCTTGGGAATACCGGTATGTGCCAAAACGATGGGCAATCAGGGGCAATTTCTGGCACAAGCTCCACGGATATGACTGGTAGCAACACAAAGTGTGGCTCAGCCCCATTCATTTCCATGGAACTTGCACTAAAGAAGGTTATTCCCAGTGGGCCAGGCTCCTTTGCCCTTGCCTGTCCCTGCCAACAGTATGCTTGGAGGTAAGGCAATTATCAAAGCGAACTAAGAATGGTTTATAGAGACATTCTTGCCCTGTTGGAACAAGATTTGTTTCTTGCATACTGAAGAACCTTTTTCACAGACATCATGAATAAGCAGGAAACCAGCTTTGAAAGATAAGATATTAAACAATTTCTGTGGGGAATAAGAACATTGGAGATTATTTACTTTGGTTTAATTACTTTGGCACATTGCGAGATTAGTTTTTGTAAGCTACTAGGATTTTAAAAATGCATTGGAGCACACTGGTGCTTAGAATATTGTTTTGAAATGTTATCACATCCTGGATTGTGTTATTTCTCAAATACCTTCCAATGGAATTATTTCCTTTTACCTTTCTGGCCAATGTACACATTACACAAGAGGTATGTGGTAGGATCTTTCCACATTTTAAATTTCATTGAAAAGCAACCATGGTCAGCTCCAGATTGGTGCTGAGAGACGGGAGATATTATTTAGTGAAAGGGGGCATTAAATTTCACAATATAAATTGGACAAGAAGACCATCGGGGTCTCTTACAACTCTACGATCCTATGGTTGAAACTCTCCAATTCCTTAACTCTGGCTGCATTGAACACTTCAGGGTTTAAATGATTTCAAAACTCCAGGGCCTGATGAGCGGCACCCAAGGGTGTTTGTAGAGTTGGAAGGGACCCCAAGAGGCATCTAGTCCAGCCCCCTGCAATGCAGGTTTGTTAACAGGCACAGTTCAATTTGAACCATAGTAGGCCCTGCTTAGCTTTGCAAACGTGCTAGCAGAGCTGGACTAGATAGGCCATTGGCCTGATCCAGAAGGCTCCACTTATGATACTATATATTTGGAAATTGATTAGGAGCCAGTGAACTCCTTTAAGCACCAGCAAGATGTGTTCCCCAGCAATGACCCCAGATTATAATAACCTGTATTCATATTATTAAAAATCTACTTGAGAGAGCATTTTAGATACCAGTAGCTTCTGCATCACAAAGTGTCTCTCACATCCACAAGCCGACCTCTGTTTCTACTATCACACCATCATATATTCCTGGAATCTAATCCATGAGGTCTGTGACAAGGGTCAGGGCCAATTTATCATGGGAGCTGACACCACCCGCAAGCTGTCAAGGGAGTAGGAAGCATTAGCAGGGCTGTCTTAGGTTTCAGCTCTCCATGCTTGTGATCTTTGCAGCTTGTTGAACTTCCACATTCGCGTTGCCATAGTTACTGCAGTCTGTGGACATGCAGCCTGGCTGACTCTGACCTGGGGCATCTTCAGACATGACACAGCTACTTCTCTTTGCACGCATAGAAGTGGGCCATTAGATCAAACCTAGCTAACGTAGATATGACTTTCAAATCACTGATTTGGGAAATGCAAAAGCCAATTTTGGAGAGGGCCTTCTCAGTGGCTGCTCCCGGGCTTTGGAACACCCTCCCAGGAGAACTTAAGACTGGCTCCCTCCTCACTGTTCTTCTGCTGGCAACTGTTTAATAATAATAATAATAATAATAATTTATTATTTATACCCCACCCATCTGGCTGGGTTTCCCCAGCCACTCTGGGCGGCTTCCAACAGAAAAATAAAACAGATCGATTAAACATTAAAAGCCTCCCTAAACAGGGCTGGCTTCAGATGTCTTCTAAAATTCTGGATCAGGATATGATTCGATCTTCCAAGATTGCTAAAAGAGGTGTGGGTAGTTTGGGGGAAAGGAACTCTACTTTCTAAACTAGTTGTTCTATGTGGTTCCAGTCCCACCCCCACCCCCCATCCTTTGGCTTCTTTAGCAAACGAGTTTCCAAAATTTTCTCCCAGCAGCTATGACCCCATAATGCATGCAGGACTTGCCAAATTTGCACCATAGCCACAGATTATTCTGCTGACATAAGGCAAAGTCCAATGAAAGGTAATTTTGATGCTAATATATCCTATATAATAAAGTGCAAGTGTATCTGCGTCCAGTCCCTGGGTTTGCGCAACTGCGCATGTGCCCCGCGGACACAGGGACTGGACGCACACACACGCGCACTCTCCCCACCCTTGCCTACCGTTTCCCTGTGGCCGCCAACCGCTGCTCCCGGCTGGACAGCGCCTCACTTGCGCTAAAGCGCAAGGAGGAGGAGGCTGCTTTCTTTCCCTTCCCCCTCTATGCTCCTCCCACTATTCGCTATTGGCTGGTTCTAAATAGGGATTACCGCAGGGGTGGGAGGGAGACGGGGAGCAGCAGATCCCCGAGGCGAACACGCGCAGCACGATGGGCCGCAGCTGCCGGCTCCACAAACGGGCACACTCCATATGCAGCGGCGCCACTCCTACACGGGCCCCCGGCCGCGCTACCACGTGACTCCGGCACGCGGGGCTGCTTCCCTTCCGCCGGCAGCACACGTGGGAAGGGAGGAGCAGCCTTGGCATTTGGGTTCCCAAGGCGGAGCTTCTGCACTGATGGGGAAGGGAGGGAGCCAATGCATCGCAAAGAGGAGGAGGCTTTGGGTGGCGTGTGATGCGGGGATCGTGAGCACCAGAATCGGGGCAGCGGGGAAACCCCTAGCCTCCGTATCAGGCCCCAAAGATGCCTCTACGAATGTCCCCGAGGTTGCTAGAGCAACAGGCCTGCTCTAGCACCCGTTATTTTAACGGGCTTCAAAATACTAGTTTTGTCATAATTCTCTAAGATGGGAGAATCATGGCCCTCCAGGTGTCGTCAGCCCTGCTGAGTGTGCTTGATGGGAGATGCTGTTCAGCATAGCCTCCTCACCCCCTGGTCCAGAAGCAAGGCATCTTTCCTAGAACAGCCTCAACATGTTTTTAAAAGGGGGGGGGACCAACCCCCTCTTGGTTCGTGTGTGCTAAATTCCACAACCAGAAATCAAAGTGTGGAACAAATACTCACATTTATAATAAATGAAGGAGCAAGAGATAACTATCTTGAGAGTTTATAAAATGCTTAAAGGCCCAGGGCAAACACAGCAGCACGACAAAACCATTCTTGTACTACTCGGAATAGATGTCATTTGCTATCAGATTATCTCTCAATAAATCTTTCTGACCAAATCACGCTGGTTCTTAATAAATCACTTTGGGTGAACTAAGCCCAAGCTTTTGGAAAGAGCCCCTGGGGAAAGAGGAATCAATAAAAGCTCTACATGTTGAAGGGAAACCACTCTGCTTGAGACGGATCGTCCAAATGCTCCGTTCGATAACAGGAATAAACAATCAGATCTGGGTTCAAATCCCCAACGGAGTCACTGTTTCAGTGGGACAACCTGGGCAATTCGCCTTCTCAGCCTTAGCCCTCTCTATGTGAAACAGAGATAATGAAACGGGGAAATGACCCAAGTGGCAACTTCTAGACCAAACCAATGTATGTTTACGTGGATTCAGAGTCTCTTTTGCTCCAAAAACAAATTTGGATACGCATCTTTAAATGTGTGAGATAAAGATAAATCATTTCATTTGATCTTTGGAGAAGAACGTATGTCTCTCATAAGCCACATTCTTTTTTGGAGCACAGTACCATAAAGAAGGCTGATCGCCAAAGAATTGATGCTTTTGAATTATGGTGCTGGAGGAGACTCTTGAGGGCACTAGGATTGAGGGCACTAGGATTGAGGGCACTAGGAGAAGGGGATGACAGAGGACGAGATGGTTGGACAGTGTTCTCGAAGCTACAAACATGAGTTTGACCAAACTGCGGGAGGCAGTGCAAGACAGGAGTGCCTGGCGTGCTATGGTCCATGGGGTCACGAAGAGTCGGACACGACTAAACAACAACAACAAGGTAGCAGGTAACAACTTTTATCTTTTGCTTATCAACCTCAGCAGTGACCTGGGCAGGCATGGAAAAACTCCCCCATCCTCTTGCAGAAATAGGGCTCTTTGGAACCTGTCATCCTTTGTATCTGCACCAAACAGCGCTGTCTACCTCAAATCTCTGCTTCCACTTCTCTCTTCAGCATCATATCCACAAGTAAGGTCTTTCACCCTCTTCTAACGCAATGAGAATAATAAACATAGGCACATACTTTTTTATTTTATTTTATTTCTGTACCCTCCCTTCATCTGAGGATCACAGTTTACAATCTAAAAAACACAAAAACACATAACCACAGTAACAAACAAACAAAAAACCAATAACCCCTCGCAACATGAAATTATCCCCCCAACCGACTCTTTGGTTCCAAGTATCATTGAATTCTGGTGCTGGAGGAGACTCTTGAGAGTTCCATGGACTGCAAGAAGATCAAACCTCTCCATTCTAAAGGAAATCAGCCCTGAGTGCTCACTGGAAGGACAGATCCTGAAGCTGAGGCTCCAATACTTTAGCCACCTCATGAGAAGAGAAGACTCCCTGGAAAAGATCCTGATGTTGGGAAAGATTGTGGGCACTAGGAGAAGGGGACAACAGAGGACGCGATGGTTGGACAGTGTTCTTGAAGCTACCAACATGAGTCTGACCAAACTGCGGGAGGCAGGAGTGCCTGGCGTGCTATGGTCCATGGGGTCACGAAGTCGGACACGACTAAACAACAACAACAATCATAAGGATGTCCCATTGTTTCTCACACGGTAGAACCATAGACTTGTAGAGTTGGAAGGGGTGTTGAGGGTCATCTTATCCACCCATACAATGCGGGAGTCTCAACTAAAGCATGTGCCTCTGCTTAGAAGGCTCCAATGAAGGTACCGTAAGTAGCAAAACAATAATCATTCTTTGCTTGTCCCCTAATTACTTCCAATTTATATGCATGTTTTCCCACTAAAGCTAACCCCCAGCCTCTCCCATGCCAGTGGTCCAACATGGCACCCTTTAAATCTTTCCAGAATCTGATAGTCATTAAAGGAGCAGTCATAAGTATTTTCCAGAAAGCCGATTCCCTCACAGGAAATCGACGTTGCAGGCAGATCATGAGCCCGACCCGTGTATGTGGGGCTTAGGTAGCTCCATGTCACAGGAAGTCCCTGACCGCGTCATTTCATATGCCGAAGGGGACGTGGCTTGTTGTTGTTGTTGTTGTTTAGTCGTTTAGTCGTGTCCGACTCTTCGTGACCCCATGGACCATAGCACGCCAGGCACTCCTGTCTTGCACTGCCTCCCGCAGTTTGGTCAAACTCATGTTTGTAGCTTCGAGAACACTGTCCAACCATCTCGTCCTCTGTCGTCCCCTTCTCCTAGTGCCCTCAATCTTTCCCAACATCAGGGTCTTTTCCAAGGATTCTTCTCTTCTCATGAGGTGGCCAAAGTATTGGAGCCTCAGCTTCACGATCTGTCCTTCCAGGGAGCACTCAGGGCTGATTTCCTTAAGAATGGATAGGTTTGATCTTCTTGCAGTCCATGGGACTCTCAAGAGTCTCCTCCAGCACCATAATTCAAAAGCATCAATTCTTCGGCGATCAGCCTTCTTTATGGTCCAGCTCTCACTTCCATACATCACTACTGGGAAAACCATAGCTTTAACTATACGGACCTTTGTCGGCAAGGTGATGTCTCTGCTTTTTAAGATGCTGTCTAGCTTTGTCATTGCTTTTCTCCCAAGAAGCAGGTGTCTTTTAATTTCGTGACTGCTGTCACCATCTGCAGTGATCAAGGAGCCCAAGAAAGTAAAATCTCTCACTGCCTCCATTTCTTCCCCTTCTATTTGCCAGGAGGTGATGGTACCAGTGGCCATGATCTTGGTTTTTTTGATGTTGAGCTTCAGACCATATTTTGCGCTCTCCTCTTTCACCCTCATTAAAAGGTTCTTTAATTCCTCCTCGCTTTCTGCCATCAAGGTTGTGTCATCTGCATATCTGAGGTTGTTGATATTTCTTCCAGCAATCTTAATTCCGGCTTGGGATTCATCTAGTCCAGCCTTTCGCATGATGAATTCTGCATATAAGTTAAATAAGCAGGGAGACAATATACAACCTTGTCGTACTCCTTTCCCAATTTTGAACCAATCAGTTGTTCCATATCCAGTTCTAACTGTAGCTTCTTGTCCCACATAGAGATTTCTCAGGAGACAGATGAGGTGATCAGGCACTCCCATTTCTTTAAGAACTTGCCATAGTTTGCTGTGGTCGACACAGTCAAAGGCTTTTGCATAGTCAATGAAGCAGAAGTAGACGTTTTTCTGGAACTCTCTAGCTTTCTCCATAATCCAGCGCATGTTTGCTATTTGGTCTCTGGTTCCTCTGCCCTTTCGAAATCCAGCTTGCACTTCTGGGAGTTCTCGGTCCACATACTGCCTAAGTCTGCCTTGTAGAATTTTAAGCATAACCTTGCTAGCATGTGAAATGAGCGCAATTTTGCGGTAGTTGCAGCATTCTTTGGCACTGCCCTTCTTTGGAATTGGGATGTAGACTCATCTTCTCCAATCCTCTGGCCATTGCTGAGTTTTCCAAACTTGCTGGCATATTGGGTGTAGCACCTTAACAGCATCATCTTTTAAAATTTTAAACAGTTCAGCTGGAATATCATCACTTCCACTGGCCTTGTTATTAGCAGTGCTTTCTAAGGCCCATTTGACTTCACTCTCCAAGATGTCTGGCTCAAGGTCAGCAACCACACTACCTGAGGTGTACGAGACCTCCATATCTTTCTGGTATAATTCCTCTGTGTATTCTTGCCACCTCTTCTTGATGTCTTCTGCTTCTGTTAGGTCCTTACCACTTTTGTCCTTGATTATGGTAATCTTTGTACGAAATGTTCCTTTCATATCTCCAATTTTCTTGAACAGATCTCTGGTTTTCCCCATTCTATTGTTTTCCTCTATTTCTTTGCATTGCTCATTTAAGAAGACCCTCTTGTCTCTCCTTGCTGTTTTTTGGAAATCTGCATTCAGTTTCCTGTATCTTTCCCTATCTCCCTTGCATTTTGCTTGCCTCCTCTCCTCCGCTATTTGTAAGGCCTCGTTGGACAGCCATTTTGCTTGGGACGTGGCTTAGCCCATTTAAACAAGCCACGGCCAGGCTCGCCCCTCTTTTACTTCGCTCCCGCTTCCGCAGTTCTCCCTCCCTCAGGTTAGGTCCTTATCCTTTGACCTTGCTATGGACCTCAGTTGGTCACCTTGTTTGTCCAGGGGGCCTGATAGAAAATTGTATGTGTAATTAGCAGCTGGTTATGCCGAACTCCACCTGAGTCTGCCTCCATTTTATGGCTGGTTCTGCCCTTGCTGCATCATTTTGTGACTGACGGCTCTCAGTAATTTTCAGCCATCTCAAGTGGGCCCTGGGGGTAGAAAGTTTGGGAACCCTCACTGCAGTGCAACTGAATGTAATTTATGTGGTTGTTTGTGATTGCCTCTACTTTTTCTGATCTGAGTTCAGAATATGACACTTTTTGGCACAGTCTGTTGACACAATAAAAACGCCCTTGCGGGTCTGGAAGGTCAGGGGGTCTGGAAGGTTCGGACCCCAAGGAATGGTTTACCATGGAAATTGCTTTGCTGCTTACAAAATTCTCAGTGACTTTTCTTTATTGAGGCTTATTCTTCAGGAGACTAGAAACAGCTTGATTTAAGAAGGTCTTGCTGAACTGGCAATTAATGCAATTCTAATCTGAGTAAGAGTTTCTTAATAGCGTGTAAGTCTAAAGATGCTGCATTTGTCTCGCCTCATTAATTTGTTAAGTGCCTAAAATTTCAAAATTTATGGATTAGCCAGACATCAGTTTCTTTTCCTCCTGATCCACAAGCCAGCCAAAATTGCCATACTTGAATGTAAATGGACAATAGCCCTATCAGGAATCAATTGGGCTAAATGTTTAAACACTCAAGTCACTTTTAACATTTGATTTTGTCTTTAAAATTAATAGTCTACATGATTTGAGATTTAGTTTCTGGGAATCACAAGAGGGGAGAGTGACAGCTCTTGTGCTCAAGACTGGGTGCTGCACTGCAGTCCACAGACAGGGATCCAGAGGGTGGCTCCCAGTGGCTGCACAAGTGATGAGGGGCAGACTTTGATGTAGTCCGCGGCTGACAGCTCTGAGCGGGGGCACTGCCCAGGGAGGCCAGCAGTGCCTCTTTGAGCAGCCCAGGGCAGGGCACGAACCCGTAGATGGGCCCCAAGCAAGGAGTTGCATAGGAGCGACACAGCCTGCAGGCAGCGTTGCTGGTTGCCTGCTTGGCTGGCTGCCGGGGGGCTGAAAACCTGCCTTGAAGAGGCAGGTTTGTGTGCTGAGTACATGGCAGGGGCTGGGAACCCTGCCATGAGGACATAGCTGCCAAGTCTCCCGTATTCCCCGGGAAATCCCCGTTTTTCCAGCTGTTCCTAGCTGAAAAAACGGATTTTTTTTGTTTTTTCCCGGTTTATTCTGGCGCGACGGCCATTTTGGAACTGGGCGGAGCATGCTCAGAAGCGGCTTTTGATGCTGCTCTGCCCAGTTCCAAAATGGCTGCAGTGCGACTTCTGGCGCGGCGGCCATTTTGGAACTGGGCAAAGCAGCATCAAAAGTCACTTCTGAGCATGCTCCACCCAGTTCCAAAATGGTGGCAGCGCTACTTCCGGTCTGCTACTTCCGGCCCGGTCCCTTACTTCTCCGACAGCAACTTGGCAGGTATGCCATGAGGATGCCTGGCTATTGTGGGGCCAATATGGAGAGAGCAGATACGGCTGGGCAATGTATCTCGGCTGCTTCTTCCTCTCCACCTTATTTACTCCAGATATCATCCAGCCCTACCCCCTGACAACCATGGGTCTCTCTAAAATGCCCCCCAGTCCAACACATCAGGCAGCTGAACTATGTATGGTGAACACACCATAGGAGCATTATGGTTTTAGATATGCTCCCTTTTGGCATTTAATCAGCCACTGAGGTCTTCCTGCAGAATAATTTTTGGGTTGTTGGAGACATCTTGCATGTGATGTCCACATCATTGCAGGTGATCGTAGCTGCTGCAGACAAGACAGAGCATAGAGCATGACATCATTCCAACACAAATACTTGAATGTGCCCACACCAGAGGTGTGAAGTTCAACAGAGATGAGATACAATATATGGTTGAATCATCAAGTCTAGTTTGGTCCATAGAGGCAGACCAGCTGTTATCCTTCAGTGGTAAGTGGAGAGTAAATTTATCTGCAAATCTCTCTAATATGAATTTAGAAACACATCTGAGCACTGTGCCACATTTTACAATTTAATTCATACATAGAAACTACACATGGCATACCATGATTTAAGTCCTGGAAAGTTCTTATTCATTGTAGCATGGTGGGCATTTTCCAAAGAGGCTAGGACAGTTTTCAAAATTCATTCAACCAGATACTTAAATCTAGGTAATATTCAACACTTATTTGCGATTTTGACATTTAAGATTATTATCTGGTAAAAAAGGGTGACCTTTAATGAAACAGAGCTACACAGATACAAGTAGAGCCAAAAGATTATTTCCACTGAACTTGCAACCAATAAGACAGGTTGTAGTATTTGTCCAAAATGAAAGGACGCTGAAAAAAAATTTTTTGTGATCATTGTACCATGCCAATCAATTTCTTTTAATGTAAAAATAAACAGAAGGCAAAGACTGTCTTTTAGTGGCAGATTTTACCTAATCAAAAAATGCTTTAAAATTCAAAAAGCACAATACTCGTATTAAAGGTCTGACAAATCCACAACAGCATGCAGAATCAGACTTAAGGATGAGAATTATATCTGACATGCTGTCCTTAGCTTACCCCATTTTGCCCAAGGATTGCAGCATATATGTAAAAAAATCATGCATTACACTTTTGGACGCTCACATAATATGCAACAGCAAGATAACTTGCAGGCTAATGATCGGTTCTAATTGCCAACTTTTATCTTACATTGACCTCAGTTTTCTGGGTTTATGTAAGATGATTAATAGTCTCTATTTTGTGGTCCATATTTTCATAGAAGGATGAAGGTAAAGGTAAAGGATCCCTGGACAGTTAAGTCCAGTCAAAGCCAACTATGGGATGTGGTGCTCATCTCGCTTTCAGGCCTAGGGGGAGCTGGCATTTGTCCACAGACAGCTTTCCAAGGTCACCATGACGAGTGCCAGAATGCACAGAAACACCATTTACCTTCCCAACTCAGTGGTACCTATTTATCGACTTGCACTGGTGTGCTTTCGAACTGCTAGGTTGGCAGGAGTTGGGACAGAGCAACAGGAGGTCACCCCGTCACATGGATTCAAACCGCCAATAAATTTATTATTTATACCCCGCCAATCTGGCTGGGTTTCCCCAGCCACTCTGGGTGGCTTCCAACAGAAGTATTAAAATACAATAATCTATTAAACATTAAAAAGCTTCCCTAAACAGGGCTGCCTTCAGATGTCCTATAAAAGTCTGGTAGTTATTTTTCTCTCTGACATCTGGTGGGAGGGCGTTCCACAGGGTGGGTGCCACTACCGAGAAGGCCCTCTGCCTGGCCCCCTGTAACTTGGCTTCTCGCAGCAAGGGAACCAGCAGAAGGCCCTCGGCACTGGACGATGGGGGTGGAGACGCTCCTTCAGGTATACTGGACCAATCCCGTTTAGGGCTTTAACGGTCAGCACCAACACTTTGAATTGTGCTTGGAAACGTACTGGAAGCCAATGAAGGTCTTTCAGAATGATTATGGAGAACCTGAGCATTTCACTGTTTGAATTCCAGCCCCCAAGCACTATGGCTGGGTCCTCCAAATTTGAACTTTCGTATGCAGCCATGGGAAAAAGAAAGTACACCCTCTTTGAATTCTGTGGTTTTACATATCAGGACATAACAGCAACCAATCATCTCTTCCTTAGCAGGTCTTAAAATTAGGTAAATACAACCTCAGATGAACAACAACACATGGCATATTACACCATATGAGGATTTATTTAACAGAAATAAAACCAAAATGAAGGAGCCACACAGTCATGCCCAGCTCATATTACAATCAGCTTCCAGGCAAGAGTACGGCTCAATTAGTCAAAGGTACTCATCATTTTTTTTTAGATTTTGCATCATGCACTGGGCATTTTGTCCAACTAAGCCTTTGAAGAGCCCCACAGATCCACAAATGTTTAAATCAACACAAGTTGGTCCAAAGTTTTTACTGTCCCTAGACAATAAAAGCAGCAATATTGCCTAACCCAGCAGCGATGCTCTCTGTCAAGCTGACTGCAGATGTGCATGCAAATAACAAGCTTCTTTCTGTTGCTAAATGGTTCAGCAAGATCCAGACAGCAGTCTCATGGGAACTGCCCCCCTTGAGAAAGGAATCTGGGACCCAAGTGTCCTCTGAAAGCAGAAGGGTCCTAGGGGCAGTCACCGGAATTGCTAGTAAAACAGAACTCGGTTAGCAGGGCTGGGAAAGACCCTGCAGAACACCATCAGTTAGAAACAGTAGTACGACATTAAGTGGACCAGTGGTGGGGCTTGATGTATGGAAGAAGCCTCCTACAGATTGTTGGAAAGAGGCAATTTTCCCTTTGCCTATCAGTTCCACTGCAATTATCAGGGCTGCATGGACTGTGTTTTGGCAAACCTCACAAACGCCTATTTTTAAATGAAAAAAAATTGTCCTACAGTTGCTACAGGACTATTTATTTTATTTCGACTGCATCAGACCAACAAGGCTACCTACCTGAACCTATTTTAAAAACTATTTCCCCTTTTCTGATAGGCTGCCGACATCTCCACTGGTGACCTTCGGAAACTGATTTTCTAGATCCATTTAAATCAGGCGTCTGTGCCTGGTTTTGGCACAGAAACTGCTCTGGTTACCCTGTATGATGACCTCTGTTGGGAGAAAGACATGGTGCCTGTAAGGGGGAGGGATTACAGAGACACCCCCCCACACTCATCAGAAGCAGCCCGTCTCCAAGCAGTCATGAGAGCGAGGGGCCTGAAGGGGTGAGTCAGGAAACAGGCAGGAAGAGAGGGGGGGAGGAGTGGACAGGAATAGGGCTGACCATAGACCCTTCGCCCCGACACCGGAATTGAGAAGGAGGAGAAAAGGGAGGAGATTCACTGTCCCGAGGCTTTAATGCTGGTCCCGATCGCAGAAGGGGGCAGTGCCGGATTCTGATTCGGAATGAGAAGACATGAAACCGACAGCTCACTACACTGTAAATCAGGCATCCCCAAACTTCGGCTCTCCAGATGTTTTGGACTACAATTCCCATCATCCCTGACCACTGGTCCTGTTAGCTAGGGATCATGGGAGTTGTAGGCCAAAACATCTGGAGGGCCGCAGTTTGGGGATGCCTGCTGTAAATAATGTGCACTAATAAAGACTTTTGAAAGACAAGTATGTGGAAGGTCGTTACTCAGGAGTAGTCGCAATAATCTTTGACAGCGCCCTTCTGAAGAGGCTGTCTGAGTTGGGGGTAGGTGGCACTGATTTGCGGTGGTTCCGTTCCCACTTGGATGTTCGATCCCAGAGGGTGATGCTTGGGGGATATTCTTCAGCCCTGTGGAGCTGCTAGCTTGCTACTACTTGATTAGAGTTCTGCCATAACAGTTCTCCCCAGGTTTAACCAACTGAAAAAAACCTATTAATGAAGAGTATTGGCTACACTAAACCACACACAGCAAGTTCTAAGTTTTTGCCTTTAACATCCTTGCTTTTTGCAAAAAGAAATATGATCTGAAGGCATTTCCTCAGTGATAATGATATTTGGAAACTATTTGGTTCTTAATAGCATTGGGTTCCCCCAGCATTAATCAAATTCTGCAATATAATGAAATCTGTAATAAAATGGGAGGACGTGGACATTTATTTCAATAAGCATTTTCAGATAAGATACTGTATCTTAAAAACCTCACTGACATATGTAATAAACAGGAATCTAACTTGATTATATATAAAAAAAGAATGACCTCACAGTCCAGTGCCAAAACGACTACTGTATAAGATCTATGATGTACTTACTGAGGATAATATAACTGGGAAGGCAAGAACTGATGCACTTAAAAACAACACACATTTTAGAAATTGTTGTGACACTTTCACAAGGAATCTTACTTTGTCCCCCTCTGCAGCTTTTGTTGGGGTCCCCCAGAGATCTCACCTTGCCCTCTGCTCTTCTGTCTCAGTGCTTCCCAGGTGTTTGGGACCCCCACCCCACCCACTGGCCATGCTAGCGAGCACAAACAAGGCATCCTCTGCTGCTTCTGAGCCACCCTGCTAGCAGCTGGTGCCCAGGGACATGATTTCTGGTTGCTGCCTGCCATTGTCATAGGAGGAAACCCCCTGGTTGGTCTGGACTTGGGGGCAAGAAGATAAGAAACCCATGCCACAGCATGAACATCACATAATTACTCTCCAAATAATTACAGGGGTGGCCAACTCCCAAGAGACTGCGATCTAGCCATGTTCAAATATATAAAAGGATGTCATATAGAGGAGGGAGAAAGGTTGTTTTCTGCTGCTCCAGAGAAGTGGACACGGAGCAATGGATTCAAACTACAAGAAAGAAGATTCCACCTAAACATTAGGAAGACCTTCCTGACAGTAAGAGCTGCTCAGCAGTGGAATTTGCTACCAAGGAGTGTGGTGGAGTCTCCTTCTTTGGAGGTCTTTAAGCAGAGGCTTGACAGGCATATGTCAAGAATGCTTTGATTGTGTTTCCTGCTTGGCAGGAGGTTGGACTGGATGGCCCTCGTGGTCTCTTCCAACTCTACGATTCTATGATTCTACTCACAGAGTTAAAAACTCTCAGTGATCTACCCCCTTTTTGGGGCTTCAGGTCAAAGTTGTTGAACTTTTTTTACGAAGGAGGAAGACCAAATTGGGGGGGGGGTTCAAGTCAAAGTCGTTGAGTTTTTTCAGGGAGGAGGTAAAATGTTGAGCTTTTTTTAGGGTAGCCACAGTTGTTCAGCTTATTTGGGGGGAGCCGATGATCTACCAGTGATCTACTGCAGACATCCAGTGATCTACTGGTAGATCACGATCTACCTGTTGGACATGCCTGCAAGTTGGAAATCTGATGTGTGGTTAAGAGCAAAAATCCACATAGTAACATATATATATATATATATATATATATATATATATATATATATATATATATATGTAAGCATGAAGTCAAAACTTCTTTGCCAAGAATCAAAGAGAAAACAAAACAAATATTAACAGCTGCCCCTGCGCAGCGGACAAAGTTAATCGTAAGCTCCACAGGCAGCAAGCATTGCTACACTGCATGCATTTAAAGTGGCTTGCGTTGTTGCGGCACAAGAGAGGCCCCTGCAAACTGCAGCCAGACAAGTGTCCAAATGGTTTGATGCCGGCCATAGCAGTAGTAATAGCTGGGGTAGGTACAGCTCAGGGCCTTTTCGGTGGTGGCGCCTGCCCTGTGGAATGGCCTCCCATCAGATGTCAAGGAAATAAACAACTATCTGACTTTTAGAAGACATCTGAAGGCAGCCCTGTTTAGGGAAGTTTTTCATGTTTGATGTTTTATCGCTTCATTATTATTATTATTATTATTATTATTATTATTATTCTGTTGGGAGCCGCCCAGAGTGGCTGGGGAAACCCAGCCAGATGGGCAGCATAATAATAATAATAATAATAATAATAATAATAATAATAATAATAATAATAAACAACTAGCAGTTTTTAAATTTGGTGGCAGAAAAAGGCACCAAAATCATAAAAGCGTGACTTTGGGCTGCAAAGGGAGCTTCAGAAGGAAACAGCCTGTGCCGTACGAACTCTTCCTTCAAGGACCAGCTTGAAGTCTCCCGTGTCTGATGTCATATGTAAGCTAGAGGAAAGCTTGAGTGTGCTTTGTCCCAAACAGCCTGGCAGCACAAGCCATGTGGCCTGGAGGGCCAGAGCTTCCCCAACACCAATCTACTCTGACTGGCAGAGGTACAATAGGGACATAGGAAGCTGCCTTAGACCCTCTAGATCAGTATTGTCTACACTGACTGGCAGCCACTGCCCAGAATTTCAGGCAGGGCTGAATTCTGGAGATGTCACAGTGGAATTCAACCTGGAACTCAACCACAATCCGTACCATCACCTTTTAAAAAAAGATTTAGAATTTTGGCATCCCTAAAGTCTGCTGGGATCTCTTCTCTCTCCCAGATTTTTCTGACAAATACCGGCATGTATACATATATGTATACATATATGTATATATATATATTATAATTATGTAAATTATTGGGCTGCGTTTGAACTTACATGTTTAAATTTGTTTATGCAATAAAGATCTTGGGACTATACTTTTGTGAATCACCCTGAGATCTTATGATGAAGGGCGGTACATAAATGAAATAGATAAATAAATAAAATAATTCAGTTTTCAAAAATACTCTACTCTTTATTGTTAAGTCCGGTATTCTAATACGTCCTGCAGCAACATCCTTTCACCACAAATTAATTGCATTTGCAGCATTGAAATCCTCCATGCTGAGACCATTCCTCTGGACCATCGTCAATTCCTCAACAGTAGTAACGGGCATTCGTGTGGACTAATGCGGTTATCTGTGTGCTTGTACATAAATCAATTTCACCAGCAAGGTCTTCCCATGTGTTCTGTACATATGTGCAAATATTTATATAGAGAATAAATTATTAACACTGCCCTAAGGTTACTTTCACACTAGAAATGGGTTGTTTTCCTACTATAGTCATACCTCGGTTTAAGTACGCCTCGGTTTCAGTATTTTCAGTTTAAGTACTCCGCGGACCTGTCTGGAACGGATTAATCCACTTTCCATTACTTTCAATGGGAAAGTTTGCTTCAGGTTAAGTATGGATTTCTGGAACCAATTAACACACACACCTTGGGTTAAGTACGCTTCAGGTGGAGTACTCCACGGACCGTCTGGAACGGATTAATCCACTTTCCATTACAGTGGTGCCTCGCTTAACGAATGCCCTGCTTAACAAAATTTCCGCTTAACGAAAGGATTTTTCGAGCGGAGGCTGCCTTGCTAGACAAATTCGTTTTATGAAAAATTCATCCAGCGAATCGCGGTTTCCCATAGGAATGCATTGAAATACAATTAATGCATTCCTATTGGCAAAAAAAAATTTCAAAAAAATTTCAATGCATTCCTATGGGATTCGCTAGGCGAATTTTCCGTTATAAGAAAAGACCCGTGGAACGAATTAAATTCGCCTAGCGAGGCACCACTGTACTTTCAATGGGAAAGTTCGCTTCAGGTTAAGTACGCTTCAGTTTAAGCACTCCACGGACCGTCTGGAACGGATTAATCCACTTTCCATTAATTTCAATGGGAAAGTTTGCTTCAGGTTAAGTACAGACTTCCGGAACCAACTGTGCTTGTAAACCGAGGTACCACTGTATTGGATCCACTGCGTCCTTTGAGTGGGAAAGGAAGGTATGTTTCCTCCCTGCCCAATCTGCAAGGCCGCTGTGCTTCTTATGGAGAGGGTGGGAAATCACCTTGGAGGTGCTTGGAAAGCTAAGCTTTGCTTTGGAGATGGTTGTAAAGAGACTCTTGCAGAGGGTGCAATATTTTTTTAAACACACACACACTTTGGCTGCGAGTGACTTGCTTGAGGGAATTGTTATGCTGGGTCTCTAGCAAGAGGCAATAGGGCAAGAGACCCTGATCTTTGCACCTAGGCGAGCTCTTTGCAAGTCATCGGGGAAATCGTCTCGCCCTTCGGAAATGTCAGGCGCTTGCAGCAAGAAAAATTGATGAGCTATGCAGAATTGGCAAAATTAACATATTAACTACAGTACATGAGAAGGGCAATCGTGACTTTGAGGAAGAATGGGAACTTTTTACAAACTACTTAAAAAGACAACAAAATGATTTGGACTCCTTGGCGGGTTTTGAATAAACATTCACAATTTGTTGGTAGAACACTTGATAGATAATGTAATGATAGTAAAGGTAAAGGGTAAAGGGACCCCTGACCATTAAGTCCAGTCGTCACCGACTCTGGGGTTGCGCGCTCATCTCGCATTATTGGCCGAGGGAGCCGGCGTATAGCTTCCAGGTCATGTGGCCAGCATGACAAAGCCGCTTCTGGCAAACCAGAGCAGCACATGGAAACACTGTTTACCTTCCCGCTGTAGCGGTTCCTATTTATCTGCTTGCATTTTGACGTGCTTTCATTTGTCTACTTGCATTTTGACATGCTAGGTTGGCAGGAGCTGGGACCAAGCAACGGGAGCTCACCCTGTCACAGGGATTCGAACCGCCGACCTTCAGATCAGCAAGCCCTAGGCTCAGTGGTTTAACCACAGCGCCACCTGGGTCCCTATGTAATGATATCTATGTACAATTCATTAACATGCAGAAAACAATATGTATGAACAAATCAGAGAAGGGAGCTGAGGGAAGTCCTGGGAGGGAGGGACAAGGTGGGAGAGGGAGGGGGGAAAGGGGAGGAAATACAATTGATTATGTATTGGCAATTTGTATTGTTTAACCAATTTTTGTTTCTTACTTGCCTTTCCCTCTGATCTGGTTTCTTTCATGTTCACTGTTTCCTTTCCTTCGCTTATCCTCTCAGATTACAGAGGGGTCAACTGAATTCCACTCTATTTTAGACAGAGCTGTCTTTCCCATTGGTGTTAGTGGTTCATTGCGCCAGAGCGCCGGCCTCTCATGGGCGCCCTAGCGAGTGGGGGAGCTGCGCGGCTTTTTCGGCAGCCTCCCCTTTCTCTGCACACCCACCAGCTGCGCCCCGCCAACTATTTGGCTGGCGGGCCTGCAGCTTCCTTCCCAAGCCTCCGCAGGAGGAGAGCAATCCCCGCAGAGGCTTAGGAAGGAAGCTGTGCGCAGCTTCCCTCCCAAGCCTCTGCATCTGCTAAAGACAGCCCTGCTCCCAGTTCTTGTCCTCCTCCTGCTTCCTGGCAAAAGGTGGCGCACAGCCTTCCCGGGCTGCCTTCTCGGGTGCCCTGAGCATGTCTGCCAGCATGTTTCCTGCTTGATCGCCACTGCCACGCAGTGGGGCAGTGGGGGAGTCAAAGGACATTTCCCCCCCCTCCCTTGTTTTGGAGTTGCCGGGGGGGCGCCAGAGGGATCTTTGCACCAATGCCCTGATTTTAGAAGATCTTTTCCTGCTTCCCTAGATCACAGGCTGCAGAGCTGCTTGAGAGCCCTCGTGCCACACATTGCCTATTGGCTGGCCTTGCAGATCAGCAAGCAGGAAGCATTGCAGAATGCTGGCTTACCGCCTGCCTGATCTGCAAGGCCAGCTGACAGGTGGCGTGCCCCACATCACCTATCAGCCAGCCTGACGCAGCATCAGTCTCGCTTGGGAGTTGGGCAGGGAAGCATTTCTCCTCCTGCTTCCTCAGAGGTCAGCAGTGGCAATTTTATTCCTGATCTCGAGTCTCGGTCAGTCACCATAGAACACAACAAGACTTCTGGGAGTGCTCGCAATCAGGTAATCCTCAGTTGCGACATGTACCTGGTGCTGGACTAATTTTGAACGTGTACGTGTGTGTGTGTGTGTTCTATTTAATTACAAATTACCTACAAATTCAACAGAGAAGTGGGAGGTGCACAGGAAGAGAGAAGGGATGGGAGAGGCCTTTTCCATTTACAAAAAAAGGACCACAGGTGTCGATCTCCTTCCTTGGGGAGATTGTGTCAATATAAGAACCTAAGGCCCATGCGACCCCAGAGACGGACAATTGTATTTTAATATCAAATAGACCTCTAGGTTGTTGTCAATTTCAGGTGCTGGGCAGGACTGAGAAGGAAAGACAATATCTGCATTCAAAACCCTAAAATAAGCAGAAATGTCTGGCACAGCTGTAAACCTATGAGGACCTTTACAGAAAATAGATTCCATCTTTGGGTAGAATATACAATAGGTGTTATTCGAGGAGGTTTTACTAAGAATAGACCAGGCATCCCCAAACTGCGGCCCTCCAGATGTTTTGGCCTACAACCCCCATGAACCCTAGCTAACAGGACTAGTGGTTGGGGAAGATGGGAACTGTAGCCCAAAACAATTGGAGGGCCAAAGTTTGGGGGTGCCTGGAATAGACCTACAGAAATTAACAGACCCAATTTAGTCAGGATCGTTCATTTCAGTGGTCTACTCTTGAGTTAAACTTAGCTGACTATATTTCCACATTAAACATGGTGATGATGTTCACTTTTTAAAAAAATAAATAAATTGTGGACTGCATGTGCCCATTGAAATACTAGCCAATATCATTGGAATTATTTTAAGTAAGGGTTAAAGTGGATGGCTGTGGTGGAACAGACTTAAATGACCACATTTGTCCTCTAAAATGACGGCTGCTGAAATGCCATTTCGTACTACTTCAGAGCTTCATAGAGGACAAACAGCAGACAGTTCACATTTAATTATGCTTGTAACAAAGGAGTTATCAGTGCTGACTCTGAAACCTTCAGTACTTTTTCATTATTAAATTAAAAGATATTCATTCCTTTCATACATTAAGAAATCAGCTCCTGCCAAAATAGGCTTGAGGCCTAATAAAATGAATCTAACCTCAACCTTGAACCCATATTCAGTCATGAAATCACTCTCCATGGTGCTGAACTACCCAGTGTGATCAGTCTAATTTTGAGGAGAATATATATACTACTTAATTGCAATTTATGAATGACAGACACAAAAGATTACTCCTAGCATTTCTGTAGCTTGCTCTGAATTTAAAAACTGCTTGTCTGACTTGAACTTTGTTTGTTTGTTACAAGGTCGGTACTTACCATCTCTATTTAAAAGGATTAAAAACAATGACCCACACACAATTACCAGTGACCTTTTGCAGGGAAAAATCAAAAGAAACACTTTCTGGGATAATTCAACCATCTGCCATATGCAACATGCAAAAATAAAGAAGAAATGGGAATCTTTAATATTCCCCCCCCATCCAAGATTGAGCCTTCAAAAATGCAACTTTGAATTTGATCGTGTTGTCTTTCAAAATACAACTGCATGAAAAGTAAAGAAAGAATCTCTCATAATGTAGGCTCTCAAATGCATTTTCCTACATAGTTTCTCCTTCCTTATCCTAGTCACAAAAGCTCAAACACCACACCTTAGGATTTCACTGGTACATAATTCTCATGTTAAGGGAAGTCTCATTGGCTGACCTTACCCAAGCTTATTTCTACAGAAGTACTAACAGAAAAGGGAGCGAGTTTCTCTCTTTTTTTATGAGGGAAGGTTTTATGCCACCCATTCCAGAATCCATGTTAAAAGAGCCTCGGATAATTCCCTGATATCTATTTGGGAAGCTCACATTATTTAATATTTATTTCATTTATCGATCATTTCCCATGAAGCATTTCAAAGGAACGACCACAACACATTAACAGCCAGCTCTAAGATAGAGGAGAGGGGCTTCCTGGGGATAGAGCTGGGCTTTCTACGGATCACAGCCTCTGCTGTTGCCGCCTTGAGCATTTGAGTGGGCACAGCTGGGTCAGCTCAACTTCTCCAAGCTCAGCCACCCAGGTCTCAAATACATGCCAGATCAGTATCCTCATCAGTGATCAAATCGTGGATTGGGGGGGGGGTCCTTATTATGCACCAATTTGTTGTCGATCTGTTGCGTTCTGCAACAGAACGCACAGCAGATGAGGGAACACAGGAGATTACACCTGGGAACTCTGCCGTTGGATAGGGGCAACAAGCAATGTATAAATAGCCTCATCTTCCATGGGAATTTATCACACACACACCCCATGGCCAGGTCTCCCATCACTGAAATTGAGGTAACATCGTGCATATCTGGAAGGGGGAGAGAGTACAGAGTACCGCCCCCTATCATCAAGAGTAGCTCCTCACAGAGTAGCGAAGGAAACACAGACTCGGGGGAGGGAAGTCAGGACACGGAGAGAGAGTGCCCGGGCTCAGGCAGGATGAAAGAGCCCAGACTCCACAGATGGGAGGAAAGAGAAGGGGACAAGGGGGAGAGGGAAAACATGGAACGCAGACCCTTTCCTCCAGTTCCGGAATTACGAAGAAGACGAAAGGGGAGAAGATTCAGTGTCCCGCGCCTTTTATGTTGGGAGCCTTTTATGTTGGGCGCCTTTTATGTTCGCGCCGAGGGGCACTTCCGGATTCTGCATTGGAGTACGGAGACATGTTTCTGCACCTGCTTCACTGTACATATCAGCACCAATAAACACGTTATGGGAAAGTGACATGAGGAGCGTCGTTACTCTAGAGTAGTCGCAAGAAACCCCCGACAATATCCCTCCATCCCAAACAGCTCCTCCCAAGCACATCTAAGCAACATTGCAGGCATGTCTTCCTTTGAGCACCTCAGCTCAGAAAACCAGGAAGTAGCACTCACCACTAGGTAAGCTTTTTTCATTTCAAAATTAGGTCCTGAGGAGAAGACTTCATCCTGAATAAAGCACCCAATAGGTTCCCCCACTTTTCATTCCAACAGGAGATTACAATAGATGCAACCATCACCGAGAATGTGAGCCTATCCACCGGTATCATAAAAGAGGAGGGCTCTGTTCTGCAGTTTCATGAATGGCTAAAGAACATGTCTGGACAATCATTCATTTCTACCACAGTCCAAGGCAGCCAGATCTGCACTCTGCAGCAGTCATACCAAGGTAACATGGTTAGAATCCTACCTTAGGAAATTTTACTACATCTCTGGGTATTGAGAACAAATGACTGAGAGTGCAAGAGTTCTCAGCGACACAGGCGACAGAGGACAAAACTCAGCATAGCGTGCAATAGAAACAGAATGCAACGGAATTCCAAAATCTGAAAAATAACCTGTTCATGGATTTCCGCTGTATCACATCTACTTTGGCCCTAACTCAGCAGTTGATTACACCCAGGTTCCTAAGACATGGAAACAAGTAGATAAGATAAATTCTAACAAGGGAGTTTGGAGTGGCAGGTCCTGCTGTCTCAGGCTGTCCAGAGGAGGGCAACCAAAATGGTCAAAGGCCTGGAAACGATGCCTTATGGCTTAGGGAACTGGGTATGTTTAGCCTGGAGAAGAGAAGGTTAAGGAGAAGCGGACACGGAGCAATGGATTCAAGAAAGAAAGAAGATTCCACCTAAACATTAGGAAGAACTTCCTGACAGTAAGAGCTGTTCGGCAGTGGAATTTGCTACCAAGGAGTGTGGTGGAGTCTCCTTCTTTGGAGGTCTTTAAGCAGAGGCTTGACAGCCATCTGTCAAGAATGCTTTGGTGGTGTTTCCTGCTTGGCAGGGGGTTGGACTGGATGGCCCTTGTGGTCTCTTCCAACTCTATGATTCTAGGCTGTCCAAGGTGAAAGGAGGATTGCTGGGTTATGTTCATTAATTACAGTGGGCCTACTCTATAAGTGGCTTCACACTTTCCTTGCCAGTCGGCCACTATTTATGGGATCACTTCTTATTTTTTTACCAAAAAGAAAAACAGAAGAGAAGCAAATGGTTCTAACACCAACACATAACCATCACTGCATGTTAAGTGAATCCAGTCTGGCTGATTCAAATATCTGACCCGTCAGTTTGCCCACTTCCACACTTGTTTGTGTTTTGCTGGTTGGCAGCAGCAAGTGGAGGGAGGAAGAGAGATTGTACAAACGGAGGAGCAGGACAAATCGGACAAATCAGTTCTTCCTTTGTCTTTTGCTGGTTGGCTGCATCCGTTTCAGGAAGAAGCCATAGAGAGAGAGAGAACGGACACATCGTGGATTAGAAGTATTCCCACAGAAACTCACTGAAATCATCAGCGCCTTGTGTGAATGCTGCCCTAACAAACTACCGTATTTTTCCATGTATAAGACAATGCTTTTTGCTATTTTTAAAAAGGCAAAAATTGGGTGTCATCTTATACACAGATAGTGAATGCAGAGGGGGGGACCGTGTGATTAATGGCAGCAGCAAGCAGGAGATTGGCAGCGGCGATTGGGTGGGTGATCGGTGGCTGCGGCAAGGCCTGATGGCAATTGGCTGCAGCTGCGGCAATTGGGCAAGCAATTGGCAGCTGTGGTGAGGCGGGCAAACAATTGGCTGTGGCGAGGTGTGCGATCAGCAGCGGCTGTGGCAAGCGATTGGCAGTGGCGGCAGGCGGGTGAGCAATTGGTGGAAGTGACCTCTCCCAACCCCCCAAAAAAGTTAAACAACTTAATTTCTTAATTTTGGGTTAAAAAATAGGGGTCATGTGAGGGGCAAGGGGTATCGCGAAGCCCCTCCCCTCCTGAGTTCCAGCCCAGCCCAGAGCACGACTGAGAGCAGGGAGAGCTCCAGCTCCAGTGGGGAAACAGGAAGTGGGATCCAAGGCTCTGGCAGGGTAGAAGAGCCAGCGTCCCAGGTGGGACAGGAAGGAGGAAAGAGGGGGGGCAGGCCCATCCCCCCAACTCCGGAACTTCGCAGAAAGCGTCGGGGGAAGAGGATGGGGCTCCCCAAGTTGTTATGCTGGCGCAAGACGCGCCAAAAGCCATTCGGAGGTTCTGATGAAAGCTGAAAAGATGTGTCTCTGTAAATAGCTCTACCTTTGGCACTGTAAATACGCAGCACCAATAAAAAGATAAAATGCAGAGCGGTGGAGAGTCGTTACTCTGAAGTAGTCCCATCCGACCACTGTGACAGGTCATCTTATACATGGGGGCGTCTTATAAACAGTAAAACACAGTATTTCCAGGGAACACAAAGTGTTTGGGACGTGGACGAACATTCACAAGTTATATCGGAGTCAAATAAACCAATAGAACTTTTGGATGTTCTAGGACCCTGTACTGCCTTTCTAACTAAAATCTTACAAAGCACAAAAAAATCAATATCAAACTGAAGAGTTCTGTGTGTTTCTGCCTGGCAAGAACTAGCAATTAAGACATGCTGACATAAATTCAACGTATAACGGCAACACCGGCAAAACTATTTTTCTACACTCTAGGACTGGTAAGAGGCACTATGACTAGCACAAGGATTTCACCTTGTTTCGGTCACTGGGCTTAGCTTGTTCTACAAGTCCGTGCCCCCCCAAGTGCAAGCAGTAGCATTTGCAGTGAAATTCAGTGGAAGATAACAGCTGATTTAAAAGGTGATTGTGTAACTCTAGTTAAAAAGTGCCTTTGGGGGATTATTTTCAATTATAGAGATAAGATCACAGCTTTTTCAGGAGGGGGGGAAATGGAAGTGGTGTTGTTTACCCAACTTATTTGAAGGAAAACTCCATTTTCTCCAAATGCAACTTCACTTCCCCCTTACCCTTCATGTCAACATTCAGTTCTATTTAAGAGTTTTCCTGCTAAAACAAATTTAAGACAAAAACAAAAGCAAATATAGCAAAATGTCCTGACTTTTTTTATTAAAAAAGGAAGCATGTTATATTTTCTTTTTTAAAAAAACCTGCTTATTATTTCACACATCACATAACTTGCAACCCACTATTTTTTCCTCCGACGCAAGAAAACTGGGGTATTGGACGTAGTAGATGAAAAGCAGGATAACTGTGCATAGGGAGAGTGGCAGTTTGCAATTCCCTCTGGAAAAAGAGCGCAAGTAGCACAAACATACACATGTTCTGGACATAAGACAAGGCAGAACTTTTCTGATGTTGCCTCACTGAAGGAAGCCCCACTTAGGATTCTGCCCAGAGGATAAATAATTCACAAGGGAGCAAAACTAATGTTTAGTTTGTGGGAAATGTGGCAGAATAAACAAGATACTTTTGTTTGTATGTGGAATTTAAGCCATGTGTTACGACTTGCTTAGACATTGAGCAGCATCCAATGGCAGTGGAGTGTTATAAGAATTTTAAGGTCTTAGATATATAATAAATGTTCATAAATGTACCAAGCAAACACGTACATAAATATATAAACCACATGTCTGAAACCCCACAGAAAAAGTCCTGAAACCATTTTGTCCCTCCCAAACTGACCTCAAATATCTCTCTGCAAGGAGGAAGGAAATGGGAAAAGCTTTCCAATTGCCTTTGGACTACTCTAGGGGCTTACACCTCCCTGTAAATACAGTCTGGCAAGGATCTGTTAAGCTGAGCACACTATCAATATGCGTAAGAGATTCAGGAACTATGTATTTACCATCTCAAAGAAATGGCCAGGCTACGCAGGAAATGCAATCAGATAAGGCGTTATAAGGTATCCTGGCAGACAGGAGAGAAGCAACACACTCAAATTTCTGCTGGGGACCACACCGTTCTGTGATGTACCGTGTTTCTCCGAAAATAAGACACCATCTTATATTTATTTTTCCTCCAAAAAACACACTATTGCATATTTTCAGGGGATGACTTATTTTTTTCCTCCTCCTCCTCCTGTGGGGCCGGCATTGCTGCTGTGCCTATCACTATGTCTTATTTTGGGGGTATGGCTTATATTCCTTGAATGCTTAAAAATCCTGCTAAGTCTTATTTTATGACTACATCTTATTTTCGGAGAAACAGGGTATGTATGATGTATGGAGAGGTGGTCTTGAGCTCCAGGGCAAGGAATTTCAAAATGTCTATATAAGGGCAGCCACACCTTTGTTCTGGGTCCTCCTCCTCTCTCCTGCATGTGAGGGAGCACCCTGTTGCAACAGTTCAATAAAGATCAGGCTTACTAGCTGCTTTGCTTCTCAATATTCTCTGGTTGGCCTCTGTTATTTTCTCCTACTGATGAAGAACCTACAAAGGACTCTACAAGGGCTCTTGTGTACCCCATAAGGGAATAAGGGCAGATTTTGTTTATTGCATGAGACAGGCAGACAGCGCAAGAGGGCGAGAGCGGCAACAGGGGAGCGCAGAGTGCGGTAGGACAGGTGAGAGAGTGGTAAGCAGTGGGGGCAGCTGGGTACAACAGTACTGCAGGGAGGCGACAACCAGAATGAATTCTGCTCATCAGAATATTGGGTAGCTAACCCAGGTGCCCATTGCCTTTCTAGCTCATGGTGTCAGAAAGGTCCTATT